>NC_048412.1:23877153-23916549 GCF_013103735.1 Etheostoma cragini | reverse complement strand
TATGCTACCTGCTCTGTATGCTACCTGCCCTGTATGCTACCTGCCCTGTACGCTACCTGCTCTGTACGCTACCTGCTCAGAACCACACAGCAGGCAGATAAAATGAGCCACTAGCTGGGGAACATAATGGATCATTTAGCAGCTAAACAACCAGATATTTTCCCACAAGAGTTAATGGAAATAAAAACAATGTAATGAGATGTGGACACAAAAAGGAATCCAAAGGAATGATAATGTTGTTTAGTAACTGCTGAATGTGTAAATAAACAACAGTTTGCTAACAAGTTGGCTAAATCAACTTAAAAGGTGATGTTAATGTTGCGTTAACAACTTGTTTCCGCTGTCCCCAAGGGTCCCAAACAAATTGCGTAGCAGATATTACAATTTTTACTAATTTAGGTCACGCCCTATTGAGTGACCTAGCATGTGTAAACCTAGACCTTAAAGAATGACAAAGCATTTAGACCACTGACAGCTTTTGCACATTGTAGGATAAAGGCCTAATCTTTCTTTGGTATTGTTTGTGTTATACATGTTATTGTCTGTTTCTCTCCTTATGTTCCTTATCTTGGTTTGCTGTGAACAGTGGGTAATGACCTCACCCCAGGCTGATAACAACACATTGAACTAACACTACTAAATCCTGTCTGGACTTTCTAACAGCTAAGACAATGACATCAACAACAAAAAACAAGACAAGAAATGCAGTTTGAATTGAATAGAATAAAAAAGTGTTAATAGAAAAATAGTATTGGAGTAGTAATGACAACAGAGTAACTTGCTTTTGTGCTTTTTTTCTTGTGGCTTTCATGTAGCCCCGCGATTTTTTACACATCTCGTTTTTTCACCAACTCGTGTCTTTATCTTTAGGAAGTAAATGCATTTTAGTCTGAAATGCATTTGAGTCATATACAGTAGTTTGCACTTGTCTTTTCTGTCTGGCTAAGAGTCGGGCTTGTTGACCTCCCCTGGTAGAGGAGGATGCCTTTGACCAGTTTAGCTGCTCATTTGGTCAACAGTAGAAGACATTTGTACCCTGTTTCTCCTGGTGTGGACGGAGGTACCATCTCAGATGCGACGGCTTGCATTCCATAAGAAGAGTATATCAATGTTTCCTTCATAAATGATCAAAGACCAGCAAAACAAACTTGTGTCCCCTGTTCCAGCAGTAAATGTAACCCTCTCAGCCCTCCGAGGGCTGACGCAGTGGGCTGTGGTGACCTCTCTGTCTCCCTCAGTGATCCAGGCCATTCTCCCAGCCCTCAGCTCAGCACCCACGTGTTGTCAGCAGCTCCTGTTACGTAAGCCCTCCTGCCAGACAAAAGCTCAGCCATTGCAGACACAAATCACTGACTGCCCCATGTTGGCAGCAGCGCTGTTAATGTTAGCCAGTAATTCACCCAGGGTCTTTCTTTTATGGATTTGTTTTTGTGCATGTTGCCAAATTTAGAATTTTTTAAACGGCATGAAATGTAATTTATATTGTATAGGTGTGAACATGTCATTGCTGTTAGGCTGTCTTGACATTAGAGGTAGACACAGGCTTTAATGTAATTCCCACACACTTTTTCTAGAAAAGACAATTTATAATTTTTACCTTTTGGTAAAGGTTCACAATAAACACCTTATTTTGCTTTGAACTTGATAAACCTGTAGCCTACCACACCTTTTACTTTTGTTTGATGTCATCAACTTTTCTGTTGTCTGTGTTAATGACTGCACGTTGTGAAACATCGTTTAAGTCTGTCTTTTGTCTTTAGTTGTATTGCACCAGTTTAAAAAAATAACCATAACCAAGGCATTTAGCAACACCCTTCCTTAATAACGCTTGACTCATGTAGGCTAATCAGACTAGCTAATATACTTTCACAGGGCTCCAGAATGGATCAAAACAATGTCAAGAGCGACAAAATATTTTCTTTGCTCCCACCGGTGCGTCTTGCAGGGCTGTGTGTGGATGCGTTGGGTTCAGAGAGGAGGCGGAAGCGCGGCCATGTGCCCGATGGACAGCTCCACGTGGGATTAGAAAACAGCAGAGGAGCAGAATCATTGTTGACCAACGCTTGACCGTTCACTTGCCCGAGAATTAATACATCACGGCGTTTCGTGGTGCTTCTGCCCCCTGTCCATTGCCCGGCTTGATCTGCTCTGTGCAACGCGCCCGGGCTCTGTCACAAATAGACTATGGTTAATAGTTATTATTCAGATAAAAATAATATGTTATTTAGTAAGCATCTATAGTGCCCTGACACCAGAGGCCTTGTGGGAAACAATTGGGCCATTTGCAAAGATTATTTTATTATTTTATTTATTTATTTATTTTACTTTTTTTTTTTTTGAAGAGCAATGTGATATATCAAACGCATCAGAGTGGGTTCACAGGAATGGCTGATGTTACAGGCACCGAGTGACAACAGTCAGCCTTTTGTTGGTCTGTGTTGGTACATTCTGTCCACAGCCCTTCGCTTTTATCGCCCTATCACAGTGCCTTGTGTTGTCAGTGCCAATATTTGTAGTCAATAGGCCAAATACCAGCGTTTCTCAGAATAATCAAATCAGTAAATCAGCTTTATCTAAAGCTATTAAGTAAACAAACAAGTAGAGCCCGACCAATTAAGGATTTTAAAGGCCGATATCAATACACAGGGTCATTTTAAATGATTCTGATAAATTAATATTTAAAAACAACACAAACATTTATTGGCCATTATAAAAGCAGATACCAATAGTTAGGTAAAAGCCTAACATTGGCCCATAATATTGTCCCGCCGATGTATTGGTCAGGCTCTGCAAACAAGACACATACACACTTAGCACCCTGAGGTCCAAGCAGAGGCTTGATTCAACTAAAACCGTTGGGCCAATAATCATTCATACGGACAATAATTCGTCCTGCAGTGATTTTTCCAGCATTGCTATTGATGGGTTATTTACAAACTATAAATGTTGGGACTTTCACATTTATTTGACATTTTCTTTTAATTAATAAAAAAAAAATTCTGTATTGGAAGTGGTATTTTTTTCTATACCCCAGTTGGAGACAGTGCTGGGTCGGCAGAGGTATAATACTATAATTCCTCTTTTACATAGGAGGAGCATGTGTGATTGAGGTCTACTGCGTCACGCAAGCCTCTCATGTTGAACTTATTCACGTGGTGTCACAAGTTAATGCCTCGTTACAGAGTCCCGCGTCACCAACTGAGTTTCTTTCTTGTCAATGTTAAACCCAACTACATAGAATTTCATTACTTCATTACTAATAATAGAATTACTAAAAAAGGTTAGTTACAGTTTTACTTCTGCAGCCATGTTCTCTGCTCGGTCTTACTCTCCTACTTGCTATCTTGTTTCAGTTAAGTGGCAGGGTTACATGTTTAAATGTCAGTAAACTCAAATTCCCACCCCAAATGTTAAAAATCCCCAAACCTATATGTCTACAACAATAGCTCTGTGGAAAAAAAACCTCAGGCTTCTCATTTCTTTAAATAAGATTACTGCACTGGTGTTCATTGGTAGGCTCTGGCAAAAGAAAAGCACTTCAGTTCAATACAAAAGTGGTTCCTGGGTTATTTTTAGTTTAATCAAAAGTATGCACTTATTAAACCTGATACCTTTTTACGGTGTGTCACTTTAAATAACATAATGCCAATTATACTGTTAACTGAGAATGAGGAGAAAATTATTTCTGCTTTGACAAAGTTCAACTATAAATTGTAAATCCTGCCTCAGTGGAGTACGTCATCTTTTTTTTTTTTAGTCTGAGAACAAACTGGACTTTCTGGACTGGTTCGTATTACGTCTTCTTCTGCAACCTATAGCAACACGCTCACTCCAACACAGTGGGTTTTGATTCGGTGCTATTATCGGTCAGAACACGGTCTAACCCACACCACTGTGTTAGTCTGAATGGGGTCAAAGTCTGTTTTGATACCCTGTGGGTTTGCATGGTTAACTGACCACAGTCTTGCATATCTAAGTTGTTGTGTTTGTGATCAGTAGACCTGAATATCACAGAATTGACAAACTTCAAGAATGTTAGGAGACCCTGCAAGGGAGGGAGACTTCTGAATGCCTGACTTTGGAGAGAATGCTCTAGAAATACTCTGCAGGCTGAGAAAAGCCTTTTGTACTGAAGTCTTTTCCTACCCTGCGTGCGTTTGTGGCTTTTACTGTAAAAATTATGGAGAAACTGAGGGAGGAAGGGAGAGCATGAAGCGGGAGAAGGATGGAGAGGTGTAAGAAGAGTAAACTCGTGACTCATCAGGCGCAGTGGAGAGGGTTCACTGAGTCAGAGATGAGGCAGGAACATTGGGTGGTGGATGAGCCATGGGACAGATGGGAATAGATGACTCTAGGTAGATTTAAAAAAAAAAAAAAAAAGTCTGACAAATTTGTATCAGGCAGTTTATGAACTTCAAGGCTGTGTAATGACTGGATTGTTTGACCATTGTGCACAGCAATTTTGTTATTGTAATGCCCAGAGAACATGGACTACATGTTGGGTGATTTATTTGAGAAGGAAAACACAATATATTCTTCTACAAAACAAATATTAGTGATTAATAATGATAGAACATCTTGAAAGATTTAATTAGCTTTTTGACCTGCATTTGAAGTTAATCATATACCAGAGGTTTATATCACTCAGTATACTAACCCAGCAAAGTGCTGTGGAAGGACACAAGTTACAGAACAAGGCTTGGAACTGTCTAACTGTCTGGATGTGGTTCAAACACTGCTTAAAAAGTGCATGTCTGTCTGGATGGGTTCAAACACTGCGTAAAAAGTGCATGTCTGTCTGGATGGGTTCAAACACTGCGTAAAAAGTGCATGTCTGTCTGGATGGGTTCAAACACTGCTTAAAAAGTGCATGTCTGTCTGGATGGGTTCAAACACTGCTAAAAAAGTGCATGTCTGTCTGGATGGGTTCAAACACTGCTTAAAAAGTGCATGTCTGTCTGGATGGGTTCAAACACTGCTAAAAAAGTGCATGTCTGTCTGTATGGGTTCAAACACTGCTAAAAAAGTGCATGTCTGTCTGGATGGGTTCAAACACTGCTTAAAAAGTGCATGTACGCTCAGAATACCTTTCCTATTTAAAAAAGGCTTCTAGCTTTCACTTAGCCTTAAAAAGTATATATTTTTAGCCCGAACCACTTTGATTCATGCCTTTTGTCTGTCCGTGAATCGATTTGCCCTTTGTTTCAACAATGCTGACCCGCCCCCCCCCCCTTCAGTCTCGATAGTTTTACTGTATCGATTTCCGTTCCCAACTGATGCAGTTCTTTTGTATAGCCATTGAAATTTGAAGAGTTAAATTGTCTAATTGATTTTAAACGGGCCTCTTTGAAGAAGTACTGGGTTTCCTCATATCATACCGCTCCAACAAATTTGACTTTAAAATGTATTTGACATTGAGGTTCAATTACCTGAAATAAAAAACACTTCTGTACTTCTTAATCTTAATCTAAAACCATTGTTGATTATGATGGTGTAAATAAAAATCTTAATTTTTACCAAAACAAAAACAGGCAAATATTGGCATTTGATGTTAGTTTGTTATATAATTAATCTCCAAAAGATTTACATTGAAACCATACTCTATCTTTGCCAACACTTCACTTCCCTTACGTTCTCTTACACACGTTTCTGCTTAGACCCTTCATGATCTGTTGTTCCGACAGAAAATAAAATCTTATCTGTTTACATATTCAAGTTCATATCTGAAGGCAGTAATCATGCATATTGGTCTCACATCCAGATGTAGAAATAAGACATAGCTAATTGAAAAAAAGTGTTCAGAAAAACAAGATGAAGACTGAAACCACACAGTCAAGTTGCCCACATGACAAACATCACACGTCTGACAGCAGCTACCCTCCATGTGTTGCCATTTTACTTTAAATGGGTTTCAATGCAAATCTAAGCAAACTGTATGTTAGACCTGTTCCCCTTTTGTGTGCCACAGCTGTTGTCTTGGGTGACCGCAAAGATGTCAAGTTCAAAAGCAACCAGGCCAGAACAGGCTTGCGTTTGAAAAGAAGTTAAGCAGGGTTATTGTATCAGCGCGTGCGTCTCATTCACTGTTGCAAACTTTCAAGCTCACTTCTGACGAGTTTATAACTGCAAGTTTTAATTGTGTTTTATCTGTCTTCTCTTTTCAGGTGTGGCAGGTAGAGTAGCAGAAGGTAGAGGACCGCTTCTCCCTCACCCCTGCCCTTGCCTTAAGTCTGCGTTTTAATTTATTTTTCTGCCCGGATACAACCCGCAACCTGGTGAATTCATGATCACATGACCGTGGATATGGACGCAGTCCTGTCCGACTTTGTCCGTTCCACTGGAGCTGAACCAGGATTGGCCAGAGATCTGCTAGAGGGTGAGTATTTCATTATACCACTGGTCTTAGACAGCAAACATTTTTATAATTGTCTCAATCACTGCTATCCTTGTGAAATAATACAGTGGGTCCAACGTCAATAAGTGTAATATTTTAATGCAAATATGAAGTGATAAATGGATTAGTCATGAACATCTTAGTTTCTGTCTAGACGTTTACATAAATTTTTTAAAAACAGATATTGTTCTTATTCTATTTTAAAAGAGTATTCTGTCCACGCAAACTTTGGTTACAAAATATCTCCAACCACATCAGAATGCAAAGACACATCTCCAAACTCCTAAACACAATAGGTGGTGATAAAGGCTACATCAACAATACTTAAAATCCCAGAGAAGAAGATTCTTTTTCTTATATCTTTCTGTTACATGGCCCAAGATGCTATGGTGAAACTGAACTGTGACTCCTATGGGTGGACAAACGACGACGAGTTGCTGCTCAGCTTCCACTTACAATAGCTGTAGTCAGTCTTCGTTGTTTCTAGCGCATGCTCCCTACACAAAGCAACAATGGGCATGCCAGAAATGAGGAGTTGACATCATTGTTTCCCAAACGCTCTATTTCACATGTCCGCTGGTGTTTTAAAAACTCTGCACCTTAAAAGGTGTTTTAATCATTGCTCTGAACTCGTCTTTGTTGAAGGTTTTGTAGAGGGGCCGTAGGTTGTTCTTACTGTGTCAATTGTGTGTGCTTGAGGTGACAGTAATGTTAGCATGGCAGAGTAACATTAGTGGGACTACCGTTAGCATGACAGGTAACAACAGACACGGCTCCGCTTTTTGGTACAAGTTCTTCTGTGTCATTATGTTCTACTAGTTCTGCAACTTCGATTTCAGAACTTTAAATGTCTATCCTGTTTCAGTCTCGGAATGTCTGTGGTTTGAAGCTTAGTTTATATGTGCTTAATTTTACTTTTCATGTTTGCTTGGAAGTTGAGTTAAATTGAGTTACGTTACTGCTGATGAAGACCCAACATTTCCTGATTTTGCGGCTTCATAATAAAGGCATTCAAATACCAAAATAACTGGAGACTTTTATTGTGAAGAAAGTATAGGAAATGAAACTGTTCCACAGACGCTGCATTGACCACTCATTTCCCCGTAAACACCAGACAGCGCTGTGTAGCTCTGCAGAGAGCTCGAGACAGACGGTTTTATGGGATCAGGCAGCATGCAGGAACAGAAACAGCAACACATCACTAACTGAATATGATAATAACATCCAAAACACAGAATTCACTCTGTGGTTTTTGTGTCATAAGACACAGGACGCATTCCTGTTGTCACTGTTATTAGAATGTGGACACATGCGACTCCGACCACATCCAAATGGGGTTTTTGTGATCCGTTCGCAGTGTATCCTGGAGAGTTTTCACCTGTAGAGATGTCCACTTGTGATCCAATCACTCAGATCGGATCTTATTACCAGATGAGAACAGGGTTTCTGTCTTGTTACTGTTAATTAGGCTATGATACACTAACAGAAGGAAGGTATATCTGGAGTCAACAGGGCTTCTGTTGCCTAGCAGCGAGCCCAAGTTGCAGATAAGAATATTGGTGCAATGCAATACAGTGAACAGCAGCAATGCAGTGAACAGCAGCAAGCCAGGGAGCAGAGACGTGCTCCAAATTCCGATATTTACCCAAGTAGAGAAATGTGCCAGTGGCCTTTACATAAGATAAGACAGTTTATGTTTGCATTGACTTATGGTAAATATTTAAACTCATTTAAGATGTGTTTAAAGATTTGCTCGAAATAGAAACAAGATTCAGGATGTCAGGCTGGACCTGGTGACTCTATCCATCTCTCTGTCTTTAGGCAAGAACTGGGATTTCACTGCTGCCCTCAGTGACTTTGAGCAGCTAAGACAGGTGCATGCTGGGAACCTAACGTATTCAATCGCAGAGGACAGGTCTTATCTGCCACCCGAAAAGGATATGGCCAGGGTAGGGCGGCCTATACTCCACCGCCAAGATGATGTGGTGCAAGGTGAGTCCACCAGCAAGTGAGATGTTAGTTACACTAGTTAGAAGTGCTGGGCTCGGTAAGTGGTGTTCAATGAGAACATAACGCTGAATTTAAGTGTTTGACACCTGCTGTCAAACACTTAAAGACACCCAGAAAATGATCACCAATAGCTAATGTAATTTGAAAAAAAATTATACTTACATACCACCTTTTCTTCACATGCTCTGACATTGTCTTTTAGCAGCTACAGAAAAGCGTCTGTCGAGGGGCATTTCCCACGCCAGTTCAACCATCGTGTCACTGGCCCGCTCTCATGTCTCAAGCACTGGAGGTAGCAGTAGTGAACCACTTCTGGACACGCCCCTGTGCACTTTCCAACTGCCAGACCTCACCGTGTATCGGGATGACTTCCGTGGCTTCATTGAGAGGGACCTTATTGAGCAGTCAATGATGGTGGCCTTGGAGCATGCAGGTGAGAAGAACACATAACACATCTAGGATTTGCACGCAAGGCCTGCTGGTTAAAAAAGAGCTGATATTAGTTTAATGACATCCCATGCCTTCTCTGTAGATGAAGGGCTACCACACTGAAAGGTTTACAGTCGATTCCCATTAATGATAGCTAAATTTCATTCAGCTGCTTCGATTTCAGGGTCCTGATATGATGTGCTTGCTGGCTCACTGTGGAACAGAGCCATTGTTATTTGTAACTCCTCGGCTTTTCTTATTACCACAAGTGAAGTGTCTACTGTGATAAAGGCCTTTGATATTGTGAAAGTGTTTGCACATTGCCAGCATGGAAATCCAGTTTAGCAACAATATGATTATCTTCAAAACATCTTTATTTTTTCCCATTTGTGAAGTACTACAGCATTTGTTTTGTATTAAAACTATGCCATATTTGTATTATAAACAGGTGAGTTAAGTGTTTGTTATTTGCCTTCAGGGCGACTGAACTGGTGGACGAAAGTGGTTTCAAACTGTCAGAATCTGCTGCCTCTTGCAACAAGCGGAGACGGAAATTGCCTGTTACATGCCGCTTCGCTTGGTGAGTATCACAGACCTTTCAAACAAGACCTAGATACCATGCAGGTTCACACTCCATTAGCATTTATTGAGAGATCTTCATTGTTGGTTTAAGCCCTAATTTCATTTTACAATGTTGCAGTGCACTTAGCCTTTGTGGCCCACTTAGGAGCTATAGCACAGGAAATAAATTATGTCCTAACTAATGTGCAGGCATTGTTCAAGCCCATGTTGTGCTCCTGGGTAGAAGATATTAAAGTAATATTCATGTGCTTAACCTGTTCTACTAAAAAAGATACTCATAGGTAAAAAAAACAATAAAGCAGCAACACGCTTTTCATTCACTGGTTTACAGTTAATTTTTTTATTTTGATCATTGAATATTAATAAATAATAAAAGTCTTTTAAACAAATTTTTAAATGCAGGTATGTGGGGTTTTCATGACCGGGACCTGATGCTACGGAAATCCCTATATGCGCTGATGGATCACGGGTTGGAGAGAGAGGCATTGAAGCGCAGATGGAGGTGGCAGCAGACCCAGCAGAACAAAGAGGTCTGTTGTATAGGCTGCATATTTCTTTATGAAATTTTTTTAACTCTGGGATAACTGTATGAAGAGAGTGGTAGTCTAAAGCAAGGAGAAGCTTGTAGGACTTCAGAATGTTGCTTGTTGGACTCATTTGATAAAATAGTGAAAGAATAAACAGGGACAATGAACAAGTCAAAGCCTTGACATGCTTTCTATACCAGCATGTCTGCCCATAGCTTCCCACACATCTGCAGTGTCAAATGCACACAGCTCACTTATTAGTTTTCTGTTCCATGCAAATCCAGTTTTTGTGTTTTTTAAAGGTGGTGATGTAGGGTTGTACTGGACTGTATTATATTGAGAGGTGTCTAATTTGTTTGTTCTCTCTATTTACATACATAAGAGAGGACCGTGAGTTTGCAGTGAACATGCCGTTTCTTAGGTCGGGGAGAGCTGACTCTTGTTCATATTTTTCTGAAAGATATATACCAAATGTAGAAGGGTGTGACTTTGTCTACTTGTTCGTGACCTCCTCCTTCTGAATGTATCGAGTGGAACACTCTGAAGAGCATACTGCGCACATCAGTTCCAAAAGAGGCGCAGCACCGATGTCAAAATGAGGGACTTTAGAGCCTACAGACAGAACACAATGATTCCTTCCCATGAAAGCAAGTGTAGCAGCACACTGAGTATGTTTTCCAAGTGGTTGCAGGCAATGTACAGACACCCACAGTGGAGATTCCACACGAATGCCTTTCAGTTCAGCCATTCTTTAGCAGATCACTCAAACCAAAATTGCTCTAGTGGAGCTGCACAGTGGCCAGCGGTAGAGGACTGTGGCTGCACTGGGATGCTTTCTTGTCTTATTGTACTGTGGAGGTAAATAGGGACATTGAATCTGAAAAGAAAAAAAAAAACATTATTGAGTTGTTTCCTTTTTATTACTGAAGATTAAAACATAAAATTGATGAGGGTTCCGTTGCTACTGTAAGACCAACACAGGGTTTGTAAAGGCACCAGTTAAATGTCTTTCCTCAATTGTCAGTATGTAACCTTGTGGAAAGAAGCCATAATGTCAGCACATGCTTTTGTGACATTTGACACTCCCTCTCTAAATGGTGTGTGTGTGTGTGTGTGTGTGTGTGTGTGTGTGTGTGTGTGTGTGTGTGTGTGTGTGTGTGTGTGTGTGTGTGTGTGTGTGTGTGTGTGTGTGTGTGTGTGTGTGTGTGTGTGTGTCCTTCTTTTCTCCTCAGTCTGGTCTGGTGTACACGGAGGAGGAGTGGCAGAAAGAGTGGAATGAACTGCTAAAGCTCGCCTCCAGTGAGCCAAGAATACACTACAGCACCAACGGCACCAACGGGTAAGGTCTGGTTGGACAATGTAGGGCCTGTTAACCCAGCACACACTTATTCACACTCATGTTTTTATTCATGAACAAACAACAGCGCTCACAGTCGGAACTAAATGACTGGCCCTCCTTTTAGTTAATCTGTTATTTATTGTAACAGGCATAATATAACTTGAAAGGGTTAGATATACTGACAAAGCTAGATAATACAAACTCTTAGTTAATGTGGTTTCACCTTCATATGTTTATGAATGTGGCCCACCAAAAAGTGAACAATTTATATTTGTATTACTCATGAGAAATCCATTACAATTCATCCCAACTTTCATTATCTCTGGATTTGCAACATTATAAACAATTGTGTCTGTTAGGAACCATTTGGTATTTATGGAATGGACCACCGTAGGAAAATGGGGTAGGGTCATGTCTTTATATTCTTTGTTGAGGGGAGGGTCACCCAACTTTTGTATTCATTAAAACAGCAAAATTTCAAAGTTGCTTGTTGGTGCCAAGTGGAGAGTGTTGAGCACAGATTGCGGTTAAGTTTCAGTTAAACTTCTCATCTCCAATTCTATCTGTATTTGTGAGAAGTGGCGCTGTCCTGAGTTGAAAGTCTACTTTACTATTGAGTTAAAATGTGTGTCTGTTTGTGTCAGCTGTCCATTTCCTAAGGTTTTGAAATGCAAACATTTTTTGACTAGCCTACTTTTTTTGTTTTTAAGGGCATGCGCCCGGACGAGTACCCACGGAGGAAAATGATAGAGAAAAGACTGACAGATCTAATATACATGTTATAATTTATTTACAAGACTATCTTGTGTGTGAGTGTGAGTGTGAGAGAAAATGATAGTCCGGTCAGCGAGCCTGCTCCCGTGGAGCTTTGTAACTTTTGACACTGATTGGGCGGGCCTGGGACGGCCACATTGACAGAACTTATTACCCAGTGTGCTTTGTTGAATGGTCTCAATGTTTCATTGTTTTATTTCATTTGAATACTAGTTTATTAGAGGAGTAACTTAGTATTTGAAGCAATGCACGAAGTGGGCATTTAGTTTCCATGATTATTGTTTCCACAACAATGTTAGTGAGTAAATCTACTAAAGTGTCCACTACAACCCACCTTTTTAGGAGAGGTTTTGATTGAACTCTTGCCCTTTTCCTTATTATTTTTGTTGTAATTTATTTCTGATTTTCATGCTCTCCATGTGTTTTTACCATGTAGCACCTTGGGATTTGCATAATATAAAGTGCATTACAGATCAAATGTATTATTAACAGTGGAGTGTGATGTGTAAGCAGAGGTTAAGTCTTGTTTGTCATGGTTGTAAAAAACCATAGCTATCTGTACATCTTTGCAAAGCGCAAACCAGTATAGAAGGTATCAATTAATTGTTGGGGAGGGTCATGCATTTTTTTTTTTTTATTATTAGGCAGGGTCATAGAAAAATGTATTGCTGGCTGAGGGAGGGTTAGGCTATTTTGACTAAAGGTCCCAAAACTCCTCTGGTCGCCCCTTAAATAAAAACCAAACAGCCCCTTAACCAAAGGCCATGTTGTTGTTGTTTTTGTCTTCAGGGCGGAGTCCTCAGATGAACCAGTGTACGAGAGTTTAGAGGAGTTTCACGTCTTTGTCTTGGCCCACGTCCTCAGAAGACCCATTGTGGTGGTGGCTGACACCATGCTGAGGGACTCAGGAGGAGAGGGTAAATATGCCTCAAGCCTCACATTGCTAATACGTATTATATTATTATGTTCTGAATTTCATAATAGTTTTCGTAATTTCATCATATGATTCATCCTTTTTGTTTCTAAAAAAAAAAAAATTTGTCACATATATAATGCACACTACACTTTGCAGAAAATCACTAGAGAATTTGAAAGACAACGTTATTGACTAAGTTGTCAGAGACTAATGACTTGTCTGAGTTGTCTAATGAAGTAAACACCACCCATGTGATATCTTAAGGTAAATCAAACAATAGAAACTACTGCCAAATACTGTGTGATCCATTTCTGTTGCTTAAAACAAATGTGCATACACATATAACGTTTTCTTACATTTATTAATGTAGCGCTTTTCATTGTAAAAAAAGCATATTAAAAGCAATTAAAAACAATAAAACCAGCAACTATCAGGTGAGAAATGTAAGATTATTGTATGTGGAAAGCTAATCTGAAGAGGTGTGTTTTGATTATTGTTTTGAATATGTCCAGGTCCGTACAGAAATAAAAGGCAACTGGAGCAAAAGCAGCGGCCATCATAGTTTTGTTAGTTGGAATAGCTGTTAACTTGCTTTGCACTGTTAAGATACTTTAATGATATCTGACGTAACAACAGTCTTGTTATGAAATTAATTACACACTTGTAATTGGCTGATATTTGAAAGTAGATATAAATTAACCTTGAACATGTGAAATACTGGTTTAATTTATGGATAGCGGTGAATGCCCCTTTTTGGCTCAAATCGTCCTAGGGTGTGTATTGCTGGGAAACAGTGCTGAGATCGCCTTTTTTTAGATGTTTAATGTCCTTGTTACTCTTCCCTAGCCTTTGCTCCCATCCCGTTCGGAGGCATCTACCTACCACTGGAAGTGCCAGCTGCCAAGTGCCATCGCTCTCCCCTGGTCCTGGCATACGACCAGGCGCACTTTTCTGCCCTGGTCTCCATGGAACAGAGGGACAGCTCCAAAGAGCAAGGTAATGCTCTGCATCATTCATCTTAATCTCATCAAAGTATTTTAGTTAGTTATTTAGCAGCATCCTTGTAAGCAGGTGAGATTTTAAAATGATCAATCATGGGTGTAACACTTACATAAATTCGTTCAAAGAAAAGTTGCTGAAAAATCCAAGCCCTCATATAGTTTACATATATGAATGTAATTAATAATAAAAATTCATTACATTTATATAGCGCTTTATTATAGATGCTTGCGCTTCTGGGGGAGGACTACTCTCTAATATCACCAATGTGTAGCACCCACCTTGGTGATGCATGCCAGCCTTATGACGCCAGACTCTCAATACACGTCAGCTTGGTGGATAAGGAGGGGAACATTTATTTAGTGGTAGGGAAAAACTCCACACAAAAATGGCCAGGAAAACCGGGGTCCGAACCCGGTATCTTCTTGCTGTGAAGCCAGAGTGATAACCATTGGGCCGTCCTTACAACTTATTAAAGTGAATCATTTTTAATTTCAACTCACTGTAACTTTTATTATTGTATATTATTATATTTTAGCCTGTTTATTTTCATCATGAAAGTTTTATTTGCTCTTTAAGGATTTATGTAAAGCACTTTGAATTTCCTTGTTGTTGAAAGGTGCTTGTCCCTGCTTGTCTCAGAGGAAGTGTAACATCAACTGTGTCTGCGTGAAGATTTGAAAAACTGTAACCACACTTGAATCCACTTTATCGGCATTGCCGTGACTCACTGTGACTTCAACGTAACTGCAGAGCCAACGTAGTTTGCTCCGTCTACACCTCTGCGTGTGTGTGTG
This sequence comes from Etheostoma cragini, assembly GCF_013103735.1. Classification (NCBI taxonomy): domain Eukaryota; kingdom Metazoa; phylum Chordata; class Actinopteri; order Perciformes; family Percidae; genus Etheostoma; species Etheostoma cragini. The sequence goes on along the minus strand of NC_048412.1, from coordinate 23,901,782 downwards.
TGTGTGTGTCGGACCTCCGCTCTCTGTCAATATGCAGAGAGGACAGATAAGCTTGCGCTTACTCTCAGGTACTGAAATTTGGCTGTGTTTCATTTTAAGTGAACCAATACTCGGTAATACCGACGGGATTCGGTCGGTACCAGTAAAGGTTCAGGGTTCAGTACTCAACCCTAACAATTATGAGGCTGAAAAGGAGCATAATATGAGCACTTTAAGAAAGGTAACTAATGGCCATTGGGTTTTTGAGTATGACCAGAAATCTTTCTTTCTTTCTTTCAAATCTTTCACTTTCTTGTGATCTAATATACTGCAAATGACTGTCAATTGAAATGCTTTTTTTCACGTTTTAGAAGAGCAGAATGTTGTGCTCGCTCTGAAGTTTGTGTACAAATTACAAGTTTGTCTTTAAAATGCAAGACATTGCCCAGACATTAAATTGTTTACTAGTCTAAAAATATCTGATTGGACCATCCAAAGACAATATTGGTCAGACACTGCAGTCTAAGTATTTCTGTCTGCAGACAATCTAGAGTGCTGGATTCAAATGTTTGATATTTTTTCTAAGAATAATTTTCCCCATCTCTATCAGCAGTTGTGATCCCTCTCACTGACTCTGAGCACAAAATGCTGCCGCTGCACTTTGCTGTGGACCCTGGGAAAGATTGGGAGTGGGGCAAGGATGACACAGACAACGTGATGCTGGCAAGGTATGGTCTCTTAAAATAATTCTTTGTTAAGTTTGTCCTGTCAAATATATTCATATTAAAGTGCCTTTCACAAATTGCTAAGTGAGATGTGCTGACAAGAGTGGAAAAAAAGAGCATGTTCACTTGTATGTGTACTCCCTTGTGGACACCTGTCCCTTTAGCATTGAGTGTCAGTGTCAAGGGATTGACCCCTGACTCCAGATAAGTCTTACTCAGTGTAAGTGAAAATACGATTAGCTCCTAATACCTTCTATGAATGGAACCAGGTAAGGAGCGCCTAAATAGCAGCTCGGTAAAAATAATTTCCCACCTTATTCACGTCAGCTGATGCAATCATGGTTGTCTTATTCAGATGAAATAGTGGACATAGATAATATAACACAAGTGGTTGATTTTTAAAGGTGTACCAAATACCATTTTTTTCCCCATTCTTGGCTGAGATGGAAAACATAGTGCTGCATTAATTAGCCAGCAGCTAGCAACTTAATAATGACAAAACACCACAGTAAATTTTCAGCCTGCATGCCCATTTAATAAATTGTGTGTGTGTGTGTGTGTGTGCGCGTTCGCGTGCGTGCGTGTGTGTGACTATTTAAATCCCAAAATTTTAAATCAAATACCTTCCCACTAATATTTGGCTCCAGCTGTACTGATAACATTGCTTGGAAAACAGTAATTGAATTAAAAGGCTAGTGCAGAAAAAAAAAACACAACGGAAAGATGCTTTTATTGCATTTGCTATTCACTGTACTATTCAGAGCTAAATTACCAGTTGTTGTTGTTGTTGTTGTTAGGCAGCTGCATGCAAATCATTCAGTTTTATTATCAGTCTACATTTAAGAAGAGTACCTACATTTTATGGTATACCAAGTTAACAAACTTTAACATTATCCCAGCAAACATCTTAATTCATTTATAACCAAACAAACTTCTGTGTATACTGTATTCATAGACACTGTTATTTCTCATTCTAAAACTGCATTGATTTCTCGAAATATGTATCTTTTTGCTGGCTACATCTGCGTCTTCTTTTGGATCTATGATCTGTTGTTGCAGATTAGCCTCTGGTATCATCCATCGTCTGACTGTTGTCCAATACTGGTTAACAGCAAAAAAAACATAATGAATAACATCGTCAATTTTCTTAACAACAGTAATAAGCATTTCTATAAATTCAACACCGGAGCTCTGGCAGAAAGTGTTCTCAGAAGGTCTTCTCACTGAGTTTTGACTTCTCTCTCCCCCCCCCCCCCCCCCCCCTTCTCCCAGTGTGGCTCTATCTTTGGAGGCCAAGCTCCAGATGTTACACAGCTACATGACAGTCACCTGGCTGCCCCTGCCCTGTGAGGTAAATATGAAAGTCCAAACATCCTAAGTCATGTTTACTGCTCTACTACCGCAGGGACGTTTTAGAAAGCCAGCTCAGACAAGATACATCCTAACTTTTATTGGACAACCTGGTTTTGCCTAAACTGCTTTTGCAATGACACACATCATAAATTAGTGATACAGAAGATAACGGAATCATTTTTTACTAACCATGACGGCTGGTAGAGGATTCTCCTGACTTTTTCAGTATTTTATTAGCCAAATTGAGTTCTTTCTATTCTAAATCTAATTATCGGACAGATGCTAAAGCAGTTGGTAGTCATGGTTGTCATTTCCCACACTCATTACAAACAAGGGAAATATTTTTTCCCTTTTCCATCAGACCAGCTGTCCCCCTGACTGCTTTACAAAGTGTATGTGAAAACAAGCTACACTGGGCCATTCAGGTCATAAAGTCACGCCACGCAAACACTGACAATGCTCCTCTTGTTTGCCACATGCTAACATCAGGAAGCTTGGACGGACAAGTTAATATCAGTTTAATGGTTACGCTGCAGGGACTCATGGCAATACAGGAAACCATGTATTCAATTATAATGCAAGGAGTTTATTCTGATTAAAAATGCCACCAGAGAATAGCTGTGTGATGCTCATTATTGTAAAAGGTAGGACATTCTGTAACTGCTTCTTGTTTGAGAGCAGCGTCATCATGTAGATCATGCCTTTTCCAAATAAAGCATTGTTTATTTTAGAGCTTCCTTAACATTGTAGATTGATCCTTGTACATATGAAAAGGCATTTGTAAACTGAGTCATTTGTGTATTGCATTGGTCTGCAGAAAAACAGCTCTATGAATCATTTTTTTCACGTCCTTTTTTCACGTACCTGAGGGGTATGTGCCTGCACTGCTAGAGTTTAGCCTGAATGTGACTTTTTTTCCCCCATGTCTTATGAATATTATATTTTTTATTTTCCATTGTAATACTGTCAGCAGATTAGGGCCTGATTTGCATTGTTATATAGTATTTTTTCACTAGCTTTTGTTTCTGCTTTCCTTGCAGCAAGCCCCTCTGGCCCAGCCTGAGTCTCCCACCGCATCAGCAGGAGAGGATGCCCGAACGCCTCCTGACTCAGGAGAGTCAGATAAGGAGTCAGTCAGCAGCAGCTCCAATGGCAATGGAGAAACAACAACAGGATCAACTGTCAATGGAGGAGGATCCTTGGCCAAGAACAGCTCTTCTTCCTCATCTAGTTCCTCCAGCAGTGGCTCGGCGGGGGCGGGGACAGGAACAGCAGGGAAGGACAAAACCAAGAAGGAGAAGGACAAGGATAAAGACAAGAAGAGGGCAGACTCTGTGGCCAATAAGCTTGGCAGTTTTGGCAAAAGCCTGGGCAGCAAGCTAAAAAAGAACGTGGGCGGACTAATGACAGGAAAGAATGCTGGAGCTGGAGGTGCCAAGCAGGAGGCTGTGGAGAAGAAGAAGGGCTCATTTAGGGGGAGGAAGGGCAGCAAGGATAGCTCGCCTTCAGCCCACGCCTCAGAGGATTCTGGGAAAGGCTCCCCCTCCTCAGGTAGTGAGCGTGTCAATGGAACAGGGAGCAGTATGAGCAGCAGTGGTGGGAGCAGTACGGAGAGCGATAACTACAAGTACAGTGCTGATGTAAAGGTGAGCCTTGGCATCATGCGAGCTGCCATGCAAGGTGAGAGGAAATTAATCTTTGCCAGCCTTTTGACTACCAGCAACCGGCAGCCTTTCCAGGAGGAGATGATCCAGCGGTACCTTGCTGATGCAGAGGAGCGCTTTCGGGCCGAGCAAGAACAACAGCGACGTGATGCAGAGAGGAAGGGCGTCACCAACGGCATCCAGCCACCTAAGAAAGATACAGTTGGCAATACAGAGCTAACCTACCGGCCTTATGAGGCCAAAGAGGAGCTGTCGGAGAACTTGTCACCTTCCTTTAACCAACTCAAGCCCTCTCTTTTGAGCCACTCTATATACCCTGGTGTTCTGCCCATCCCCCGACCCTCCTTTATAGACCAGACTCCTGCTTCGGCACCCCTTACTCAGCACCTTCATATGCACGGATTCATGGATACTCGGCGCCAGCTAGCTGGTGGCTCCCCGGCGACCTCCTACCCCGGCCTGCCATCTTATGCCACCCTTCCCCGGCACTGCCCCACAACGCAGGGTCCCTCCCAACCCCAGTACAATAACTTGCAAGGCCCCACCTCCCTGAGTCCCTCTCGCCTCACGCCCTCGTACCGCCCTGAGTTTGACCCACCAGACTACCCTGGGTCTGAACCCAATGGTGGGAGTTACACCAACGGCTTCCGGGACATGCGCTCCAACTTAGACTCTAGGAGTGGGCAACCCCCGGTCAGACACTACTCACTGGGCAGTGCCGGTGGTTTGGCCAGCTTGCAGTCCACCCGCTGTCGGACACCTACCTGCACCTACTATGGACACCCCGAAACAGGCAACTACTGCTCCTACTGCTACCGGGAAGAGCTGAAGAAGAGAGAGCCAGAACCAGCCATCCACAGGTTCTGAATAAACTTTTGCTATGGCTTGAATTCGATGAGTGGCCTTTTTCAGTTAAAAATATAACGCCTGGGGTGGATCAGCCTCTGAATGGACAAGAGAAAGGCACAACCAACTCCCTCCCTTTTTTAGCTATGTCACTTCCTGATGGAATAGACAACCTCAGATAGTGGCAGAGAGTCAACACTGTGACTCCCCGATCTGTCCCGGAAACCTGATTTGTTCTAAGCATGTGTGAAGATGGTTGAGGTTAGGCATTGACTTTGAATGGGTAGGGTCAGGATTTGAATTTGTTTATTTTGCACAATAAAAACAAAACAGTTACACAAGGAAATACAGTAATATAAAGTAAAGATTGTAACCTAATAAAGAAGAAAAGAGTATATAACAAAAAGCGTCCTTAACAAAGAAGTTGAACCTATGTAAGCATTACATAAACAACAAAGGCATAAAATAAATTACAAGAATATAGATAAAATGAATAGCCCATTTGTCAGGGGATAGGACCTGAACATCTGGTTTTCCAGTATGTATCACGTAGTAACAGACACAACTACAGAATAAGCAGGATGGTTTCTGGCTGCTGGGGTTGCATGTTAGACCATACAATACACTAACTGCACTTATGTTACATTTTGGTGTGTGTGTGTGTGTGTGTGTGTGTGTGTGTGTGTGTGTGTGTGTGTGTGTTTTTTGCAGGCTCTCCTTTATCAGTTGTACACCTTGCTACTGTCTCCTCCTAGTGGAGAGAATGTATATGGCAAGCGCCACACATAACCTTCATAAACACGTATATACAGTAAGTTAGATTCACGCTACTACATACGCAGACATGCGAGCACAAACAGAAAAAGCACGAGTGTCTCCACTACATTTGTGGTCTGTGATATATTTGGATTGGTTAATTAAGGGATGTTTGAGCATTTTGAAGTCCCATCCGGTTAGGGTGACTTCAGTGTTAAATAGATTTTACACTACAGCTACTCGATGCTTGCGTCATATGTACCTCAAAACAGCAGAATGAATCCTTGCCTGTCACCATTTGCATAATGCAAATTCGAAACTACTGTGCAATGCTGAATGATCAGGCGTTCTTTAGGCTGCTGTGGTGCTAATGCTCCAGAATGCAAACACATAAATATTCATGCATTAAAGACAACTGCGCTGTTATGCTTTTGGCAAAACACAATTGATACATTTTGTAAATTGGATTATAAAGATCTCAACAATTTAAAGATTAAATGCAATTGGCCAGATTGTTAACTACGCATTGTTGAACACAGGTGACATAGCAACATGGCATTACAATAAGATACGGTTCCCAGAGTCTGATCCAGAGTATTAAATATGTTTGTTGTAACATTTCTGTTTAATGGTTGGGCTTCCTCTTCCTGTAACAATGTTTGGTGTTGAGGCATTTGATTTTTGTGGCCAAGACAGGCATGCAATACTTCACACTACAAAGTCAAAATGTCACATCCAGCACAACAGCTATTGGAGACGCCCGTCACATGCGTAACATTCTGTAAAATTAAATTATTAAAATGTGACTAAACACATTTTGGGATTTCAGAGAAGTGAAGTTAATAAATCATTTGTTATTAAACAAATGACAGACTTGCTCTAAATCAGTGGGGATGTTTGCAGTTGTGACAATTGTCTCCAATTACTGTGCGCATGATGGAAATGTTGATTACCCAATAGCATCCACATTGTGTAGAAAAGATTCTAGGCACAAATGATGATTCTGAAACTCTTGTTTTGAAATGACAAACCCTCTGTGCTCTGGTGGTTTAGAAATGTGAAGGAAAAAGAGATGTTTCATACAATCTCATTATCACAAAAAAGTCATCCATTCATGTCGTCTTCAGTAATAGGACATCTTAATGCTAATTGGTTTGGTTGCCCACTGCAAATTCTGAAGTTCTACTGAAGGCAGTTTCTTTTTTCTGGCATTCGTCCCGCCAAATCCAGTTGCGTATTCTCTTGTTGCACAAATTCAAGCACTTTCCTGATGTCCGTAGATACAAAGTTTTTACTGTTTTTGAAGTGGCCTGACTGTTGTCCTTTGTTCATCTCTGCAGACACTGCCACCTCTGTTCATGGGGAATCAGGGGCACAGGCTAGAAGGGTTTCTCTAAAGGATTCAGTTACTGTAGAGCTAAAGCATTTTGGTGCCGGCGTCACCATCTAACTCAGTTTCCTAGTTGCCTTTTTCAGCATTTGTCCTCGTGGCATCACAATCCTGTCTGTACATTGTGCAAGACGAACATCAAGTATCCACTGCTTGCTTTGCCTGCAGTCTCTACTACTACTGTCCCAAAATTTAACAAATTATTATTATTTTTTAAATTGTGTTGAAGCTATTGAGATAATGATTCTTTTCAGTTGTGCATATTGACTAGTTGATACCGGCTGATGTTGAGTCTTCCTTATAATAATAAATCAAATTTAAAGCTGTTTTAGTTGTACTAATGTCAAAAAGGCTACTTAAATATTTGTGATTATTTCTCCTATAATAAGCCATGGTGAGGAATTTCTTTTGAGGTAGTTTGACTCTTGTTGATTGATTGAATCTGTTCTTTGGCATTAAGTCTAGAAAAGCACAACTTAGTATGCAATTCACTGCCTTGCCCAGTTGAGGGCACTCTTGTTTTGTTTTTGTTTTTAACTCGGTTTGGAGCGACCTACATTCAAACTGCAAACAGAAATAACCAAAATATTGGGGAGTAATTTTCAGTAGTGCTTATTCAACACTATGTAACACTATAACAATATTTTCTATGTTGCTAATGCTGGTCAATGAACATGGGAGTTTATTTGCTGCTTTTAAAGTAACACTAGATTTGAATGACAAGAAAACACTTAAATCATGCTATTTCCCAAAAAGAAACGTGCATTTGCTGTGTTTATGTGTGTGTCCATGCACTGGCATTTTGATTCAGACAATACTCATCAAGTGTTCCCTTACTGTGGAAAGATTATGCCTGTTTTAAAAAAAAATGTGTACGTGTGCTTACTCTTTCCCTCCTTCCAAAGTAATAATTACCTTACAAAACTTCTTCTCCTTTTTTTTCTCTCCTTTTTTTTTTGTGCAATGAAACGGATGCCTCAGAGACACGTAAGACATCACACGTTACAGGTTACAAACACTGTTTTGTATTTAAGAAAACAAAAACAATGAGATGATGTATAAATATGTTCCAAGTTATTTTTGTAAGCCCGACGTTTTACAGTGTTTTTAAAAGGGTAAGAATGTATATTGTTGGATACTGAACCAGGTATGGATGATAAGCTTGTGAGAGCTGGATTTAGTGTTTACCAGAAAGTGACATTTTGGCTGTGGAAGGCGGCTCCCAGACAAGCCTCTTGATACTCAAGGCTCTCTCATTGCAAACTTATTTCCTAAATGCTGACCTAACAAGACATCATTCAAGAATATATATTTATAGTCAGATTTTTTAATAGGTTTCCTTGTGGAATGTTTAGTTGCAACATTTTAGGATGTTCTTTCTCACATGGCTAATTGTCTAGCAGTCTGGCTTTTATTTGTTTGGTTGCTTTTTTGATTTCTACATTTTGTTTACTTTTTTTTTCTACAGCCACCAATCCGTGCTATGCTAAAACATGACAGCAGCGTTCTTGTTGACCCAGCTCGTTTCCTCCAAACCAGAAGAGAAATGGCTCAGAATTAGTTTTGCGACACAACTGATATATTTTTATATATTGTACAACACTGTATTTTCTGCGTGAGCAGAATATTCATCATCAGTGACATTAACATGGAATACTTTGAGTTGCATGGGACTAGAACTGTTGCATGTAAATGGCAATCCATTTTACCAAATTTGTGCATTATTTTAACTTGATTTCAGTTGTCCTGGTATTTTGATGTTTATTTTTTATGGTTTCATGTTTTGTTTTGTTTTGTTTTTTAAGAGGAGAGCCCTAAGGCTGTGTGACAGTGCAATCTGGATAGAAAGAACATCAGATTTTATGTTAGGTTATTATTATTATTATTATTATTATTATTATTATTATTATTATTATAATTATTAATTTTTTTGCACCGTTTCAATAAATTCTCATTGTATTTCAAGAAGGGTTTGCTTCCTGTCTTTTCTGTTTAAAAAAAACAAACTGTTATTAACATATCTGGATCATAAATGATCACTGATATGTGATTAATTCCATAAGAATATAATTGACATTAATAGATGTAATGACATAAAGATGATTTTACACATTTAAAATGTCAATCCATAAAATCTCAGCACTTGGCTCAAATATTTTGGATTTATTTACCATTGATAATTGACTAATGAATGCCAATTTTTAATTTGTCTTATTTGATAGTAAACTGAATATAGTTGGTTTTTGACTGTTGACCAGACAAAACAACGATTGACAGATCATTCCAAAATTTAAATAATCCTCAATTGTTGGCTTTTTTTGTGCAGGTTTTTGGGTATTGGTGTGAAACTGTCCTTTAAATGGACAGAGTCACCAGAAAGCATCTGTCCTGCCAAAGTGTCCTCAAGCAAGGCGCTAAATCCTAACCAGCTCCAGAGTCACTGTTATATAGCTCTCAACTCAATATGTAGAGAAAACAGAATTACTTCATCTATCAACCAAGGATCATATTATCATCAATCTTTTCAACGTGGAGCTGCAGAGACATAAACAGTTGGACATTTCATTGGAATAAAAATAATTAGATAAACAGAGCCATATATATTATTGTAAATGGGTGTTGGTTATCTGTGTCATTCGGTATTTCCCTCACTGGGTTGCATTATACATTGTTGAATAACTCCAGCTCAGATGATGCAAGGTCCTGTGTCTGGGACTGTTTTATGTATTAGAGAAATCGGAGACCCTTATGTAATATTGAACAGTTTCCCATGTGGTAAAAAATCCAGACCTCTCTCTATTATAGTTCACAAGGACACCGTCTCGCCACCTGTTAAGCAGGACACACTGTCGCTCAGGATTATTCAAACTTTCCCTGTTCTCTCTGGAAAGGAATTTCTGCATTGGCCTCCTGTTATTTGCCTGGAAGCGAGTTATTGGTGGTTTCTTTCCACAAGCTTGGATGAGAGAGGAGCCAGTCCCAGCACAGACCTGCTAAAGGATCAGGAAAAGGTACTGTTGATTGAAAGGAGACTGTAGATGGTAAATTCACAGAAACAAATTAGGTTCTTTTTTACAGTAAGAGGGGTTTTGTAAGACTGAAACACCAAAAGGTCCAGAGTTGAATGGTTGTATAGATGTTGGCTTGATTACAATGCCAGAGCACTCACTGGGAAACCTACCAAACTTGACTCTTTTATTTATGCATAACACTGAGTGAATGCCATTGGAGAATAAATTCAAATTTATATGAGATCCACTTTAAACAAAGCTTTATCATGCATGTCAACAAAAGACACAGATATAGGCAAGGAATGTCAAAACAAAGGACGAGATAGAATAACAAGCGTGGACAGTTTGAGTTAAGGAGTCTAACTTTATGCTAATTATACTATTATATATTGAGAGGATAAGCTAGGAAGATAGGCTTTTTTTATCCACAGAGGATACATTTGGGTGTTGCGGCACAAGGACACACATGATTACAGATGAATAGAAAGTATTACATAATAATTATTAAAAGTATAGGAAATTAAATAGGAAGAAGAAGAAAACAAGATCAATTTAACTCAAAATTACAAAGCAGAAGCTATGCAATTCTCCACAACCAGTGTACTTGGATATACTGTATAACATGATGATTTTTATGTCAAAGGTGTACGTTGCTGATGATACTTCTTTAGCGTACTTTTACTTGTTTTGAATGCAAGACTTTTACTATAGAGTATTTTTACATTCTGGTACTCCTTCTACCACTGTGTAAATGTCAGTGTTGTGTGTGAGTTCAAGGAATCTAGTGAAAGCGGAAAAACTGACATCTTTGCACCTTCTGTAACTGTACTCAACTTCAGTTTTGGACTCTCAAGAAGGTGCTTCTTTTTATTTTCCAGATGTAGCGTACTGGCCCTTTAAGAAGCTCCACTGCTGCACTTCGTATTTTTCCTCCCACCAGTGTGCGTTTCACTATGGCGAAGGGATAAACAAATAGAGCCCAATGGGTGGGAAAGCAGCAGTAACGGTGAATACATCTCCCCGTTAGTGACTAACAGCAGTTCGAAACAGTCCGGTGACTCGTGTTGGATTTTGACAGGGTGTGTTCTCGGGACACGGATGCTGTCAGTGCGAATAGCAATGAAAAGAGCGAAAATAGTTTGCTTGTCTACACTGAACACCTCGTTTGTAGCAGCCGGTGATACAGGCTAACCGTTACCGGACTCCGGACCCTTTCTTCAGTTTCTGACTGTTTCTCTCAACAAAAATGGAGAGAGGACAACACTAACACAGCGACCGTTTATATACATAAAAAAAAAAATTAAGTCAGCTTTATTTCGCTCATATTCTTTTCTATTTAAGTCGAGTCGACCAGTCGTCAAAAATGTTGACAGGATCTAAAACCACGTTCAAAGTGAGACAAATGCTCCCAGATATCAAGGTAAGGTCAAAACGTTAAGTTAGCTATGTGACGCTAGCTAACTATTATTAGCTGTTTTTAGTAGACTTGTTACAGCACTATTATTAACTTGTTTTTATCCTGTTTTTAGTCTGTCACATAACTACACTGAGCTATAGTTTGGGTATTGTAAAACCCAGTCCTGAGTGATATTTATTGTAATTTTTTAACCCACAAGATGTTAATTTCTAGATAGTTGGTAATGGAAATATACGTTTTTGTATCTTTTTCATATTCACTGCTTTGGGACTTGCCACGAACGTTATAGTAAAAGCTGTTAAGTCAATTTAGCTTGCTCAGTGCTAAAACACACCAACACATGCTATAGAACACCAGAGAGTCCGGGAAGCTGATGATGCAGGAAGCCCCGGCCATCATTCACCATGCAGAGCTATAAATGTACATTAAGGTAGTTTTCCGCCTGGCTGGATTGGAAACCTGTGGTTCCTCCTCAGAGATCCCTATGTGAGCCTGTTCAGTGTCTGAAATGCAAATGTGGACTATTTCATGTTATTTTTGTTCACAACTCAGGATGGCTTTACAGAGTGGATGGGGGATTGACTTCATGGCAACAAAGGGCTGCTGTTTCTTTCTGTCTGCACAACAGGGAGACACACACAGTAATTACTCTAAGGGTTCATAATGTCACTCTAGCTTTGGCTGCAAGCCTTATTAAAGGCCAGTGAAGTGGTGGCAAATCTTAATCACTTCTCGTGGCAGGGGGCTTTTGCCTCATATGGGATTAAGTTGTTGCGCACAAAGACAAATGTTGCAGGCCATCATCATGTCCTGTGCAGGGAACAGTTGTAGCCAGTTTCAGCTGCTTTATTGCCAAAGCCTTGAAAGGTCACATGGTGCTATAATAAATTGCTTTGAAATGCTTAAGGCAAAAATCGTGCATTTCAAATCGTCACCAACATACTGCCCCAGTTTTGGAGCACCCCAGAGGTTTGAGGTTAAAAAGGACTCATTTGGTTTGGTAAACAATGTGTTCGTACAGTATGAATGTGTTTGGAGTTGCTCATTCCTTCGGGAACAGTTTCTTGGCACCGCCTTTGTGTTGCCTTGGCTTTTTGTCTTTCTGTCTCTCCCTGGTTATTTTCAGCAGCCGCAGGGGGAAACGGTAACAGATGCCTCTTTACTCTGCCCTCAGGCGAGGCTTGCATGTGAAGTGGGGGTGATATGCACGGCACATCTGGCTGTCGCCATGGAGACAGCAGTAGAGAGGTAGAGGGGTTTTGATTTGATTACCTCCGAATGAGACACACAAAAATCATCACAGCCCTCCACGAACTGAGTCTCATGTGTCCAAGTATGAGAATGTGGCCAAGCCTAAGATATGTTAATTAAGGGTAGTAGTAGGCTGTGTATAATATGTGCACAGGCCACCCACACACTCTTGTGGGTTTCACTTCCATGAGCATGTGCTAAGACTGCTTTAGAAAACTGAATCCAATCCTTGGCTGAATGTGGAACAGATGGCTTTGCAGTTTTCATGTATAGATGAATCTTCTCTTCCTCAATCAGGATAACACCAAACCGATTTTAGATGGCATAAATTATGATAGGGCAGTGACTATTTTTTCATTATTATAATTTAATCTGCAACTCACGTTTTTTTTAAATTTTTACAAAAAAATCATTTATACTTGCATAAGATAAAGAAAAGCAGCAAATCCTCACAATTAAAAGGATTTAATTAAGAAATGTTTGACGCTTTTGTTTAACATATAAATGAGAATACATCAGCAGTGCATGCTACACAAGGATGCTCAGGCCTGCATCTTGACAGAATAGCAGACTTATTTTGGCTGTGCCTATCCCCTTGAGTTCACTCTATCTACATCTTGCAGTCAGCTTTGAAGCAGTCGGCATGAAAGGCACAGAGCACAAAGCTCTGCAGAAGTAAAAATGCCAAAGGAGGGATCATCTGAGCTCAATTCAATGTGGCTGAAGATCCAAGCCTGATAGGAGAGGGGCAAAGCAGTACAGTCACCCACACCCACTCCCATTGGACCCAGACATCACATTCACTGCCAGGCCCTGAGTCGCAGAGGCTTCTACTGCTTAAACAGAGCACAACAATGGGCTCTTCTTAATTGCAGGGCAGATTTATGGTCATGTTAGAGAGTGTATTGATCTGGCATTGGGTCATAATTACCCAGAGGCACCATCCACTTGTGATAGGGCTGAGAGGCTAGGCCGTTTGTCTGGTTTGAGTTTATGTAATGGCTTGGATAATCTCACTCTTGGGACCTGAGCTGTCAGAGTAGAGGTGACTGTGAAAAACATTTATATGAGAGATGATTATGAGCCACTGAGAATACAGTATTCAGCATTAGATTTTCACTTAAGCAATTTACCTGACAGTGGCATCTGCAATGATGTACTATTAGTGAGAATGTTAAGGATTTAGAGATCAAAGTGTGCTCAAGAGACCAAGAGTAGGAGATGTTGCTGTTGATGATTGCATGTTGTGGGCGTCAGGTGTTATCCTTCAGTCACAGATCGGTCTTTCTGGCTGCTACACAACACTCCAGTCCTTTTTAAAAGAAGAATCCTGGCATCTGATGTGTCAGGGCTCCACTGACAGGAAGTATAGGTATTGACCAAAAGAATATCAAATAGCGCATAATTTCTGAATGCACGCTAAAGGAAACTGGCACCTTTTTAATAATATGCTTTTTCAATACTGCATTTAATTATTACCATGATGATAGCCCTGCAGACATCACTTGATCACACAGATTTTTCAGACCCAATCCAGATTACAGTTCTTTCATTTTTGGGTATCTCCTAGACAGTGTTGGATCTGACTGACTTCTAAATTTTGCCGTACTTTGTGTTCATCATATGTAGAAACTGTTAGCATATTGACACACGCCATTTGATGGTGAACATGATCAACACTATACATTCTAAACAGTAGCATGATCACTGTTAGCATGATAGCATGTTGATGTTAGCACGTTACTTAACGCACTGCTGTGCCAGAGTACAGAATCAAATGCTTCAGATGAACATTAAACTGCCGTTGAATTCAACTACCATTGGATTGAACTTGAACTGCCCATACAGTGCATCATCAACTGCAAAAGCATCAGTGTAATTCTCTGTCAACACTGTACCATTTAGCAAGAAGAGGAGGAGATAATGAAGAAGCAAAAATGTTGTGAGACAATGAATAGCAAATCATTCAGCGGGATACCATTTAAAAAAAAAAAAAAAAAAAAAAAAAAAAAAAAAAAAAAGAAGCCAGTAATTATCTTTGTGTTGTGCGTCTGGAAGTCTAGATTGATTGTGTTATAATTAAGAATGAAGAAGAATGCAGACACCGCTGTAAATATTCCCCTTTTTAGGCTTTTGTGGTAGGTTCCAGAATAAAATGTCACAACGGGGAGGGTTGTGCTAATCGCCGGAGGCTTTTGCAGAGAAATGGGTCAAAAGCTGGATATTCACTATAGTGTGAAACTGAAATGGTTTCATTAATTATTAAACCTCTGAATTCCCAATTCATTATACATTTATTTGTCTACTAAACTCTATATGTTCTCTGAAATGCAGTTGTTGTATTTCTTTATACGATACACTAGTATACTGAGGCTGTTTCTAGCATAATGTAGCAAATACAGTAGATTGTTGCAGGTTTGTTTCTAAAGGAATTAAAGAAAAAATCATGAAAGTTCTCAGTCTGTCTTTTTTTTCTGCAGACAAAAATTCAAAGAAAGCCCCCTTCAGCTAAACTACCTCATGTCCTCTTTTTTCCTTCCAAGTCAGTTCACAATGCCATATGACTGTCTCCTTCATGTGAGGAAATGAAAAGCACAAGAACAAATGAATTGGCTGTGACTCACTCAGTACAGTGAACAGTGACTAAAAGCTAATGAGTATTTTACAAGTCCAGAGCCGAGCGGATCTCGGAAGAAGAAGCGTTCAAAGACATAGAACTGATGCGAAGTCCACCGTGTGTTTTGGGACGTCTCTGCAAAAAGTGTCTACAAGTCAGTAAATTGAGTCTTGTTTGGCATTGAAAGTCACATTCTTGAGAGTGTTCAGAAGCAGCTCAGCTTGTTGGTACAGATTTATTTTCAGAAGAGGTGGTGGCAGTGTGTCGGAGCCATTCCCCCCCCCCCCCCCCCCTCAGAAAACAACTTGGAAACAGACTTATAGTAAAACAGCTCTCATTCTCTCATTGCATTGTCAGTTGTCCCAGATGAAACAAGATGTTACTGTGCTATTTCTCCAGTGTCCCTCCAAATTTCCCACTGTTCTTTTATCCTTATGAGTTTGAGAAGAATGTTCCAGACGCAGGAACAAGCACGCTTACTGCAGAAGTCTGGCCGCCGTAGCAAGAGAAAGCCATGAGCAATGGAAACTGCAATAAGCCTTGGCTGCTGTCCCTGAGGATGAAGGGAGGGAGGGCAAAAGTGGGGCAGAGAGGCAGCACGGGGGAGAAAGCTGCAATGAAAGTAATAGAGTGGGGACGCTGAAGCCACACAATTAAAGCAAAAGTGACACGTCAGCTTAAACATAGCCCTGGAAATGTGGTTTTTAAGTTATTTGTGACTCCGAGATCAAGCCAGCCTTGCTTTCACTAAGGCAAGTTTATGCCTAGACATTATGTCATTCCTATTTTCCTTATCTTTGTTGCTTACCTTCGTTACCTGTGTTTGTGAAGACGTGAAGGAGAAATGCCAGGATTTCACATATAAGTGCATTGACTGCATATCTTTCTGTCACACATATTGTGTTGGCAAATTTCTGCTAGTCTACCAGAGGGACTCATATCAGCGTTATCTAGTAAATTCACTTGCCTCACAACAGCAACAGCCTCAGAAACAGAAACCTAACAGCAGTCAGAGGACAGATCTAAGACAATAGATTTTTGAAAGGAATAAGAAACAGGATCTGAATAGCCTCTGATGTTCTAAAAAGGGGGTCAGGAATTCAGCTGCGGGCTTGCTGTGGGTGTTGATGGAGAGACCGAGGGAAAGCATAAAACATTTCAAAGCCAGATGGAAGAGAAAAGATGAACAATGCTCTGGCAAGCAGAAGCTAAGTCTTGTAAAAAATGTTCCTGCTGTATAATCAAAAAAGGCCTTTATTATCTTCAGCGGTTAAGCTGTGGAGCTTTCAGCCTTTTTAACTTGGTCATTAGAATTGTTGGAACTATAACCATATTTGAAATATATTTCAGGGAGAGCTCCATGAAATTGGCTACTACTTGTAGTTCTAATACAGCTGTTGGAGTTGAACCACCCAGACCTCTCAGGTCATCTGGGACAGGTCTGCTTTCTATCCCCAGAGTCAGAGCTAAACAGGGGGCAGCAGCGTTCAGTTTGCTCCTCATATCTGGAACAAACTCCCAGAACCCTGCAGAGCCGCTGCTATTCTCAGTTCTCTTAAATCAAGGCTGAAGACCTTTCTTTTTGATGTTGCCTTTCTCTAAATGGTTGTTCATTTCTTTAATGTTTAATTTCTTATACTGCACTGTACTTTTTATTCTTGTGTTTTAGCTGTTTTTATTTTTTAACCGTTTTATAACTGGTTTTGTGTAAAGCACTTTGAATTGCCCTGTTGCTGAAATGTGCTATACAAATAAAGCTGCCTTGCCTTGGCAGAACCATTTTATAGCAAGCTATTGCAACAGAGCTAATTGTTGTCAGTTAATTAGTGCTCATATTATGTGGATTAAAACGGTTCTGTTTTTTTATTAGGATCATGCTCACTTAGCCCTAGTTTAATTTATTAGCAAATACGTAAGGTTCTCTTTCTTTTTTGCAGTTTACATAGAATTCTAAAGAAATGGTTAATTGAAAATTAGCAGTATGTGAATTAAAATATTGGTTTTGTATATACCATTATATAAAAAACTAACTAAAAACTTAAAGATTGCATCGAAATACCACCAGTAGCAAACTGCAGAATCAGTGTGTTATTGTGTTTAATAAAACAATCTCACATACATAGAAAACAGCCAGCTGTAAATAGGTGTGATTTTACTGCCTTTTCAAGAAGCAAAGGTCCTCTTTATTCACTGTTTTTATGTGGGGCCGCAAGCTTAGAGTCTCAGGTTTTCATGAGCAGGCTGCTAACATAGAATCCACCACACTGCACATTTGTTAGCATAACATTGACGACTGAGTAGATTCATTTTTATTGTTCACACATCCTAGCTGACTCAAAGAAATACCGGTGTTTGTGACAGAGCTAGGGCTGTAAATGAAACAAGGATTAATAGTTTCATTGTGGGGGGGAACTGGGACAGAACTGCTGAGAGAGACATTTTGGCGCTCCACAATGTATAGTTTTCTTGGAGGTCAACTTAGGGCCTTAACTCTAACTCTATTTCTGTACTATATAAAGCGTATTCACCACCTGTATAATCACAGCATCCTCTTACATTTTAGGCCTTGGCGTATTATGGGATTTGAAGCCGATAAACGTAAATGGCCTACACAAGGGGGGCTAGTGGCAAAGTTAAGTGGAAGCATATGTGCTACTGAGCTTGCAGCGTGGATATTGAAACCTCTATTGCTCTGTGGGGAAGGATTCGTGCTTGTAGAAGAGACTAAAGTACATGAGGCTTCCCGACTATATATATATAGAGAAAGCAGGAACAAACAGCTAAATGGAAACTAAGAATCATGGAGCATTGTGTGGTTTCTTTGTCTTGACTTTGAGAGAAGCAGGCGGAGCATAACTTAAAGTGCTTTTAAGCTTTTCCCCTTTCCTTTATTGTGTTATATATATATATGTTATATATATTTTTTGTGCATATTATAGGTTTACAAAGTGAAAAAGACCAAAGTCCACCCCAAAGGGACTTACCATCTCCAACAAAAAAACACTGTTCACCAACTGCTCCAAACAGCTCTACTGTAGTCCAGCCTTTACTTCCGTGACAAATGTGCATCACTTTGTAACACACTTTATAATGCTCGCCTAGCTGCTAGCATAGCACGCCCTCATACTCTGCTCCTGACTGGCTGGTAGTCCTTACCTAGTTACCGCGTATGTGCTACTCCCAACAAAGATGGTACAGAAGTGAGATGCCTCACCCTGTAGAGTAAAATATATATAAAATAATATATATATAATTATAAATAAATAAAACAGAGAGCTCAACACACAGGGTGAAAAGAGGAGCTGCAGCAATGTGCAGTACGACAAATATATGGTGTTTTTTGAAAATTAAACCATGTAAACGCATATAGGTAGAACCTCTAAATATGGTTATGAACCTGAAAATAAGCATAATATGAGCACTTTAAATCTAATCAACTTGACCAAAGGTGATATAATGCTCTGTCCTTATGTTTAGTGTGATCTCTTCAGTCTGTTTCTTGAGTTTTACAGAGACTGTGGGCATTGTTTAGAAATATAACTTTATTCCTTTCAAATTAACACTGCTTGCTTAATCATTCAGGGTATTTAGGTTCTTGTGAGGTGTTTTTTAGCATTCTGTCAACATACAATTATTCAATTATGTTGCTTTTATTTAAAGGTCACTTGATTTAGGCTTATTTGGTTCTTTGTCTGGATTTGGATGAGATTATCGGTATTACTTTAATGTTATATTAAAGGCTACAGCCAGTTAGCTTAGTCTAAAGACTGATATTCTCATCTAGCTCATGGCAATAAAGCGAATAAGCAAGCTCCTGAGATGTCACTCTATGACTTTAAACACAGGGCACCTCCTCTCTGTTCCAGTCATTTAAAAAAAAAAAAAAGGTTTTCTTTGGAAAGAAGAAGGATTAAATCATACTAATGTCTGCTCTGTTTCTCTTACAGGAGAGGATGCTGAGTCAGAGTGGGGTGAACGCAAGGAGTCGAGATGTGTTTGGGCTGCGCTGCCTACCAGGTAGAGATGTGCTTTTATGAGCTAATATATGTAAAAACATGTACGCTGGCTTAGTTATTACTTTGATCAATACATCAGTGTGGTTCTCACTTCCAAGACTTCTTTTTTTCGACAAATCCCCACGCCTTCCATCATGTTTAACAAATCCACACTTGACCAAATAAATGAAGAATAATTCAAGCTACTGCAACAATAAATAGGTTGCAGCTGAACATCGCAGTCAGTCAGACACAGTACATTTTTAAAGGAACTGAATAATACAACACCTAGCTCAAACGGCTCTGCTGCTCCAGGATCAGATAAAATATCAACACACTGACACAAAAAAACTGCTGCTGCATTCATTGTTCGCTGTGGTTTGAAACATTGCACTTGTTGCCACACCCGAACCAGGAATGTCCCAGCAGGTGCTTTGCCTTTGAGATGGGAAAACATCTACTGTTGAAATGCTAATCTGAAAATACAAAAGTGGACTGGGAGCTGTGTGGCAAAGACGAAAAAGTCCTGCTGTGTTATTGTGTAAAGAAATGTGCTCCGATGTCAACACAGTGAAATTATAATCAGCAGCAAATGTCTAGCCAGCTAGTTTTAGTCAGAGGTTGACCCTCTTAACCCATGTGCTAATCTGCTGACATCCCAGGAAATCTAAATGATTTCCCAGCCCTACCCTGCAGCAACACCCTGCATGAGCTTTTCATAAGAATGGCAGCAGACCAGATAGGCTCTAGAGATTTAGGATCTCGGATTCTTACAATATTTCTACAAAGAAATAGTGCATATCTGTGATTTTCCTCCACTACTAATCTACATTTAGTAAAAACTATTTTTCTTTTTTAAAAGTAGTTGTTCCTAATCCTCTGGTAATAATTCATAAATATGATGGACAGGGCAGACAACACCGCAACTATCTAGAGATCTTTAACGCTGCATTCGGTATGAGCAGTTACTCCCACTTCACCAGACTAGGTAAAGTGTTAGTAAGGGTGTGAGGAGAGTTTATGAGGTGGGAAGATGGTTCCTTGGTATCGATCACGTACAGATCATGCCCGGCCCCTCCACCAATAGCACCATGGCAGTCCTAAATTATAAATCAAGCACTTTATTTCAATGGCTACTTTTCAGGGTTATTTTTTTCTTAAAGTATTTAAATGTGTTGACATCACATTTTGTGATGACTTGATTATATCTGTCTCAAAATATGTCACCAAGCAATGCATCATCAAGGCTGTATTGTAGAAGTTGATGAAAAGCTTTTACACATGCACTGTTTACCAAATGCAGTACAGCTAACCAATTTGATGCACATTGCCCACAGAATTTGGGTGAGGTGAATGTAAGGTGATTGCAGAAGTGACACTGATCTGTGTTTGTGTTTATTATTCCTAAAGAAATGGCAGAGCAGATTCCAAAAGCAAATTCAGTGTGGCAGGGTTTACATTATTAGTATGTAAATTGAGGGAGCAAAAGCAGGATCGGCTTCAAATATCGGCTTGAGAAAATTGGCAGCCTGGATCGGTCATCGGCTAAGGCTGAAAAAGAAAAAAAAAAAAAAAAAAAAATATATATATATATATATATATATATATATATATATATATATATATATATATATATATATATATTGGTATTGGCACTAAAAAATCCAAATTGGTCGATTCCTACTTCACACACACTAATGCATGCACACATATTTTTTACAAACACACACTTCCTTCCTTATTTGCGTTCACTAAGTCGGCCTAATTGGTTTTCCAGCAGTGTGTTTTCATCAAATACTTTCCAGACTCGGCTGGTCCTTGACAGCACTCAGAGAGAGTATTATTAGCTGTTAACATTTCCCTGTGAAATTTCAACTAACATTCTTTTTCCCCTGCTGGCTTTATCTCCATCTCCAACGCCATCCTACTGTTCCCTCACCTCTTTCTTACCTTTCTGCACCTCCATTCCAGGCAGATTAGAAACACAGTTGTCCATAAAATCCTGTATGATAAAGAAGAAACGTGTGCAGTGGCAGCATTGGTAGTTTTTTTTTCTTTTTTTACATTGAGCTCCTCTGTGAGCTAAAATGATATACTATTAGTCTGCTTTGAATGCAGACTGATAGAATAGCATTTCATTTTATTTATGGTCAATTTGTTTTTTTCACCGATCAGGTTTTCAGGCAAGGAAATCTATCCTTTGGCTCTGTGCACGCTCTGCAGAGTAAGTGTTGAGACAATTTGTGAGAACACGTTCACTTTCAGACTCAAAGAAGTCACGAGTCAGTGCTACCCCACCGGGTGAACGGGCTCACATTGCACCTGTGCACCTTCTCTCTTTCTCTCTCCCAAACACACACATGCACACACTCTGCAAAAGGATGGATAACTTGTCAACACTAAATATAACTGAATGTTCATGGCAATAACCCAGTGGTGCTGCTGTTGAATTGTAGAGTAACTTTGGGGATGTGCTAAAAAAAATTGCCTGTCTCAAGTTTGATCCACTGACATGTTTAGAACAACCATAGGAATCACAAAATCAGAAATATGTTTGCAGAAGATGTCTCGTTCTCCCATTAGTTACGGGCAGTGCTCAGTGTCTACAGTGTTCTCATGTGACACCGGGACACAGGACCGCAGTAACCAAGCCGGCCTGCGGGAGGGCAAACGGGTCAGGACAGCCATAGGTAGATCAAGTACCCTTTCAATGCTGTGAGTAGGGGAGGGGGTATACTGTCCATTCACACACAATGCCAAGAGTCCAGCACCCCCTTCAGAGCAATATAACAGTCCCCTTTCTCCACAGTCTAATGTTACTTTGGGATTAAAAGGATGTCATTTAGCTATATGCCTCGTTGATTGATGGACAAGAGACCAGAGCATTGGTATTTGTATATTTGGGTTTTGATCTTGATATTGGAAAAGGTATTACATTATTTTATTTGTGTGACTTTAAATGGCTGTTTTCCAGTTTATTGTCCATGACAGGACATAAGACAGAAAAAACAAGATGGCTGGGCGATATGGAGAAAATCAAATATCACGATATTCTTGACCAAATACCTCGATTTTGATATTGCGACAATATTGTATGATTGACTATTGGTGCATTAACAAAATGTTATTTACAGAATGAGATTCTTTATAAATATTCTCCTGAAACGATTTAATGACTTAGTGGGTAAAGGTAAATAATAAAACAGTTAGAACAGGCTGTAATCAAGCCTGTAAAACCAGGAAAAGACAACACATATCCAACATTTAAGACTATACCTAGTCTCATATCGCAATATCGATACAACATTGATATATTGCCCAGACCTAATGTTTTGGGAATATGTATATTAGAATGTTCATATATCACATGTCAACCATGAACTATTGGACACGTTTTGCTTTTGTTGTGTTACATGACAAGCTAATCTAACTTGTTCATCATTTACAAACAGCTGTTACTGTTTTTGGCTGTTGCCTGACATAAAGGATCGTGGTTTTGGACTCCCTGTACTACAGTTTGTCAGCAGTCTTCTGGACATTTTGTGCTGTGTAAAATTATAGGGTAGACTCCAGGCAGGACATTTCTCATTGTTATTTATACAGAAAATCTCCTCATCGTTGTTTGCCTGCATTGGTCTTTACCCGTCCTCCCAGGGAGTTAAGAAGGGCAGAAACCTTTTTGCACTTCGTGCGTCCAAGCTGAAAATAAGTAACATGTAAATGAAAACAAATAAAACAGAGACTGAGAGCATGTGGTTCAGATCTCTCTCAGCTGTATTTTCTCAGGCTAATTCTTCAAGTCGCTCTCTCCTCATATCCAAGTCAGTGACCAACAGCATGTAAGGAATGCATAAAGTGTGTGTATTTAAAACAACAACTAAACTTGGTCTTTAGAGGAGCACACATCCTTCAATAACCTCCGGAAAATGTCTAATCAAAGACTTTTTCAGTTTTTGAATTGAACTGATTTCCTCTACTATCTCGACAGCCATATCCCAGATTGGGGTTGCATGTGAGACCACTTTTCAGGTACAGATAATAAATACCATTATAACCCTAACCCTAACCCCTTCTGCTCCACAGTTGGTAGACACTCCAACCCAACATGTTATTTTGGCGAGTTGTCCACCCTATAATGCTGTCAGAGGTGGATGAAACTGCAAAGCTGCCACTGTCATTGAATCTACAGCTAACAAGGGGAATCTGAACTCTGCTCTATGACATGTTCAACTGTTCTTTTGTGTCTTATTGCTTTCCATTGTTTCTGCTATTGTATTACTGCCTTTAATCGCTGTAACCCAACTGTGTGACAAAACTCGTAATATGTCACAAACATTAATGACATATAGCTACTCCCAGGGTCACCGACAGTATATGGACTTGTATTGTAAAAGATTATAGTTTGTCTTTATTCATTGTTCAAAGATTATTGTTTTGGCAATTTTTGGCCTTTATTTGATAAGACAGTTTTTTACGCATGAGAGGGGAGAGAGAGGGGAAACGATGTGCAGCAAAGGGCTGCAGGTCGGAATTGAACACTCAGCCTCTGTACATGGGCGCACGCTGTACCAGGGGAGCT
Organism: Etheostoma cragini; assembly: GCF_013103735.1. Lineage (NCBI taxonomy): Eukaryota > Metazoa > Chordata > Actinopteri > Perciformes > Percidae > Etheostoma > Etheostoma cragini. Next base: position 23,878,199 of record NC_048412.1, on the reverse strand, counting down.
ACCCAGGCGCACAAGAGGCTTTAAACATTGTTAAAGAAGCTGCTAGTGGACTAATACTGTGTTAGTACGGAATGCATTACACTCTCCAGGAAGCACATAGAAGATTTTATTTGATTAAAGGACAACCTTCTCGTAAAACACTTCACTTGTACAGCTGACTCATTTGGGGCTAAAACACCTGCTAACACTAACTTTTTAAACCTCGCCAAAGAGTGCAAATAGGCCCAGAAGCCCTCCCCGCCGGCCCCAGTTTTCAAATCTTCTGGCAACAGGAATGTTTTTGCCTCTGTTGCACCCTGGGGAGACATTAAAATGAGGCACGGAAAGCCACAGATGGATTGTCCTTTTGAAAGACAAGCTCTCAACAAGGGTTCACTTGTGTTTATTGTAATACTAAGCATTTTAAACCTCTGTCGCTAAATCATGTGTTTTTGGGCTTAATTGATAAGTCCAGTCTAGGGTTTTCTTGCGTAGTTTTGGAGGTTGAAGGCCATAAGCCTAATCATAGAGCACACCCTAGAATTTAAACTCTTCTTGTGCAATCAGCAAATGATGGTGTTGGAAGTAAAGGCTCCTCTTCCTCCCTAAAAAATGTCTGTTTCCTGTTTGTGCCTTGGGATCACCCGAAACATTATTTAAGCAAAGAGCAAGGAGTAACAGAGACTGGGCTTGGCCCAAATGCTTCTGTCATTTTCAGTTTAAAGGCCTTCCTAGTTCCTTCCACATGTGCGGTGAAGGCATTTTGTGTTCCTTATGAATGTTTTTTTCATTTTTGAGGAACCAGCGGTACTTCCTTGTCTTTTGAGCGAATATGAAAACATTTGCCTTGCCGTGTGTCTGGCAAAACACTCCTTGTTGTGGACAAAAAGGGCATTTTTTCCACGTCTACCCTATCCTGGGCTCTGTTGCCATGGAAACCCACAGTCTAGCTGGCAAAGGCTTTGTATTCCTGAGGGAGACTGTCAGAAATGTGCTGTCTCACTTGTTTGTGTGTGTGTGTGTGTGTGTGTGTGTGTGTGTGTGTGTGTGTGTGTGTGTGTGTGTGT
>NC_048412.1:23852639-23876927 GCF_013103735.1 Etheostoma cragini | reverse complement strand
TGTGTGTGTGTGTGTGTGTGTGTGTGTGTGTGTTTTCCTTTAAGTGTATTTATGCACATCTTTGTGTTTAAAAATGTTCTGAGTGGAAGGTTTATTTTAGGAAGCTTTGTCCTGGAATTTCAGATACTTCATCATACATTCTCAACAGGATCAGCAGATTATGAATAAAGTCCTGCACACAAGATGTACATATTTTACATTTTAATAATATTAATAAAACTGAAGGGAAAATAAATACATTTCTGTGCTTTCATTGCTCTTTCTTTACTTTAGTTATCATTAGTGGCCATTGAACATTATTACATTTCTCATAAATGATCTACTGAATTTTATTCAAAATTCGATATCCAGCTGTTCTTTAGACAAACGACTACAGTGTGAATGTTTGATACTTCACTCATATGTAAATTACAAGTTTTTACAAGTTTAGTTTTTATGTTATTCAGAACAGAGTTACTGTCATCTATAAGATGCCGTTTTTGTTGTTCTTCCTGCTCCTCCCTGCCGATCCTCTGTGGCCTGAGAACTTGCAACAATAAGCCACAACTTGACCTTTTTGTTTAAAGGTGTTTGTTACACCCACTCCCGGTAGCTTACTCAGTGAACTTCCATGCTGCAGTTTCTCTGTCTCTACACTTCCTGTTATTTATTTTCACTAGAAGCCCCAAGAAGCCCCCCCCATACAACACTTAGTTATGCAGTTTTATTGGGCACGTACAAAGCTGCATGACACAGAAATTCCATCCTGTAAACTCTGCACTACATCTCCCCTTTGTCCCCACTAGGCGAGTGTGTACTTCAGCGAGCCGTTATGGTGAGGAAGAAGTTGACTGCCAGGGAAGGAAGAGGTTGGGTGTCTGGGACCCTTTTCTGTACCCACTTCAGAGTGGCCTTTGTTCCGCAGGACAGTCCCAAAGCTGACGTGAGTCTCTCTTAACAGCTGTAATGATTAAAATACTTAATAATGTGTTGTTATTGGCTGTTTATGGATGTTTTATAGGATGGCATTGCAAAGTACATGATGGAAGCAAAAATGTTTTTTTGGGGTACAGTATGTATAAATTTTCTTTAAATAACATCCATGATGCAGGACAATGCAGACCCAGTGCTTTTGGGAGATCATGATGTGGCTTTGGCGTCCATAGAGAAGGTTGTGGTTGGTAAGTACAACCTTATTCCCAATTTTTACTCACAAAATTGTTAATGCAATGACTGGAGATTTATTGACAAATATTACTTTAACATGACACTGGCTGTTTGTGACCAATCACAGACTGGTATACATTACTTACAGTATATCATGCTTTTTGCTGTGCCATGGTTGATGCTAAAGCAACAACCGTTGCACCGCTCTATCACCATTATGGTACTTATAACAAAGAGACTAGGAATCTGACATGTTGAATAGTTTGTTAAAACAGCGTTTGTATAACTTCTGACTGCTTATATTATCACTACATTGTTTTGGATCTTAAAAGGGTTTAGCATTAAGATCTAAAGGATTCTAAAGTTTAAATATCAGAAACTATATTTTAGAATGTGCAGGTTATTGGCTCCCTTGTAAAGTAAATTTCAGTGGAGCACTATTACATCTAAGCTACATACTGGCAGTATACGTAACCTGTACTACCGGGTTCTTTGGCACTTGACCTATTTGTCCATTTAATATCTAAACAGTCCCCTTTTCCCCTCCTGTGTTGCAGTTGGCCCAAACAGGACCAAGCTGGTGACCCCGAACTCCTCGCTGAAGTTCACACCAGAGGAGCTGGTGCTTTATTGTAGGGATCTGCGAGTCGTCTGCTTCCTGTTTGACCGACTCACTCCTGACGCACAAGTCATAGAGGTGTGCATTCATATCCTGATTTTAGGAACTTAGTGATCTCATTTTAAAGTGATGGTTTGGAGTAATTTCACCCTAGGGTCCTTTGCACCACGATCTCAAGTCCCCAGAAGCTTGTATTCACTGGGTTGAAGAATGGGCGAGTTAGCGTTATTAGCTTAGTGCAGGCGCTAATAGAACCAACTGTGTATCTCGTAAATTACCCCACTAATAATGCCCAAAATAATACCAAACTTCTACATCAGTACAGATATGTTATATAGTCATAAAACAATGGATTGGAAAGTTGTAAGTACACCAGAAGTTTATTTAAATAACACTTTCCTGCTGGCTTCTGCTCTCTGCTGCTACTGCTTAGGACGTCTACAAAATACAACAACAAAAAGAGATAACATGAAAAGAAAGTGCTGTAGTACAACTAGCAGGAGACAAGTTAAAATTGAGATAGGTTTGGAGACAATACCTTATTTAGTCATTCAATTATTACACATGTTTGTTGTATCTCTTACGGTGTTGTAATTTTTAGACATCCCTAAGCACTCATCTTACTGCCGGTAGTGCTAGCAGTAGAGAGCAGAAGCCAACAGGCAAGTGTTATTTAAATAAACTCCTGGTGTACTTACAATCTTCCCAATCCATCGTACATAACATATTTGTACTACTGTAGAAGTTTGGAATAATTTTGGGCATTATTAGTGGGGTGATTTACGAGATACACAGTTGGTTCCATTAGGGCCTGCACTAAGTCACTCAGCTGATAACGCTAACTCTCCGATTTTCACCTCAGGTGAAAAAAGCTTCTGGGGGGTTGTTTGGCTCGAGGTTGTGGTGCAAAGGACCCTAGGGTGAAATTACTCCAAACCATTACTTTAAGCATGCCCATGACTAATACTGGCTTAAACTCTGAACGTGTGTATGCACAGCCTAAAAATAGGAATTGGCACACCACGTGCCTTTTCAGCCTTTAAAAACACTATTTACAGATTTGTTTTTTATGTAGTCTTCTTTTTTTGCTCTTTCAAATAAGTAAATTGTACTGTTTTATGCCTTCTTGTAAGGAATTTCTCTCCTACATATTTGTGCAGTTTGGCTGCATTTTTGGGTGCATGTGCGTGTGTGTGTGTATTTGCTAGTCATTTCAGAGCACTTCTGTTGATCTGTACCATACAACAATGATCTGACTCTGCAGGGCAATGATGTTGAAAGCTGATGACCTTTGTCATGTTGATAAGCTCATTTTGGTTTTCACCTCCTCAGATAACCTACACCATCGCCAAGACCTATCAGCCTCCTAAACCCGGGTCAGTTTTATCTTTCCAGAACGCTGCCCTTGGGAGTGTAGGTGAGTAGATTAATGCATGCACCCTCATGTATACTGTACAACCATTCAGTCCCTCCCTGGCACTGGGACAATACCTCATAGGTCTGTCTATCATCCTACTGCTGTCTTGATTCCCCAAGAACACAGAGGGATGCTTCACTATAGCTCACTCAATGATTCATGATTTTGCTTTAGTATGTATGAGACTCGTGATAATAATGTTATGCTCTTCAGTCCAAAGGGTGTTTACTGTATGTTTGAACTCATTCAAACCAACCTTAACATACCGACAGATGGCCTGTAAATTGTAGACAGTTATATTTGTCAGACCTAGATCTAATGATGTTGGTCAATAGCAGAGATAAGTGGAAAACTAATGCATGTTTCAGGCACTCTAGCCTTAGTTATGCATGTGTCTGTTTGGATGTTGTTGACATGAAATGAAAGAGCTTCAACGTTTTAAAGTGTTTATCAGTAAATTATTCTATTATTAATTTCTTTGTGCATATTTAATTATGATGAATATTCATAGAAATACCAGCTCAGAGTGAGAAGCAAATGACTGCATAAATCAGAAGCGCAACATGAATGTGTTAGTTGCTGTAGTTCCTTTCCAAAGCCTTGCATGTTTTCTCTTGGTGTGCCTTCATCGTCTGTTTGGCCTTAATTATTCACCCATTCTAACTCCAGGGACAGAATGTACCCCAAACCACTGTTTGTCATTTATACACCACTTCAACTCTGTTTCATCTATTTTTGTTGTTGTTTGTTGATCCTATTTTTACTTTTTGGCATACCATCAGAACATGTCACACCTCTTAAGAATGGGAAGAATATTGAACAGGAAACATAATGGTTACTGTGAAGACCAGAATGAAAAAAATAAACGTCACAACCTAACTGGCTGGCAAAATTAGAAACGTTCTACTTAAAATATGACGCAATGAAAATGCTGTCTTCCAAAACATGGCCATTTGTGGAGAAACCTCTGAGTGGTTTGAAGGCAAGGCTCATTAAAAATGCCATGGCCTTTTGACAGTGATTGAAAGCCTCAATTTGGGAAAGCTTTAATTAATCGGAGAGAAGGAGTAGTCCAACTCAGTAGGACACACTTAACATCTCACCAACAAAACAAAAACTCTTAACCATTATGCCCACTTGTAATCAAGCCGCTGGCTGTTCACCTCAAGCATATAGAGTAATACGAGCCTGTCTGTACATTACATCGCTATGCTAAAGCTACGCCAGGCTTACCCGGCTGTGGGTGACAGTCAGCTGTTGGATAAATAATGCAAACTCTCACTCTGAAACAAGTCACTAGATGACCCACAGTTCAACTCTGCTGCAGGGGTCAAGTGTGTCTGGTGTGGTCAGTGTGTTAACAACATCACTTTCCACGCACCTGGAAACAGAAATATTTAAAAAAATGACCTCAACAATTAATCCGCTCTACTCATGATACACAAGACTACTACCCTATTAGTTACTAATCAGTCCTCTGCAGTAGCTTTATTCCACAACTGGTGTCACTGTTGTAGTTCACTACAATACTCTACCTGGTCGTCTAACCCAAAAAATGTCAACACCAAAACCATGTTAACATTCTGATAGCCAAGATGTTATTAAGTATTATTAAGATCTTTAAAATCACTTTCTCCCTCCAGAAATGAAACAGTTTCTAAGCAACCGTCGCCGAAACACCGACATGAACTGGTTTGAGTCTGCCTCAGACTGGGAGCAGGAGCTTGAAAGATGCGGGGCCACTGGCTGGAGAGTCAGCTTGGTCAACGATCGCTTTGAGATGTCTACCAGGTAAAATCACACCCTAGGTGTATAGTAACAAACACGTCTTTGTTTAAATGTGGTATGGTATGCTATATCAATTTTTCCATATATCCTCTCCTCGGTGTTATCTACTAAAAAAATAGTATTAACCAAATTAACAAAATTATATCTACTGTACCAGCAACACTCTTCTTTGGAATGTGTGAATACATCTGCTTGCAAGTCCTTTACAAGAGAATGTTTGAGAAGCGCTGTTGAAGGAAATTGAGAATGTCAGGCAAAGCCAAGGCAAAACTCCTATAAAAGACACAAAGTAGACCACTCAGTTTGCTGAATTGATGTGTTTTAAAAAGGCCAAAGTTGATGGTGCTTTGAGAACATAAAAATGCCATCACTCTACCATTTATATTCTGTCAATAAAACTGTGTATTCTATGTTTTCTGTCAGCCTGCCGAGGTCCATCGTGGTTCCACAGAAGGTTTTAGACACTGAGCTGAAGAAAAGCTTTGCCCACTTCAATGAGGGACGCATCCCAGTAAGTGCACTTAGTATTGAGAAACATTTTGATTTAACCTTCACCTTCATCACTACCTAAAACCACTCATTTAAGAGTGGTTTCATAATTCATGTTAGCAGCCTCAGTCCTAGGAAATATTATTTTCAAAGCATTTTTATTCATAAAAAAATACATTTTTTATCTGTATACACTTTCTACAGATTTGTTATATTATTTTAATCAGGGTGCAATTGGCCGGGGGTGCGGGATGCAAAGGATTTCCCCCATTTTGGTCTATAAATCCCTGCCTCTGCTGAATCATTTGTATTTGTAAAGAAAAAAATATATATTTTTTTATATTCAGAAATTAACAGATACAAACAATACACTGAGACATGGAACCCATCCCAGGGTCAAAAAAACAGAGGAAAGCTGATAGGGAAGAAAACAAAACAACACATACAGATATGCAGTAACAGAAACACACATACATAAACAGACACAAACACAGGACAAGGGACCAATCACATGTGCAGGTTAAAGGCTGTAGCACAAGGCTACAGCCCCGACCTCAAAGAGTCAGCAATGTTGCGCCAAGTGTTCAGGGTCTTTTCTGGCGCTCCATGGATGCACGCCATGGCTTCCAATGGGTTTAATCATTCTCTTAGCAGCTGCAAGTCCACCAAACAAAGCACAGTTTTGAGATTTAGAGAGCTTTAGAGAGCTGGAAGGTCATTCATAATCAAAACATTTACAGTAATGGGTACAGTAACATTAATCAAGGTGGAAATTTTGGATGCAATATTTTTCCAGAACTGACCAACAGGAGAGCACTCCCAAAACATGTGAAGATATGTACCTTGAGCTTTAATTGGGCAGAAAGTGCATAAAGGGCTGTTAATTATTTTCAGGAAGTGCATTTTCCCGGGGATAAGACATGTCCTATGAATGAAATTATAGATGGTCTGGAATGTTAGACCATACACATCATGCCAGTCAAGATCAACACTCAGGCCTGGGCAATCGCGTGCCCATATCCTCTCAATAGGAAGGGCAGAGCAGCCAGAAGTCACTAAGAACTGATAAAGCCTGGATACCATACCACAGTTTTTAGGCTGCACAGCTTCCGAATAGGATGGATAAGCAAAGGCCTCTGCAGGTATGACAGTATGCCTTGAGTGCCAACCTTAACTGAAGGTAAAAGAAAAAAGAAGAACGTGGTTGACTGAATAAGTTTTGTAAGTCAGAGAATGGTAACAAGCCAACCTCCCCAAAAAATCTCTGTTAGACAATGTTCCCACTGTGGGGCTGTTATCGGCTTCTCACCAATCAGGAGTGCTGTACGGGTGAATAATGGGGGAAAAGTGTGCCAGTTACAACCCTGTTCTTTGTTTTGATAGCCGGTCAGGCAGCGTGTGCATGTGGCAGTGAAAAAACATTGGTATTTCATGTATTGGGGAATGGTCTGTCAGAGCTGTGTAACATTACTTTGAGACAAATTAAAAAATGAACTCAGATGCAGTAAGTGCCTTTAAGGATTTTTTCCAATGTAGAACGTATCGTTGAAAGGGAGAAATTGTGTTTTGTGTTGCAGCGCTGGTGTTGGCGACACCCTCGAGGCAGTGATCTAATGCGAATGTCCAGCTTCCAGAACAACATCTACCACGAGAAAGACGACATCAGGTGTGTGTGTGTGTGTGTGTGTGTGTGTGTGTGTGTGTGTGTGTGTGTGTGTGTGTGTGTGTGTGTGTGTGTGTGTGTGTGTGTGTGATGTTTTCCAAATGGATTTTAGCTTGTGTATCTGTCAATGTAAGCATCAACATTTGAATGTGGTTTAAGATGATTTAGCTGTAGTCTCAACTTCAGTGTGTAACTGTCACAAAATAAAGCTTGTGTTATAGTGAACTAAAAACGGGGGATGTTTATTTAAGTCGTCCTGTGGAGAACATGCAGTGTAGTTATTGATGGTTATCTGAACAAAGGAAACAAAACTCTTAAAATAGTCTTCACTTAAAAAGCAGCTGGTCACAATCTAAATTCTGCAAGCTGTTAAAGAAGCTTGAGACTGCAGTTTAAAAGCAACACAATACAGCGTGAAATCCGGATAGCAGACTCAACTTGCATTCAAGTTTTTACAATTGAAAGAACATTACTGGAGGAAATATGATGTATACTTATAGATTTTTATAGGCAATTGACTTTAAGCTGTCAAGTCTTTGGAAATTAAATCCACTGTTGTTGGCGCTATGAGTAAAACGCCACTGAAAGTCCACTTAGTTACAAAGTAGCTTGTTGCAGGTGTGGCAGTATGTTAACAACAGGATGTGCTGTTCTATAGAAACCTGGAGATGATCCTGTTTGGTTGCCAGTCCTCTCTGTGTGTGGTGGTGGAGCTGGGCGAGGAGCTTCCCTCACCTGCAGATATCCAGCTGGCACACAGCCGCCTGCGCGCCCTCTGTCTGGGAGGTGGGGATAAGAAATTAATACACACAACCCCTGAGCAAATATGTGTTCACACACAGCACCAAAAAAACTAAAGCAAATATAGAAATGTGACAAGCTAAGCTTCCACTAGTCCCTAAAACACCTCTATCATGTCAGGGATGTGGTCTAAGGGGTCCTTGACACACTTCACAGACCCATTCACTTAAGTCTAGAGATGCACCGAATCCAGATTTTTGGGGTTTGGCCGAATACCAAATCCGACACCGAAAACCAAATCCTACTCCCATCCTTAGTCCATAAAGTTAAAAGTTTGGTTAACACACGTTCTTTTTCTACTCACAAGTTCCATTTTCACTTCTCACAGCCTATTGCATTGAATGGTCCACCTACAGTACGTAAACACCTTCCAGTAATCAACGGTGGGGTCGTTACGTAAACCAGTGTAGCACGCCTAGTGCAAGCTTAGGGTTAGGTGGAAAACAATTCTAAGCTTTAGCAAAACCCAAACCCCGTCAAAAAGCCCAATATTCGTCTGAATCTGAAGATGAATCCTGGATTCAGTGCATCCCTGCTTAAGTCACTTATTTATTTGGAGAGAATTTGTCATCCAAACCACGCTCTTTGAATTCCTACAGAACAGAATTCTATGTTCTTTATTTTGTTGTACACTTCAAACTGTTTAATTACATCACTGTTTGGGTCTGAAACTCATACAGTGGCAGCTCTCTATAGGCTTAGCAGGATGGTCTTTATTTTAGTTTTTTGTAAAGTAGGCACACACAGCACATTCCATGGTTTAGTGAACAGAGAAAACTCATGGTTGTCTACAACTACTGGCCCTGGAACTGAAATGCTGACCCATCTTTAACTTTACACACTCCCACTTGTTTACACACATACAACGTGTAAAGGTTACTGATTATCACGGTTCACACATTTGTCAGCTTAGTGTTTTGTCTTTTGTGGGTGGGTGCTTCACAGCTGAGAGGATTGTCCTGTAAAAAAAGCCACTCCAATGTATTTGGTTGGCTTACTAGCAGTGGGCTTTGACTCTTCACAACAACTAGACAGAAAATGAAAATGGATTTTAGTGATTGTATTAAAGGCTACTTTAACATTTTAGTGTCCCATTTAAGATGTGGATGATTTATTTTGAGAAGGTAGCTTTTCTGTTTTTCAGCTTTTTGGTAACAACTAGACTGCAATATTACGTTTTCAATATTAATTACTGGGTAAAACCCTGATAAACAAGAAAAAAGGAATTAAGACATTCAATTCAACTTCTTTGTCAAATGTAGAGATCTGCCGTTCTGAAACCTTTTGTAATGTCTGAGAATGATTTGTCTTTTAACTGTTTTGGCTTCTAGATCTCTCCACATCAGTGTCTGTGCCTGATGACAAATGGTTATCTACCCTGGAAAGCACCCACTGGCTAGATTACATCAGGTAACAGCTCTGATTGGCCTGTCTGGCAAGTCTTGACATCCATAATAAAAAATTATCTTCCTACCCATGGCTTTCAATTGTTAAACTTGTGCTGACTGACTGATAACTGGCTGAGGAATGTCTGGAATTGTGATCAAGGGCATTTCAAATCCTTGAACTTAGGACTTTGTATGCTTGTAAAAGTAAAATGATGCTAATTAAAGTATCATGTTTAAATTAAAATACAGCAACGCTTTCAGCTTGCTGTCCACATGTGTTCAATTTACTGTATGTTTGTGAATGCATCATTCTTAAAGGGGGAAACTCCGACAAGTTGCTCCAATGTGTATTAATTTACATTTACTGAGACAGGTTCAGTGGATATATTTACTGATTTGTAAGTCAACAAATAATAATTGTAATCATCTTTACTCAATGGTAATCAATAAAGTCATGTATAAATGCATTTGTATAACTTCAAAAAAAATTCAAGGAAACATGCAAGCAAAATTATAACATTAGTAGTATGAAAAAAAGTTTATCCTATTTCCATGTAGTTTTTTTAGACATGTTTGTGATGTGATTACTGTGTTTGTAACTGTAATGAGATGAATCTGGATTGATATCATCCACCTGCCTCTCTGTCTCCAGGTCCTGTCTGAGGAAAGCTTCAGAGGTAGCCTGCCTGCTTCGCGGCGGTCACCTGACTGTAGCACTGCAAGGTGAGTCACGTGACCAGCACACCGGCTCATATTAGTCAATCCATTCATTATTCATGGTGCCTCCCTACCATTAATCCCATATTAGGGCTTGCCCTGAAGTAGCTATATACCAGACAAGCACACTCCACTGAGCCTACATGCACACTGTCAATGGGTCTCCAAACAACAGGCTTCTAAAGACACGGGAACACCTGGCTGCACCTGGTTTGCTTCTGAAAGGCATTATAGACTCCATACACGAAATATGACATCTACCTCATTGAAATAATTGATGACATGAAACAAAAACAAATTATTGAAGACATAAGTTTATCTTAAGACCCTTTGTACATAATGTAAATGTAAAATGTATACTTTTGATGACAGGGGCCTTAATTGACTGCCCCCTGGCTACAAAAACTGTCTCTTGGACGTAAAAGGGCTACCTCTTTGGTGGGGATGGAGACATGGCTAACTGTGGAAGGTAGCAGTGCCACCAACTGTAGAGCTTGGCTTATTTTTTCACACAGCACTGGCTCATGCATCAAATTTCTGGGGGCTGGATTTCTTTTATGGTTTTGCCTTGGAGGCACCAAGCAGGTGTGGGTATACTCCCAAGCCCCCGTCTGAATGTTGCTGTGTGGGAGTGTACCCCGTCGATCAAGAGGGTCACCGCTATAGGACTGTGTGTTGGGAAAAGGAACATGCTGACTGTTGTTTGTTGTGGAGTAGAGGTGTCAACCTTTCACCACCTGGCAGTGAGTTGGATCAGGTGACGGGGAACACTATTGGACACTCCAGGTAGACCCAAACATGCAGTTAGGGTGACCCCAGAGTGTCCTGCTGGGGTTCCTGTCAGCTTTCACCTCCTCAAGTTATTGCCAACCGATTTGTTGTGTTATTCCTGTTCTGGCTCCTGACATTGTAATTGCTGAGGCTACCAAGGAACAGTAACAATGAGCACTTATAGAGAGGTGGGACTGTGAAGGAATAGGGGCAAAACAATGGTTATTTTAATAAATAATATTTTGTAGAACTCCTTAAATTCCATTGTATGACTCATTTTGCAGACAGTATGCTGTTGTTGATTTCTAATCATCTGGTCTGGCTGCTTGTGGTGCATTCATAAACACCCAGAGACACAGACCCAACACTGCTTACTCAAACAATGGCCGTTTTCAGCTAAGGATGTTTACAACTTGCTACTGGTGTTTGACTTTCTCAGCCACTCTGCAGCTGCAAGTGACTTAACATCAGGCTGGCTTTTACCAAGCCAGTTTAGTAGGGGTGGGTGGGAAAAAAGATTCTTAGATGCATCAAGATTCTCTCTAGAGCCATTCAGTACTTGATTCTGATAAGTTAATAATCGATTATAAATAAAACTTTATAAAAACTTTTGCGTGACAAATACTGCACATGCCAATATCTAACAAACTCAGATTTATATGTATATTTTCTTTAAATCACGCATTAAAATGTACATTAATAAATTGATCGATTATCGGTTTAGAATCGAATCGTTGGCCTCTGAATGGGAATTGAATCGTGAAGTGACCAGAGATTCCAACCCCTATTGTTTAGTTGAGAAGTTCATACATCAGTCGTGCTCTAAGTCTCCCTGATGCAGCAGATATGTGTCTGCAGAACATCTTTGTGTCTGAGTGCCTCTCCCTTTTTCTCTTGTTGGATCTGACTGTAGGTCTTTGTATTCATCATCATTTTTATCTGCAGGTCTATCTTATCAATGTTTTCTTCGTCTATTACTCTCTCCCTCTCTCTCTATTGTTAAACGGCACAAGCCTTAAGAGGAATAGTATGGGGACTTGAAACAGTTGGGTTGGGAACCGGAGGGTGACTGGTTCAAGTCCCCATATAGACCAAAGTATGGTGGTGGACTGGTAGCTGGAGAGGTGCCAGTTCCCCTCACTCTGACATCTCTCCATTTAGTATATGTGTGTGTAATTCAGGACTGTGTGTAATAACAACAGAGTGAAAACATTGTAATTTCCCATTACGGGATTAATAAAGTTAAAAAAAAGAATAAGAGCAGAATTAAATGGTGGTTGTAAATTAAAGGATTATGTGTCCCTATTGGTGCTCTAAAATTGAAAACTGTAGCGCTGTCAATTGTTCTATAGTCAAGCCCAACAACCAGACACTGACGGATGACATTGCCACATCTCCAGCAGGTTGATGTAAAAATAACTGTCAGGTAAAAGCATTGAAGTTTGAGGACCTTTCACCATGTGTTTCCCCCTGTTTTGACACAGAGGCGGATGACCGGGATATGGCCTGTGTGGTGTCCAGCCTGGTGCAGGTGATGTGTGACCCCCACTGCCGCACCCAGCAAGGTTTCCAGAGCCTGGTGCAGAAGGAGTGGGTGATCGCCGGCCACCGCTTCTACAGCCGCATGAACTACCACCGCGACAACGACAAGGAGGAGGTGAGAGCTTGCACTGGATTGCCAGTGACAATCGCAAGTTAAACTAAGCAACTATAGAATTATACATGGTTTTATTTGTTATCTTATTTATTTTGTTATTTCCCCAGTAAGTTTGACTTGAAATTATTGTTGTATTTTATGGTATTACATTTGTATGTAAACCTGTGAAGCATCTTGTAACTCTGATATTTGAAAGACGCTAAAGATAAAGAAATAAAGTTCACTTACTCACGTAGTAACTAACTTTCCCTCCCTATGTCCCTGCAGGCTCCAGTCTTCCTGCTCTTTCTGGACTGTGTTTGGCAGCTCTTGTCCCAGTATCCCTCTCGCTTCCAGCTGACAGATGACTTCCTGTTGGCCTTGCATGACAGCATCCACCTGCCACTCTTCTCCAGCTTCTTGGCCAACTGCCAGCGAGAGAGATGCAAACGCTCCCAGGTACTGGACACTTGAGAGGGGCTTTAGTATTTTGGCAACTCTATTTCTGCCATCTTTATAATAGAGCCTTGGACAGCAACATGTTATAACATTTTAAATAATTACACTGGGTAACCTATATAATAAATTAGAACAGTGGTGCACAAAGGTGCATAGAAGGTTGGCATTAACATAGACCTATGAAATGTACATCCTACTCTACCTAGAACATCGGGCAGTCCTACACACCAGTCAATGGCTGGAGAGACGTGCTTCATCCGGATTCTTCATCAGATCTCTCTGACCCTCCTCTACCCTCGGTGTGGGACTGGTCGCTGCAGTACAGCAAGCATAGACGAGACCGCTTCACCCAACCCGTCCCCCCAACCCATCCTCTCCAACCGCTGCTCAATGGAAACCTCAACACCAACCCAGACACACACAGGGTAGGGCTGCCAACTCTTTCATGATACAACCCACCCTCTAGTGGCCATGGTGGGACCTCTGGGTTTAACGGTGACTAACATGTTGAGATGTAAGTTATTTTGTAGCTTTTGACTCAAAATGGATAATTTCGGTAGTTACAGATCTTATCAGTTGTGTGCATGTACAGATGTCAGTTTGGATGCTTACTATGATATTGCTAGAAAGTAACCCATTGTATTCAACAGACAATCTTCACTGATAAATAAAGGTAGAAACTTCAGTCAGTACATTGTAATGGGCTGACATAGTATTTGGAACAGGCCACTGCATCCTCTTGTGGCAGCCATTAAACAAGCATCCAAATCAAATCAACTCCTTGGGAACAGGGCTGAACATAATGCTGTTCCCAGTGACCATCACTGATTTCTTGCCCTTTTCTGGTTAGAGAAGGGCGGATCAGGGAAATACGAAAGTTCAGTAATTATTTTAAAATAGGTACCTACAGTACATACTCTTTAAACTTCATGTCAAATGGTTGAGACCCACAGCATACAACTACTGTGAATGACATTCATGAAATTCAATTGTTAGGTTACTTTTGCAGGTGTCTGCAACTTGAAACGTTGACTGACAGAATCTTTTCCTGCCCAGCAGCTGACTGACACCATCCCAGGCTCAGTCTTCCTCCTGTCTCGAGGCACCTTTTCCTGTCCTGCCAACCTGCTTCCCTGGCGCAGCGGTAGTTCAGGCGTTTACAAGAAGAGCCATCGAAGAGCTCCATCCTCAGAGAACGTGCCTGGCCTGGAGAGGCTGCTGAAAGCGTGGGCCCTGGCTGAGTTTCCCCAAGGCCTCACTTCCATCTCCGGACCTCAAGGACCTCTTGACCCCTTTGAGCCCTTACTCCCTCTCCTCGTGGGGCCCTGTATGGGCCTATGGAGGGAGTGCTACCTACGGGGGGCGCTCCATGCACAGGTATGATGGAAGTGTTTTATAGGTACTTTAGTTTGGAATACTTAAATAAGAATTATATTGAATCAGAAACATTCATCATAACTTCATGTATGTCTCTAAATCCTCAACTAAATCTTGAAGACCAAATGTTTTTTAGTGGTCTATATTATATCCTGTTTTGCTGTTACGCAATATATATATATTTTTTCTCTCTATTTCTTCCCACCTCTTAAGTCCTGATATGGAAAATACACCCCTTAGTTTAGGTTTCCACACTTAGGCCGTTATCTGTGATTAGGGGCCGCAAATAGACCTTGCTTTGTTTTGTCCCCATGGTGATATTAGGAATAGTCAATATAGTAGTCTAGTATAAAGAATATGTTGTGTAGTATAAAGTATGTGTAGTATGTGTAGTGTAGTATATAGAAATGCCAATAAACCAGAGCACCTTTTTCTTCCATCCCGGATTGTACAGGTGTACCTAATAAACTTGTACCTTGTAGTGTTGATAGAAGATTGTTTGAATGTATTTTTTTGTTCATCAACTGGATGGTCCATCTCACAATACTTCACGACTTCCCTACCCTGTTTGTGGCTTTCAGCCCGAAGGCTATTTGTCCCTACTGAAGGCGTTAATCTTTCAAATCTGGTCAATGTATACGGTCTAATTTTTTGTATTAAAAATACAAAATGTTTCCTAAAATAACTGAGCACTGTAGTGTTTGACAAATGTTACTCAAACAACAGCAAATGGTGCATTT
Organism: Etheostoma cragini; assembly: GCF_013103735.1. NCBI lineage: Eukaryota > Metazoa > Chordata > Actinopteri > Perciformes > Percidae > Etheostoma > Etheostoma cragini. The sequence goes on along the minus strand of NC_048412.1, from coordinate 23,861,916 downwards.
TTTTTCATGGGATTTGTCAACACTAAGGAAGAAAAGTTAAAAAGTTAGTGACTAAGAAACCTGAACCATGTTGCCTTCCATCTTCAGGCGTTCTCCCACCCGATCTCCGCAAACCACCCCCACCCGGTGGAGCGGCTGGCTCGGGAGGTGCAGCAGCTCAAAGACAAGCTAGCGCAAGTGTCCACCAGCCCGGGTCTAAAGCCACCCAGCATGATGGCCGAGCCCCGGCGGACCGACACCAACCTGAACCAGAACACCAACAATGGCACCTTCCTCTTCCCAGCGTCAAGGCCTCAGAGTGTTGCGATGTCCAGAGCAGCGCCCCCTCCTACCTCCACCAACCACCAGACCTCCAAGGGCGCTACCTCTGCTCCACCATCCAGGCCCAGCCACAAAGACAGCAACAAACACACCTTCCTGTTTGGCCACTCTTCAGTAGCAGAGGCCCGCCCCGACCAGCGCTGTTACCCAGCACCTAATAACGCCAAGCTGCCGAAGAGCAACGGGTCCTCGATATCTTCCTGAGGTCTGGTCCTTGTCTTTACTCTTCTCATATATGATCTACGACCGGGTACTATAACCACATCATTTGTCAGCACAATATGAAACTGATGTCTTCCTCACTGGTATCATGTACAAAGGGAGACCAAGACACATGTTTCATGTCAAACCGCGTTTGATAGAAAAACCTTTTTTGACAGGTGTTAACAAAAAAAAGAAAAAGAAAAACATTTTGGTGGAACACAGTAAATGGCAACAGTATGAAATAATCAGGGCAAGAGCTCTTGACTCTGCTACTTATCGTCTGTACTGTATTGGAAAATGTGACAACTGTTCTGTTTATTGTAAAAAACTAAACAAAAAGTATTCAATATTTCACCAATGAAATATATCTAAGACAAGGACAAGGTGAAGAAGATGCTTAACGATGTATAACAATAGTATCTTATATTGTATTTTGCAGTATCCCAAAATGCAGTAGAAACTGTCACGGTATGTCACCCTTCAAGAAAGACAGAAACCTTGTTGTTTCCATTTTTAGCTTCTTATCCAAAATGGGTCTAGATAATAGGGTGACAAGGCGGTTCTTAAGGGCCCTTTGACACATCGCAGTGAATGGACACATTTGGTTTTCATTGGATCTCACTTGTCTGACTACGTCTCCAGAAGATGTTTTTTTTTTAACAATTAGCTATTTTACTTTTACTTTAATATTACATGCTAATGTGCAAAACGACACATTAATTTCTTAGTTTTTGTATCGCAGCTTAAAATAGAATTTAGAACAATTTTTTTTTAAACCATACTTTTTGCAGGCGCTGTGACTAATACGGAATTTAGGGCATGAAGCTATTTTGGTACTGCTCTAATCATATCTCTCCACTTGCATGCATGCTCGGGAGAGGCCTATATTCAGAGTGTTATGTGGCTTAAGTCACTGCATATTATTGCAGTAAAATTCAGCTCCTGCATGATTTCAGGGCTTTAGTTATAAAATATTACCTAAACTTTTATCTTTATTTTCAAATATTTTTGAATATTATCAGTCATTTTTTGGATGTCATACATGCAGATAAGTGTAATTTATTAATTGTTTCTGACCAAAGTTAGTATTATTTAGATAATTTCTCTCTCATTTTGTGGGGTGATTCAAAAACAAATTATTCTGCCTAGTACTGGAAGAAAAAAGCTGGTACCTTTTTTTTTTTTTAATAAAAGGTACCAGTGTTGGAGCTTTTTACTTCTTTTTTTCCCTGCTTGGAGGTGTATTAATATGCAGCCAGCATCAAGGACTTGGAAGTGTCTGACTGTATTTAAACCAGAGAGGAAAGTATCTGGTCCTGCGCCTTTAAATCCAAACAGGTTGTTGTTCGCATGATGTGGATGTCAAGTAGATGCATTGGCGTCACTGCCACTGACGGATAAAATTGTTACGTATTTGTAAATGTATGTTTTTCTAAATTTCATTTTAGGCAGGAGAACAGTTAGATGTATGACCGATGCCGACCTTCCCTCATGGCAAAAGGTACCTCATATGATGGCACTATGAATTATGAAATTGTTGTAAATATTCAATCAATAGAAATACACTACCAAGAGCTACAATTTCAGAGCTTTCCAGGTGTGATGCGAATGCATTTCGCTTGCCTTCCATGGAAAAAAACAAAAGGTCATCTTTGTCCTGTCACATGGAAAATCCAATTTGATCTATTGCTGCAGCTGTTTGTCTGTATCGTTGTATAATTTAATGTTTTTGGTACGGACATCACTTAAATTTGCCAGATGTACATATTTTTTGTAACCGCATGTCTGGATCCTGATAAATAAAGTGTTATCAGTTCATAAACTTAACTGTGTTCATTATCTGTGCCTAAAAAATAAGTCAATTCTCATACACAGCTCACAAACTTTAATTTTTTAACAAAATAAATATTTACATATGATCTGGAACACTTAAAAAGTAGTATGGCACTGTACATGTAATTTAAAATCCAACCGCTTGGCATGATATGAATAGTTAGACAAACATTTTTAGCGTCATGTGCAAAATGCTCAATACTCAGGTAATGTACAAAGTAAAAACTCGCCTGGAAATGTTGAAAACCAAATATCTACTGCACGGAATGAAAATCAGTGTCTTTAATACAGAAGTAGGCCGAAAACCTGCAGGCTTTTAAAAAATATGGTTCATTGTGTTGTTTCACCACATACACCGAAATGTAAGAGACCTCTCTTCCACAATTGTTATGATTCCATGCAGGTTTTCCACCATGTATGAGATTCATTTTGGCACTTTGAACCAATGGATGTTTATCTCATGCATTCTCACGTTTCACCCGATGACCGCAGACGACAAAATAACATAGGACAGACATTAGGTGAAGTCCATGTCACCACATAGCTTTAATGGAAGTGGCAGTGCTGTTAAAACCAACCATCTCATAGTTGAAGAAAGCAAAAGATCCAAGTCCAACATCAGAAGAGACTACATTCATCCTGTGCTTCAACTTTACCCCCACCGATTGCCATGCTCCTTCCCTGGACACTGCTCCTGCTGCAGGATCCCATCAGGCCCGTAGAAGTAGCCGGAGGTGGATGGGCCGAGGCCACCCAACTGCCGGATGGACTTACACATGGGGCAGGGGTAGTCGGACAGGCCCTCGATATCTTCGAAGGCCAGGTTGACGATCTGGTCGCAGCAGGGGTCGCAGTAGAGGTGTCCGCAGGAGAGGCGCTTCAGGCGGGCCTCGTAGGAGATGCAGCACTGACAGTGTGGCAGATCGGGACCCAGTGACAGAGAGTCGGTCAGGGAGCTGCTCTCTAGGCTGCCGGCCTGGCTCGAGCTCTGCTTGGTGGGAGACCTGAGAGGGACAGTCAGGGTGTGAACAGCAAATGAGTCACAATCACACTGTAAAGCCTAAATGATTAAGAAACATTTTTTTATTTCTTAAGCAAAAAAGGCAAATATCGGCTGGTTCCAGCTCCTCAGATGTGAGCATTTTCTGTTTTTCTCTTTTAAAATCATTGTATATTGAATACCTTTGAGTTTTGGACTGTTGGTCAGACAATGAAAGACATTAAAGTCCTCAAAACTGGCCCGGAGAGATTTTAATGTGCTCTTTTTAAATGATAAATCCAAGGTTATTTAACTGATTACTAATTAAATTATTAAAATTATTATTGCTAGTTCCAGTACATATCTTGGTCACAATTCTTTAAAATGAATAGTTTGTCTTTATCGATTCCCTGTTCAACCTATTAAAATCTAAAAAGAAATTTGCAATTAAATATAACTGCAAAGAATTGCGTTTTTACTGGACTCATAAAAAATGTACAATATTAATCTACTAATCATTTAACATAACACTGTTTTATAGTATAGTACCATGTTGCTCTTCTTTAAAAGCAGATTTGCTTGAAATCTAAAGAACACAAGCCAAACTAGGGCTCCAACTAATGAGGTTTTTAATATTGATTAACCTGCCAGTTATATTCTTAATTCATTGAGTCATTGTTTCTATAAAGTGCCAGAAAATAGTGACCAATGTCCATTAAAGTCCAAGCCGACTCTTCAGATGTCTTCTTGTACAATTTACAGTAATATAACAGAAAAGTAGCAAATCCTCACGTTAGAAAAGCTGCAAGCAGAGAATGTTTGACATCATTGTTTGGAAAAAAATGACTTTAAAAAATGATCCAATCACCTGGCACTCTAAACCAAACCTTAAAAACAGAAGGCATCAGTTGGGGATCAGGTTGTTCCAGTGCACATTAAAACCAACATAATGTTGGTGTACAGATTTGTTACACAGAATAAAAACTGGTAAAACAAGACCTAAAGTGATCTAAGTTAGGGTGGAGCTGGGTAAATACTCCATAATTTAAAGTGTGGAGGTGTGTCTGCTGTCTTTAGGTTGAGACTGTATACTGTGTCAGACTTGGACTCAGCTACAGTCTGTTACTTGGCTGTTGGAGCTCATTAATAGGTGCAGTGGATAATTATAGCAAATAAAAATCATTGTCTGAAGCCAAATTAGACATGTTCTTAAAATGTAAGTAAATGGCACTCAGGCTCCTTCTGTTAACATTCATGGACCCATTTGAAATGGCTGCATATGATTTTAGATTCACTGTAAAGTGTGTAACATAGACCGGCCTTCAGTGAGGCAAAGCTGGATCATATGAGAGCCAGTTACTCAGAAAACCTGTTGTCATAACAACTGTGAAGTGGAAGACGATATTTCCCCTTAAAAATCTATTTCTGCCTGATTTGTCACAGCCTGGTCTGACATTTAATTAATCATGTCCCACATGGAATCTGCCCCGGTCACAGAGCGTTGGGCGTTTGCAGTGAGAATTACACAATTAAGGATTATCCAGAGTGGGCACTTTTAAAATATACAAGCAATTAGGAGAGAATAAGGAAGAGGTAGATTCACAGGAGGTTAAGTTGCCCTACATTCATTTCAAATGGCCACAGACACACTCAGGAATATTCCGCAAACAATTTCAAATGAAATGCGGTGAAATACAGACTGAACAGTCTCCACTCACTTAGACGAGGAGGAATTTTTAAAGCAGTCGAAGCTGAGAGCTGCTAGGATCCTCCACAGCAGATCCATGCCGGTTCCTGTCATGGTAAAATCCAAATGTCAGCGACCTGATTTCTGCCGAGCGTCATTTTTTTTAAAGAAAACACGACACCACTGAGTCTCGGCTGTGTTTACATTCAGGACAAGACACACAAAAAAAGGATCCTGCACCCCCCCACCTCCCACGCTGGGTTTAAATATGTGAAGCAAGAGGACGTGCTATCATCATCATTCTGCAGGCATCTGAATGGAGGTAAACAAAGCGTTACTCTCGTGTGTGTGTGTGTGCGTATTTAAGTCGATGGTTTCTCGTCGTGTCTGTCCTTTACCACCTCCTCCCCTTCCCATCCCCTCCACCCCTCCCCACCTCCTCCTCCACCCCTCCCCACCTCCTCCTCCTCCTCCCCTCCTCCTCCTCCGCAACAGCACAGAGTGGCCGCAGAGAGGCGCAGCTGTACAGCCCACAGCTGTTCCATCAGTCAGAGAGAGACACATCGGACCTTACCAATAGACAGAAGGGCCACATAAAAATAAATAAAACTATAACTTCTGAGTTTAAAGTCAGAATTCTGATCCACGGAAACGCGTTTTGCAACGTTTGTCCAAACAAATCCTGTAAACCCACGGCCTGAAAACGCACTTTTTTGAAACCTAGTCCCCAGGTGAAATAATTCAAAAACGCTGCTCAAGCCGCGTAGGCCTACTGATGATGTCATAAATGGTAATGTTCATGGTAAAAATTGTAATAAATATCTTAAATTTCAATTCAATTTCAATTAAATTCAGTAATTTTGAACTATTATAGGCTGTTTAAAAACAATATGCCATATAGTTTAATACATTAAAATATTTAAACATTAAGTACTTTCTCGCTCACATCAGTAGTAGGTCCTTTTATTAGCAAATCTTATGGTAACACTTTAGTTGACTTTTTTTGTCTTATCCTTCTATAATTTCAACCTATTCATTGTATGGGGGTCTGGAGATTCAGCTCTAGCATTCCTATAGGCATACATTTTTCTGCAGTGAGTTCATTTTCACTCAATCAATCAATCAATCAATCAATCATTCAATGTGTCATGTGAAATCATTCAAGTATAATTCCTGTGAAATGTTATCCCCATGTGGATGATGGTTAAATTCTCTTTAGGCTACTGTCTGAAGAGAACAGTCTCTTGCACTGTGCAATCATGTTATTATATTAAAAGTACTGTTGGCAGCAGGCGGATCTGAATAGGATTTATAATACACAGTATTGAGAATTTTGAAATAAAACAATGGGAAGTCAAGGCAGACTAAAGGAGAAGATGGCCTTGTTTTCCCCATCAGTTTATGGTTAGAGGACCAAAGTTCAAGTGTTTTTTTGTTTATAATATGATTTTTGAATCACGAAAGCTGTAGAACTTAGAGAGCAGTGGGAGAAGTAATAAAAGTAGAAGAAGTAGTTTTACAGGTGGACTAAAGGTTTGACATTTTTGATGTAAGCATTACCTGAAACAACCACCAGATGGCGACAACTAACTGCCCAAAAACCATCAAACTCAAAGAGCACAAACATTTTATCATGCATCATGTTTTCTCATATTTATAAGAGCTTTGTTGAACTTTAATGATATTTACATCTTTAAAGGGAACCATACTATGAACTGTTAGTTTTGGTTATAATACACACTAGCCAACATTAATATTTGGCTACTGTTTGTCAGAGGTTGTACTGACATGAAACGCCTTACAGAGATTCATGAGTCATAATACTGCAATATGGTTTAAACTGACAGAATACAACAATGGACACATGGTCAGTTATATAGACATCTTAATTGAGCTGATAAACAAAGACTGTACAGTTTTACATAACCTAAAGCCTCTGTTTGCTCTTCATTACATTCCATTTACAACTGCAGATAAGGGCTGGCGGAGGTACATCTTTAAATAGGCCCTGGCTGCGTCATTGTGCCCAGGAAATTTGACCCGGTTTCAAAATTAACCAGGCGTGACTTTGCTTTTTGTTAAGGAAGGTAAAGAGGACAGTCAAAAACAAATGTAGAGTCGCCAGCTGCAGACACACAAAGGGCAGAACTGAAGTTTGTTTCTGGAGGTAGCCTAAATGTTGGTTTGTGGAGATGATAATGTGGTGTGTCAGGGCTTCAGCCAGGCCGGCCCCCGGCGAGTGCAGGGAAACGCTCACACACTCTCTCACATTACCAACAGGTTTCGTTGCAGGGCCAAAGATTTATCTTGAAGACCTTAAACCTTGATTGATTCATTGATGTAAAAACGGATCGGTTGCACATGCTGAAACTGATTAACTAGCCGCTTCAGCTCCCTTACGGTGTCTACTAAGTCCCTATATGAAGTAGGCTACAACGGTGAGAGATCCAGCCAACATATAGGCCTACAGAGTCAACTAGCATAAGGAAAAAGAGTAATATACATAACAGCACAACAACAAATTACATCTGGATATGAGTCCAATTAGTGTTCATATGAAAAGACTACAAAGAACAGGCCTGCACCACTAAACAAATAAAAGAAATGCACTGGGGATTCAAATTAATAGCTGCCATTTAACTCTTAAAAGTGCTCAAACATTTAAATTCCCATCTGCTAATAATGTGTCACTTTCTCACTAAAAACAGTCCCACTGCTTCATCAGTCCTCACCATCACAATGAGCCGGACGGAGTAACTACACGGCGCGTGCAGCTAGCGGCCATTCAGGCCAGCTGATCAATAGATGACCCAAACAGACAATAGCAGCTGAAAGCCTGAGGCCACATGGAAGGCCTCATCTGATGTGGCGACAATCAGATGACAGCTGGAATGCCAGCGCCAATCTGACTGAAAGTGGAGGTGTTGTCAGTGTGTATTGTAAGTGTCATCCGATTTAAAGTGTTAGTCAAAATGTCCCCCAGAATCCATAATGAAAGCACTTAATGTAAAGTTGTTTAGTTTTATATCACTGTCAGAATCCTATTGTGTCTCTCTGTCCCTCCCCCAAGCCACATTCCCACTGTCCCAAACCATGTTGTAGCCTATCTCTACCTGTCCACCAGCTCTGCACCAGTCATCTGACTCTGTCATCCACCTGATCACCTGTTCCCACTTTCCTCATCAGGCCTGCCGTTATTTACCCAGCCCTTCCCCCTCGCTCCCTGCCAGATTGTTAAAGTTGCTTTGTTTCTTGCTATTGAGCTGTTCGTACCTGAACCTGACCATAATCTGTAGGCCTGTCTGCCTGTACCTTTCTCTGGCCCCTGTTCCTGTTGTTTGTTTCAGATTCTGAGCCAGTAAGCTCCAGGGTTGTCAATGAAATCCCTGATCTGTATTAGGCTGAATTTGGGTGCTATCCCTGTTTCTGCTTGCGTCAGTCATGACAAAAAAAAAACATTTAACTTTAATTTTAGGAATTGTGATACAACAGAATGCATAGAAGAACATAAAAAGGGAAAGAAATAAGGGTGAAAGGAAGAAAAGAGGATGTGATAGGCAGAGAAAATACCTTGCAAGTAGCTGAAGTTGTTACTAGAACTTCTCTAATTGGTTGTAGAAAATACAAGGTGGTACCGAATCAAGAATAAAATATTTGATCAAACAATTTGAACTTTGTTAGCCAGTCAACTTTATATTTTATGTTTTAAATAAAAACCATTGAGTTTAGGAAACATTTATATGTACTTTGCTTCAGAAAGTTTTTTGTCCCATGTGGTAAAATGTCAGTTATGAGAAATATTATTGCCTGAAATTTTATAACCGGAAACACAAACTCCAATATCGATTCAGTTAACTTAATGGCTTTATTGCTAATCTACAATATTGTAAATAGATGTTATTTTAATCTGATGGTTTCCATATATTACTGAAATACTGATATTTGTGTCAAGGTACTTAGAAAATTAATAAAATAGGATTTCAGCAGTTTTCCACCAGGGGCATCCTTGTGATTTGTGTTCCCCATTCTTTTTAACATGGCCAATTATAGGCACGAGCCCAAGCACGTGCAGGGAGAGGCTCGCCTTGCAGGTTACATATGGAGCCAATGCCAGTCTGAAACTGAGACACACCGAGCAGCCCACCCGGCTGTGTGTGCGCATCCCACATAAAGTGTGACCCTGTCATATTTACAGTCACTAATATGAAAAATAAATTGCCTTCAACGTTTCAGGTTTCATCCAATCCACCCCC
>NC_048412.1:23847318-23852629 GCF_013103735.1 Etheostoma cragini | reverse complement strand
CCCCCCCCCCAAAAAAAAAAAACCTGTTCTTTCTGAGCGGAATGGTGTCTGCTGGAGGAGAGATGGGAATGGAGGAGGGGGCGGTGTCTCCATCCAAGAGGGATGTTGTAGTAAGTGAAAAGGGGCGGAGGGGGGAGGAGGGTGCAGCTCTCTGTTACTACGTCAGTGGACATCACAGGGGCACACAGGACCTTTTTGCTTCAGGTACTCGGGGTGACTCCCTGCACGACAAAAAAAAGAGAGAAGCGAATCCCGGTCACCCTAAAACGCGCTCACCTTCCCACTGAAAGGTAAGCAAATGAAGAATCCTTCTGAAATGGGCAATTTGTTCTGAATCTTCCTTTTTCATTTTAATAATTCCTCTAATTTACTCATCTGCTGCCGTTATCGACGGTGCAGGTGCACCGTGTTCAGATGCAGGATAACAGGAAGGGAGATTTAGGCTACATGTGTTTATGATACAACTCGACATGTATTCGCTAAAAAAAGGAGTTAAAGGCCTGCACTGCGCTACGCGGTGACCCCTACAACTGTACCCGAAAGGAAGTTAAGGAATAAGTCGATTTGGGAATAAGTAAATGTAGGATGTTGATATGAAATGTTGCAGTTAGGCAAGATTAGAAGATTTCTGATTTTGGTGAAATGCGCCCTGCGTCCTTGTTCTCGCGGGGAGGTCTTGTGCGTAACAGCGACCATCATCCATCCCAGAGCAGATGATTGACTCCGAGGAGGAGGCAGGGAGGGAAAGGTAGGAGGTTACAGTCTTATGTTTTAATGTCATGAAACAGCGCATTATGTTCAGCTTCCCGTCATCGACCCAGTTTTGGTGATGGTTTGGGCACTTTGCCCTTGCCCCTCTCCGTCGCCGGTTCCGCCTTCTCTCTTCGGGTCATACATTTAGGTCTGCCGTTAAACCTACTTTTTTCTCATATTGTTAAAAAGTGTGTTGCCCTGCTTATATGCTACCTTTGATACAACAACAATCAGGAAGGAGTCAGTGAATCTGGGTGTCCTCTCCTGCGTCGTGCGTGAAAATGACCTTGCAGAAACCCTTCGGGGAGAATGCGATGGAGAAGAGTGATGAGCAATTCCCCCCCCTACCCGTTGCTTTCTTCTGTGGTGTTGCTTTGCGGTGGTTTATGTCGGTGGTGCTGAAACGACTTTGCCCAGAGAGGACATTGTTTGATATTGAGAGCGACCTGTAAAAGAGGAAAATGAATACGCTTTTGGAACATGATATATGGCATAGATTTGTGGTCTGTTCTGTGTTTGGAGGTTGTTACAACTTGGCATGTCTGATATGTTGTTCCTGTGGCATCCATGACTGCTGAACAGGCAGTTTCTGAGCTGTTTATGCATCCAACACACATGAGGTGTGGCAGTGAGGGGAGCATCTACCATTGCAAACCTGCAGGACTACTGACAGCCCTCCTTTTCTTAAAAAAACAAAACAAAATATGACTAATGGTTTGTGATTGAAGGCCTGACACACTTTCAGCCTCTTTAATTAACCTGCAACAAGAGCCCTGGTTACAGCTTTACCTTCAGAATCATAACAAAGTCTCCTCTTCAAGAGAGTTCACAGCGATCAAACATATCCTGTTGACAGGTTTTTCATTTTTCTTTTCTTTGTGACTGGATTTTGACTTCTTATGCACTCATCCATTCTTCAGGAAGTTGCTTTTATGTTTTTGTGTTGTGGTAATTCATTCATTTATGTTTTTATGCAATCCATCCTTCAGCCCATCCACCTGTGTTGTGCTGTGCCAGTTGTGCTGAAAAACGACTCTCTTTTTGGGGAGAGTAGTTAGTAAAACTCTTTAAAAGTGGATTGTTCCTATAAAAACACTACGTTGTGTTTTATAAAAACAAAACGAACTACGTTCCTGTAACTACTTGATCGTAAAGAGGCTAATAAGTTGATAAAACAATTAGCAGAAAACTAACCAGCAAAGATCTGATAATTATCAATATTTTGTCATTTTCACAAACAAATGTCAAATAATTGCTGCTTCTAGCTTTTAAGTGAGAGGATTTGATGCTTTTCTTTCTCAGATAGTAAACTCAATATCCTGTTTTGGATTGTTGGCTGAATGTTAAGCGCTGTGTAAATGTGCCTCTGTGGGTTTTGGGAAATTTTAGGCAAGATTGTTATGAAATAATAGAGACAATATTGAGTGATGGTACTGACAATGTGTCAATGTTGTTTTGCCATCTGTGGCTAAAAATAAAAAGAGTAAACAGCATGTTGAAGTAATTAAAAGTTTTCTATGCCCCGAGCCATCACTCAGCATCACTCGGCCCAACAGCAGCAGAGGGACTTGATCAGGCGGGGCAAGTGAGGCCGATGTTGTTCAACTGCTCAACACACAGGAGCTCCACTTGAAACCAGGAGGAGCTAAGGGAGCTGCTCTGTTTGGTGTTCTCATTTTCTGCCTGCTACCCATGCTGATTGGGCCATTCTCCGGTCTGTCCACAGAGATTAGCCCTGTCACAAGTTACAGCTCGCCTCTCCCTGCAGCTGCGAGCAGTGGAGCCAGATACATTAGCAAAACAGCTAAAAAAAAAACACAGGTCGCATGCGGTGCAAACTACCCAATCTGGGTGTTGTCAAGATCAGCAATTAGCACAGCCGTTTCAACATTTAGATCGGTGCTTCCAGGAAACACAGGTTCATTTGTGCTGCATGGTCTTTCTAAACAAATCTGTGTTTGGCTCGTGTTGCTGCTGCTGACACATTGCTCTCCGCCAAAGATTTACTGTGAGAGTGAGAGCTAATCGATGGCTTTCTCCGTGGTCTCCAGATTGGTGGTTCGAAGCAGCGATTACAGCCAAACTCTCCCATTAACAACTGACAGGGCATCTTTTTTTCTTTTTTTTCCAGAGGAGGTGTCTGACTACTATCTTTTGCTTTTAAACAAATGCATTTCATATTGGCCCTGACTTTTTGGATTGATTTTAAATGAGTGAAATCTGTTTTTACTATTATAATAATTATTATTATTATTACTATAATTTTAAGTCCCAAATTATTCTAATAATTTAATAATATTTAATAGAAAGAAACTTGTATGTACGTGCAATTTCTTAGGGAGGTTTCTGGTAAGGGCTCTGCGATGTGCTAATATTGCAAATGGAGACAGTGTTTAAGCTTCACCTCTGAATAATTCACTTAGCTTTTTTTTCCTTTACCAAAGTAACTGTAATGTAAACATGCAGATCTTTCAGTATGCTTGTGAATTTTGGGTACAACAAGTGTACAATTCAAAAATACATCAATATTTATTTTGATGAGCTCTGTCAGCCATTCAAATCATTAAGATTTTGATGGAGCTTGAACCAGAAGGTAGTGAGCTTAGCTTAGCTTAGCTTAGCTTAAAGACAGGAAGTGGCACAAAACTCCCAGTAAAAAGAAAATTTTTTACATTTCGGTTGGTATAAAGATTAAACAAATGATAACGTGTTAATAGGTCAGCTTCACAGGTACTGTTAATCGTATTTTTGGAGAGAGCGAGTTTAGCTCTGTCCCTTGCTAGTTTCTAAGCTATGCTAAGCTAATTGCGTCAACACATTGCTCCCTAGTTAAAATATAACATGTTTCCAAATGTGTCTTTTCTCAGATTATTGTCTCTGGTGTCTCTGTGATTTGAACCTAATTACAAAGACATCACAAGAAACCTTCCAGAAGATTATGAAGAAATCATGGCACGTGTTAAATAAAGCGTTTCTCTTAAATCCTTTCTGCTCCACTACTTTAAAGACAAAGTGTTCAGCAGTTGTAGGTGAGCGCAGTGATGAAGAGATGCCACACGGCACAGCTTCAGCAGAAACACAAATGGCTTTGATGCACAGGGAAAAAAGAGCAAAGCTTGTACTGGCAACAATTTAATTCAAACAACCATAAAAAACATCCCACCCCTTGTTTACTGAGAGAGAATCGCTGCAGCAGAACAACTCTGGTGTACAGTGGAAGTGAGAGAGTTTGGCCTGAATATTCTTTGGTGTCTAGAAAGAATGAATTTTCTCTACTTCCAAAAGTAGTAGTGGTGGTGTCTTGCAGTACATAATGTAGTAGTAGTAGTGGTGTCTTGTAGTACATAATGTTGTAGTGGTGGTGTCTTGTAGTACTTGATTCACTATTGCACAAAGCATGTTCACCTGATTTGAACATCTCGGGGCCCTTTTTTATTTTCACAGTTGTAGTATGGTAAAGTCAGTAGTTCCACTACTTTAGTCCCGAGGGAAATATATATAAATACAATGATTAATTTGAGCCATTGTGTTTTAGTTTCCTTTATTTTTGCAGTGGTGGAATGAAAATAAGTACGCTTACTCAAGTACTTATTTGAGGTACTTGTATACATCTCATCCTTGTCGTACATCTCATAGGCAATTATTTAACTTTTTTTAATTACACTACATTTGTCTGATTGCTTTAGTTACTTTTAAGATTCAATTTTTTCGACCCCTATGAATCTCCAGATTTGGTCAAGTTCGGTCCAAATAGTATTTGAAAAAACGGAAGGATAAACCGTGCGTTCATGGGCATCGGAAACATTTTTTTGCAGTGAAAACGTCATCGTTCACATCACTTCCTGTGGGAATCAGAGGTGGGAAACTGGGGCTAGATTTTGCTAACAGAGTATCCAAGTTGGTGACGCGTTGTTGACAACTGACGTTTGATGTAGTCTGGTATGTCTGGTTAACTGAAAATATTTCAATGACAATAAACTGTTTATTGTGGACAAATGCCGCTGCCAAGAAACATACACAGACATTAAATGTTTCAAATTATATATAAATAGGCCAATGTATAAAAAAAACATTTTATCCGTGTCCTTACCTGTTTCTTGTCCTGCAGATAACACAAACAAACACCTGTTGATATGCACACGAGCATGAGTGATTATAGTCTTTGTCAATGAGTGTGTGTGTGTGTGTATGCATAGATGCGTGCCAACAATAGTGAAGGATAAGGTCGAGGGTTATACGTGCTGTGAAAAACTCACACCGCTGTATTGTGCAAAACCGTTTGGTGCTGCAGGTTTTGAACTGCACCTCTCAGCTACCCTCAGTCTCACTCCTCTTCAGTCCATTTTGCAGTGTGCAAAGCCAAAATGGATGCAGAGCGCTGACGTCACTGTTTGACACGGTGTTGCTAGCCGCTTTGGTGCCACCAGGGTGACGGTGCACACAGAGCCCGAGCAAGGGAACAATGACCTAACTCGTGTTAGGCTGCACATTCTCCCAAAGGGGACTTTGCAGCTGGGAAAGAGCTATGTCTCTGTAAGCCTAACAACCAATCATCACC
>NC_048412.1:23840966-23847308 GCF_013103735.1 Etheostoma cragini | reverse complement strand
CCCTCCCCCCCCTCTCAGGCTACTGTTATCTCCTCATCCTGGATGGGCCTGAAGCCACTCAGGAACATGGTGCAGCTGAGTAAAGCTGTCGCTTCCTGTGTGACGCTGGGCAGATGTCACACTCTGGTTGGTGCAGATGAGCAGGAGCTGGGCCGGGGCAGCTGGGAGAACAGTTGTTTTTCAACGCACCTATTCATCACTGCTGAGTGGGCGAGTCTACTCGGGCGTCTCTGTCCTTGTGGCCAGAAAACAAGATATGAATAATTGATCCTTCATACAATCTCTGAAGGACCGCCCTGGAAGCTCAGACCAGAGTAGCTGATTGAACAGTGATGGATAAGAACGGATGAAAAATGTGTGTGTGTGTGTGTGTGTGTGTGTGTGTGTGTGTGTGTGTGTGTGTGACCCTGCTTCAGCCAAGAGGTCATTTTAATGATACAAGCTTTGACTCGTCCGAGCCAAAAGGTCCTTGTTAAGAACTGAGCCAATACAAAGAATTTTAAGAACAAAATTGCCTTTTCAGATTAAATGAATGTTTATATAATTAAATATTTTTGTTGTGTTATGATTTAGCAGTCTATACGGTTAATATTAGTAATAAAATTACTTTTTCCACTATGGCGGGCTGATTTGAAATGAGCATACATCTCCTCCGAGCGTGCTTTATTATGAGCGTAGGTGTTTGTTGACTGAGTCTTGGGGGGGGGGGGAATCTTCAAATAGAGCAAGCGCGTGGACTGTGCTGACCCCACCCAGAATGCATCACTCTTGATGCACTCGTGAGAAGAAAAGACTCAATGGAGATGAAGTCAGATTTTATTGTTGTGTGCTTTAGGGATGTTTCATGTGCATCTCAGGGGCCTGTGAGGAATAATTATATAGATAATGTTTTCCCTTTTTCTCCAGTGAAGAATAAATGCCTCTAAATAACATGCAGGAAAAAAAAGAAACCCATGAAGCTGTAGTAGAAGCAAGTGGCTGGAGTTGCTTTTCATCTTTTGAATATCAAGCCGATGCTTTGTTTTTTGTCAAAATGGATATGTACAGTGGCGTTTCCAGTTTATTCATGGCATTTCATCAGCATCCATGTATTCCCTGTCCGCGTGCCGTCTAGATCAGGACTGAGCCTCAGGGACAATCTATCAGAGGAGAAAATTCACTGCATGTGTCACGACAAGTAATCAAAGATGTCAAGAGAAATGCATTCAGCGCCGCATGACATTACCAGCCATCTGCAGCTCTGAGGATTCACCACTGACCTAATCATCACCTCTCTCTCTCTCTCTCTCTCTCTCTCTCTCTCTCACACACATGCTGCGTATATCTCTCACTCTTGCTCACATACATTTCTTTCTCTCTTGTTCGCACACATCTATGTATACACACACACACACTCATTGACAAAGACTATAATCACTCATGCTCATCTCTGTAACACTAATAACGATAGCGTCTGTGCCGTCAAAATGAGCATCAAGATTTAATTCATTGTGGGAATGTGTGAAGAAAAATGGGAGAAAGGACTGCAGCAATAACACCAAGTAATTAATTATTAAATTGCACAAACTTCAAGTGATGTATCTTAGTGTTTAACTTGTTCTGGCATATACATATCTCAATTTGATGCATTGCTATTATTGTATACTATTTGGTGGGCATCTGGGTGGCTCACCCGGTAAAGCGCGCACCCATATATAGAGGTTTCATTTTCAACGTATGTCATTCCCCTCCTCTCACCTGTCAACTCTAAGCTGTCCTAAAGAAATTAAGGCCTAACATGCCCAGAATGAATTAGTTAGCAGGATAAAACAAGACAGTTGAACACCTCATCTTGGAATGGGAAATTTTAACGGTGATTTTATCTGACATTTAATTGACCAAACGATTAATCCATAATGGAAATAATAGTTGCACTGGAGAGTGATAGTTATACATGAAGTTTGTGTTAACATGTATGTGTGAAGGTGGGTTAATCTATGTAGTGATGAAAGCTAGGGTTATATTTGGAGATAGCAATGACTCATCCTGACAGCCAACCAAGGGGCTGTTAATTGGATGCAACTTTGTAACCAACATGAGAAATTTGCATGTTAAAATAATGTACCTGAGGCTTTAAGAGCTCCTGAAACAGAAACCTTTCACTGGAAAACCTTTCAGAGGCATGAAGTAGAAATGTAATTCTTACTCTTAGCAGCTTTTATTTAGTTAATTTAATGATTTAAATCACTGACTATGAGATAACTGCCCATGCCATCACATTGAGAAAAACACTCTAGATGTATTGTGCATCATTATATGCAAGTTTAGCCCAAATTCAGCCTAGACTATACGGTATTTTTGGAATCTTTTTGATCTATGCTTGTTTATACAATGTTTTGTTTGCACAGCATGACCCAATGGGGGTTTAATTAATCTCCATTGTTTCCTGTTGAAGGTTGTTGCTCCTTCCTGGTGTTGCTGTGGGTTCCTTTTGTTTTATGTGTTGCTCTGTTGAAAAGGTTTTCCGACATCACTATTTCAATCGTTACAGTATGTTCTTGCCAGAATCTCTGAAGGCTCTTGGGTGTTTTTCACACAGACAGAACAGAAGCCTTTCATTTATGTTCCATGAAGCTGTCTTTCTTCATGTCACAAAGAAACCCAGCAGGTAAATATAAATATAGTTTAGACTCTAAAATAGAATCCCATATTTTCTATTTAGGTCTGGTTTGTTTTAATGTGATGCTGTTTATTTCTCATAACCTGTGTTAGTTCTTCAGCAACTACAGTAGCAGACATGGAGTAACATTAGCATCTGCTTGGAGTTTCTAGCTACAAGAATTATTTAAGTTCAATATTAATTCTAGCAATTTCTAATTGAAAATCTGGCTTTTAAGCTGCTAAATGCTTCATTGAAGATGTTTAACATTGAAACCCCAGACAATGTCTGGTGAATCGGGTCCCGATGTAGTCCGGAGTGTATCTTTCAGACATGTAGCATACAACATACATAGACTTTGTTCTAGGGAGCTGGCGGGGTTAATACCATTGTCTGATCCGACTGATTCAGACATTTGCATTCTCACATACAGTGCAGCTCCGCCGGGTAATGTCTAAATAATTTCAGGGTTGCAGTGCACGTGTGAAATAGACTTAGGTTGTGTGCAGTAGGTCTATGAGTTTTTTTAATTTTTTTTTAATTAGAGCAGTGAGAATAAACAGAATTAGTAAAGTTGTGGGCCAGAAAACCCAAACAATGAGCTGAAAACGCTCAGCAGAGTTTAGGGGAACTACCGAGCTTTGTAAAGCGTCGCCTTTCTCATACATGTAGTCATTTGAACCATTGATAATTTGTAAAAATATTGATCCGATAAGCAAGCATGGAACTCTGTGACTTTGTAATGTGATTCTAGATGATTCATGGATAATAAAATGCTGAACATTGCATTCTCTAATTTGTGCAGAAAGGTGCAAAAATACTTCTTCTTAATTCTGTTCAGCGGTAGCATCTCAGGTATTGTCCAGCTCAATTGAAGACATCTTTCTTGGATTTTTTAGATGCTGAAATGAAACATGGGCCTATGTTTTATATGTCTAGCTACACACTGCACGACATATCTCTACCAGTCATAATGGGGTCAAACTAAAGTGTGCAGTAGGTGAACCACATCGAAGATACAGCAGTGCGTTTTTTATGTGGACATGAGTAAAAATGATCTGAAAAAATCACAATGTGGATATGTGTTAATGGAAACATCTTAGGTAACAGTTACATTTAGGGATGAAAATCAGTCTTGTACAGCTTACCATAGGTCTTATTTGGGCATCAGGGAAGAAAATGAAAGCAGATGAAAAGATGGTATCTGTGATGGTATCTCATGCTGTCAAGAAAATAAATTGTGCTGTGAGTGTGATGGAATTTCATCAAAGCTAGTTTATTCAGAGAACGTCTTTAGTGGTGTGTGTGGTTTAAGGGCGACAGTGGCGGTGCTCTCTGAACTGTTCATTGGTTTCTTCCTCCTCATCCATCTTCTTGGAGCCCTTAACTGCTTGTCTTTTTCCTTGCCAAAAGCTGTCTTCTGCTAAATGGGTCTTGTATTTCCACTAAATAAAATGGCCCGCTCCTATCATCCAGTGCCAGGACTGATGTGACAGGGGAAATCCATTTTCAGTTTCAGCAGTTTAGCAGATGCTCTTAATGTTTGCGTTTTAACAGTGCTGCGAAGAGTAATTGTTAAATGCTCAGGGCTATCGGCGAGAGTTATGAATGACGGTTATGCACTGGTGTTGAAAGAACTGCCTTGTCAGAGCTTTACTAATGTGGTTATAACTCCTCCAGTGGCAGCTGGAGATCTACAGTGATCCTCTGAAAGGTAAATACTTGAGAAGATTCACATGAAATATACTATTCCCACTATGCTGCTCTTCTGAAGACTGGGACCGTGTTGTAGATTAACAAAGCTTATAAAACACCACCAACGATTCACTGTTACATTATTCACAATCACAACTATCGGCTCTTTGTGACCTTAACTCTTAACTCTTAACTGTTTTGCTACCAGTGATAAAATAATAACAATCACTTCTGTAGAGATTATAACATAAAATAAAAATGACAAAAAGAACCCCTAAGGCCTTATCTTAAAGGGTCAGTTCCCCCACATTTCAAAATAATATACATTTTCTTACCCTTTTGAAGCAAGATTAGGGTTTACCAAGGTAACTTCCGTTTCAACCCAGGGTTTTTTGTATCACAACGATGGGTCACTTGTAACCGGGTTAATTGAACTCGGTGCGCGGATAGTGAGAGGTGCGCTTATAAAAGTTAAAACATAGGGACCGACATCCCCGTTGACATTTCCTGATGGGTATCTTTATGAAAGATATAGATTTTAAGCAGGGGGAATTAAATATATTTGTCAGCTTCTAGAGCCGTATAGGCCAATGCGTGCATCGGATTGAATTAGGTTTTTTTTTTTGTTCGCTCCTGTGATTGCTTAGCACTGCCAGGGTTGCAACTGAAAGAATAGGCTACAGCAACAAATGTTTATGAAATGCACTAGTGTGTTTATGGTCAGATCTTGTGCCTGACCGGGGGACCAATGCACCATTGTGTGCATTGATAAATCTTGTAATTTACACATTTACAGTGTTGGCAGTTTTTTGCAAGCGTTCCTTCCTGGGTTTACCAGCGGCGGCTGTGGCTTTTTGCCTGTAAAACCATGTCTGTGTTCTTAAAATTTCTGTACAGGCTTAACAGTGCTTAGGTTTAGGGTTGCAGTAGAGGTTTCAGAGGAATATATCTCATTCTCTAACTTTTTAAAAATGGTTGCATATGATACAGCGGCACACTCAATTGTGGCAACATTTGTGTTTTGTCATCATTTATACTCTTTATCTTTACATATTGAAGCATGAACTTCCTATAATTTACTACCACTCATTAACATAAATAGATAATGCATGTGAAAACATATGCATTTATTCTTTTTTGGCAAAACAACATTGACTGTATTATCATCTTCATAATGTGACTGAAAGCAGCTTACATTAATTGAGGCTTTTGGCCACAGTTGCCTTTTCCCTCAACTTGTAACTCTATTTCGGTTTTCACACCCACTCCTGAGGGAAATATGTGGCTCTTTACCTACTTAATGCTCCACTATGTTTACCAGCTTGAAGCTAACTTTGTCTCCTCTGCTGTTAAGTGCTTGGCAGGTAGTGCGCTCTGGGTTTATCAGGTTTGTCTCTGAAACTCGCTAGCTGCCATGCTGGAATCAACACTGATGGAGCTGAGGAAAATGAACAGAAAAGGTTGTGGATAAGCTCAAGCTCCATAGAGTTGAGGTGATAGTTACACGACCCTCTCAGATCAGACATAGTCATTTGATCCAGACCAGGCCAAACCACTCAATGTTTCCATCCCCAGATGATCTGTAAACTTGTGTGGCTATTTGCTGCAGCATGGACTCCATGGTGTAGCTCCAAGATTCATGACTCATTTAGCTCCCATGTTTTTTCCTGCCATCTTTTGTTTGCATGCTTTTAGACCATCCACATTGTATGATGCACGTGTTAGTGTGTGAGGCTTCCCGAAGTCCCTCTGGCGTCTTCTCTGCTCACTAAAAAGAAAATGGGATTACATAATTAAGTCTTTCATCAGCAGCAAACGGCAGCCGGGGTTTTGCTCGGTCCCCCACTTTGACTGTTAATTTATTCTCAATTTACACTTCATTACAGATGCCAGAATAGTTTCGAGAAGTGTTTTGTTTTACAATAACTCTTCATGATGTAAGTTTGTCTGTTTTCTCTCTACTCCAAAAAGCATTTAGCCTAGTGTGTGTGTGTGTATATATGTGTGTG
>NC_048412.1:23811406-23840866 GCF_013103735.1 Etheostoma cragini | reverse complement strand
AGGTATTTGTTATTTATAGGCAGAGAGGCCACCACCCGCTCTCCCCTCAGTATCTCCAGCTTGCGAAAGGCTGATCAGAGGGGGGCCTCAAGAGTCTCCTTGTACAAAGATCGTGACCAAGGTGATGGAGGACTATCAACTATTGGGCTGACTCCTCATAGAGAAATAGATAATGAATTGAGTCAATGCACCGAGATGGATGGAGAGGACTACAGCTGTACAATGTCTACAGTTAGAGACAGGAAATACATACTTATTGTCAACCTCTGCGGCAACCTCATTGAGCAGACAGAGGTGAGACCGTTCTTCATAGTTGAATGACGTTACAACATTAATCCTTCAATGGTTGTTTTATGTGTGTAACCTTTACTAGGCTGAGTGCTATCCTCTGATGGTCCAGATTAAATGTATAAAATAAGCACCAGCCACTGTGAGCTACTACAAAGTAGGATTGTAATTTCATTGTTACCTAAAAGGTTTGGTATACCGGGATTTTATTTAATTATTTACCAATTGAATACTGTCTATATTTCTCTGGGAAACTCTTAAAGGGAATTGGTAATACTATCAGCAATAACAAACATACAGTAATCCCTCCACCTGTTTTCCAGGTAGAACGTATTTACATGGCTGTAAAAACTATGGGCCCTTAACAATATTTGTCTTTAGTGGGAGCAGTGCTGGCTGGGTAAATATCAAAACTGATGAAGATATACAAACTGAACTTATTACATTCACTGGCAGCTGTAGTTCAAAATCGATTCTCGTTACACTAAGTGGTATTTTCATTGTGAAGCTCTAGCCGGCTCTCTGTGGAGCCTGCATGAGGATGAGCATTCAAACACAAATAATTAAAAACACACCATTGCTGTGTCTGGTACTCCATCCTTTTCAATGTTTTATGAAAACTGCAATGAGGTCATTTTTTTTCAGCACAGACCTTATAATTAATTAATTTTGTCTGCACTGCTGCTGGTTTACTGAACACCAGTCTGTAGGCAGCATAACCTAATGACACAGTTTGTGCTGGGGATGTTGCCCATACATTTCTGTAGGGATGATGGATTTGAAGCATTGGGGTTTGAGTTTTATCACTTGCTTCTCTCTTTGCAATTTTTTAGCCATGAAATCCAATTTTTTGCTGCAGGGTTGAGCTGAGCGGAGTGAGCAAGCACAGTCTTCATCTCTTAACATATTCTTAATGGAGCAATCACCCTCAAAATAGCTTCCAAAACATAGATTGGAATATGTGAAGTTAGATATTTAGGCTCTAATGGAAAAACAAGTGCACTGCGTTTCGGAGGAAGGTTTTCTATTCAGGGTACAGATGTCAAGATTTGAATCTTTTATTTGTCATACAAGATGGTAAACTGAATCTAAAGTGAAAACCTAATAATTTCTTTAACTGAATTACTATCAAACTTGTGGTTGGACAAAACAAGTTTTGAAAAAAATTCTGTGTTAAATTAAAGACATCTTTCAAATTTTTCCGATATGCACTAAACAAAATTATAAACGCAACATTTTAGTTTTTGTCCCCATTTTTCCTGAGCTGAACTCCAAGATCTAAGACTTTTTCTACGTACACAAAAGGCTTATTTCTCTCAAATATTCTCCAGCACTTCTCTTTTGCCGAAGATAATCCATCCACCTCACAGGTGTGGCATATCAAGATGCTGATTAGACAGCATGATTATTGCACAGGTGTGCCTTAGGCTGGCCACAATAAAAGCTCACTCTAAAATGTGCAGTTGTGTTTTGTATTGGGGTGGGGAACCCCACGTAAAAGTACTGTATATTATTGACAAATAAAATGTCAAAATACACTCTTCACATTAATCCTTCAAGCGTATGTCTAAATCAATTGCATGTCTAAATCCGTTCATCTTTGCTGCAACCATAGACTGTATAAAATACAGATGTAGTTTCTGTGAATTCACAGGGGTAACCCTCAAGTGGTCACTCGATGAACTACAGTTTTTGGCCGTCTTTGGCTTCATCTTTCAGCACTGGAGGTTGCCGCTTGGTTGCAAATGTGTAGTTGTTAAACATTTTCTGGAACTGACTGACCAAGATTGACTTAACAGCTGCTGAACATGTAAGTCAAAGCTGAGCAATTAATAATAAACAATTGCTTAATATGACTTTGCGTTTATCCAACAGACTCCATAAGTAATGGGAGCACATGGTTGAGTCTACTGGCCGGGACAAGAATTGGTCACTCAGCTTTCACAAACATGCAAGTGAAAATTAAAATGAGCAAATGAAAGGATGAGATCCAGGCTCGTTATGAAACACCAAATGTCTTTCACAACATTTGCTGATGATGTGAGGCTGCCTGTCAGAGTGAGAATCTGTTGAAACAAAAGAGCTGCAGTTTGTTTTCTTTAGATGACCACATAATGAAGAATAAGCAGATAAAGGGAAAAATAGATTACTAATTGATTGTAAGAATTAACAGTTGATTGTTATTCTGGCTCATATACTGTAGTTTGAGCTCTGCCTGAAACCCACATTTCTGTCCGAATCAGTCCAAATCCTGTGGCCTAGGGGACATTTGTCAGGCTGGAAATGCAAATAATATGAAAATTTGCAGCAGCACCTTACAAAGGTAGTGCCACTGTGTCTCTAGTCACCGATATAAACCAGGAATTGATTTCACCCTGGCTGCATGTTCCTGTAGTTCAGCCCAAAGTGATATTGTTTTTGGACCCCCAAATGTTTGTCACTGGTTTAGGTTAGCAAGGTGTAAAACCTCCTACCTTTCTGAAGAAATATGAAGAATATTTTATGTAGTGATTGATTTAATATTACAAGAGTAAAGCTCCAGATTCTTTTTGGTCCAGACTGAAATATGTTAAATGCAGGTTTGGTGAATTGCCTTGACTCTGTTCTCCAGAGGATGAAGCCAACTCACTGAGGTGATCCTTCCACTTTTCCGCTTGCGCCACCATAAGGCTGACCTTTGTTGTTTTGATTAAAACATCTCCACAACTACTGGATCAGGATGAATTGTAATAAGTTGATCCCTTAACTTGTCATGTTGTCAAATCATCACTTCTAGTTTTTGTTAGGCCAAATACTTGCAAAATGCATAAATTCCCATCAGCCTCAGCTGTACTTTATGTTTAGTGCTAACTAGCTAATGTTAGCATTAGATGCCTAACATTAGACCTGCTTAGCATTGTTATTGTAAGCATGTTAGTCTGTAGCTAGTAGACACATTGTTCTTAGATCCTTGAGTAAGTCTGGAGGGAACAGCCTTTATGGGAGCCAAGTATCTCATTTAAACATGCTGCATTCAGTGGAAACTATATTAGATGAATTAGTTAACATTAACACGGATATTTCTATCTGGCTGCGTACTAGTTTTATATAAACTCTATGGTTGCACATGGCCAAATCTGTCATCATAACAGTTTTAGATTCTGTAATCTCTGTATTTTATTAAATTCTGTCCAAATCTTGACAAACATGAGAGATATCTACAGTAAGAGAACCACAAACAAAACTTCCCCCCTCCTCATTGGGTTTCAGTTTCAGCTGGCTTTCACTGAGCGTGTTCATAGAAACCCAGTCTTCCCAGCAGACCTTTGGGTTGTGTGATGTTGGCTTGGCAGTAGTCTGCCTCTGTCCGACACTGCTGAGGCTACACAGAAAGCTTTCAAAGATTCCCTCCCTCCTGCCTGCTACCCTTCCTCCTCTTTTCTGGTTGCATCTGCTGACGTTTTCTTGCTATAATTATTGTGCACAATATTGTCACACGTAAGTTAAAACATTTTAATGAACAGGAACCAAGGTTAGTTTGCAGTTTAATGGCACTTATCCAGAACAATTTAACAATGCTGCTCCATCAAACCTTATAGTATTGTAATTATATGGCTCATTGTTGTATTGATCAATAAACCATTAAATCTGATCTCTTCCTAGACATGGAGACAACAAAAAATACAGAGCACTGGGGGCATGTTGATCATGATTTACTGTATGTAAATGCCAAGATTTAACTTGAACACACAGTATGATAAAGTGGTCTTGGAGTAAACCTCTACATACAATGAGACAATTAGAGACAGATCCCACGCAGGGTTGAATATATATAGCCAGTTGCCGTTTTGAAATGAAAAGCTACCTTTGTCTGCCTCTGTATGAAATGAAGGACTCATTGGTTTAAATATTACTAAGAATTTTGATTGTTAAGTCTGTCAATTGCCATTGTTTGTTCTGTGTTAACAGCTGTCATTCCTCACAACATTTTAGCATCTATAAATAGACATGACCCATATATTTTACAGTAAAGGTAAGATTTGATTTGCATGTAGTGTAAGTAGTTCTGGGTTATGTGAGGCATCAACCATTGAATAATAATGTCTTACAAAAAGGCAAAGTCATTTTAAAAGATATTTTCCATTTTGACAATGCACCAAGTAAGGAAGCTTTTTTTGTTTTTATTTAAATAACAAATTCAGCACTTTTGGAGACAGGTTTAGACGGTGCTGTTCCCTTTGACACTGCACTATTCTGCAGTACATTAAGTCAGTGTTTTTGGTCATGTGATTGCGTGCTGCTGGCTCCCTCAGGCTGAACATTTTCTCCCCCCCCCACCCCATGCTGAGCTAATGCTGCTGCTCTCTTTAGAGACCAGGGAAAGCTACTAGAATTTCTTGTGTTGGCTACAGCTGAAGTTGATTCCAAGAGACTCGCTCTCTGGGGGCACATCATCTCAGCTGGGTCTCATGAGCACACACATGTTGACGATTTGTTATTGTTGCAAACTGCAAACATCTAAGGTCTCTCATTGTAGATAATTAGATTTATTTATTTTTAATTTAGGCAAGGTTCTTGAATGGCTGCTTGCTTTTAGACAACATTAAAGATGTTTTTAAAGCTTGGCTTATTTTATTAAGTACAACAAATGTATTTCGTATGAAAATGTGTTCCTATGTGTCGCCTCAGGAACATGGAGTCACGTGCCCCCCACCAATATATGAATAATGGCAATTCCCCCCCTCCCTCCAATATTTGTAATGGCCAGTTATTAAATGCCTCCAAATGTTAAAAGAAAGCTAGTTTCTCCTCTCAATATTCAGTGTTAAACCAACTCCAACAAAACACAGTGGATGGTTGTTGAACTCCTCTTGCTTCACATAGGTGTACATGTAAACGACAATCATTGAACACAACAGCTGTGCACACGTGTGGGGGAAAGTGAGTGCCAAAGTTTTTGGCTGTTCTGTATCCTCCACACGCCATGCACAGCTGATCACTCTACAGAGATAACACGCGGTCTGTTTTAACTTACAGCATCACTGATGCACATGTTCAATACAACCCATTTTGTTGCTGCAAGTGTTGTTTTCCATTGTAACAGGATGGAGGATAGTCTGGGTTTCACACTATCACTTTTCTGTATTTGATTTGTCACCAAACTGTGTAGCTGTGAACCGACCAGGTTTGTCGCAAAGCCTCCTTCATTTTGAACAATACTATACACACACTGAGATATGGTAAATACTTAGTGTAAACATATATTTTGTATTGATTTTAGTTGAGGCAGGTTATCTGGATAATACAACACAAAGGAAATTCAAACTGATTTACATAATGCTTTAATTGAAACAAAACATTTTAAAGGAATATTTCACCATATTGGGAAATATGCTTAGTTTCTTTTGTGTAGAGTTAAATGAGAAGATTGATACCGTTAAAGAAAAAGCATGTGTATTAGGCCTACATCTGCACTGGATTATAGCTGCATTAACTTTACGTGTGTAGTGGATGTGGTCCAAGCAAGGGTGCTGGAAGTAGGGTGGTAAGAAGTAGGAAAGGGCCTGCACCACTTTACGCCCTTGGCTGGATATGGTGTTGCGGCTGGTGTGATCCCATCGCAAGATACTGCCTAGTTCATTCCAGTATAGATTTTGTGTGCTAATGATGTGCCCATTTGTAGTGATGGCAGCCTTTTCTTAGAAAAGAGCAAGGTGGCCCCTATATACATTGACCTATACTGCACCACATTGCAGCCTTGCTTGTTACTCACAGATGTCTATGTCACAGCATGAATCCATTACCTTGGCTCTGCATTGTGCCACAATGTAAATGCCACACTGGGCTGGGCTGAGGAGAAGGCTAGGAAATAACCACTGTTCAGTCAACATAGATCAGTCATATCCAATACTCAGATGTCAACACCTTAAAGCTGTCATATCCATTTTCTTTCAGCCATTAGTGCTGAGCCAGACAATGTGTCCTGTCCTGTAAATGGCAGCACGATGTGAATGCGAAAGGTTGTTCAGTATAAACTGGCTCTGATTTAGATTGTTTAAAAATGTGCTTATAATGGATGTTTCTCCCTCACATGTGCTACACTGCCACTGATCAATCATGTTAACACAACCCCTTTTCTTTGCTTTTCCACAGGATTTGGTAACCGAGAGCACGCTGGCCAAAGTCCAACAACAACAACAGCAGCAGCAGCAGTGCAGTGCAGTGGAGCAGGGAGCTGTCCGCGGTTCTGAATTCACCAGCTAACAGAAATCCCCATTGCACACTCATGTGTTTGGGCCGCTTCTGATAGTTCCCATTCCTAGCAGCAACCGACCACCACCTCCACATCCAAGATGGACGACGACGGGCGCTACAGAGATGGGCGCTCAGACTTTGTCCGCGGCGCCAAAGACATTGCCAAAGTGGCCAAAAAACAGGTCGGCAAGAAGATGGGGCGTGGCGTGGACAAAATGGCCGACGAATACACCAAGCGCTCCTATAAACGCTTCGAGGAGGAAGATGATGATGAAGACTACGGCGGCGTGCCGAGTAGCAACGACGGCGGATATTACCGCAATGATAGCCGGGCCAATGACGATGAAGGCCACAGCGACTCCACAGAAGGACACGACGAGGATGATGAGATCTATGAAGGAGAGTACCAGGGCATCCCCAGGGCTGACTCGGGCAAGCCTGGCGGCATAGATGGGGTGACAGCGGCCCAGGGGCAGCAGTTCAGGGATCTGTCAGCCTACGAGAGCGAGAGGAGGAAAGACCAGGAGGAGCTGGCTGAACAGTACGAGACCATCCTGCAGGAGTGTGGCCACGGGAAGTTCCAGTGGACACTCTATTTTGTCCTGGGGCTCGCGTTGATGGCGGATGGCGTGGAGATCTTTGTAGTTGGCTTCGTGCTGCCCAGCGCAGAGAAGGACATGTGTCTATCTGAGCCCAACAAGGGCATGCTGGGTAAGATTTCCAGAAATTCTTTTCTGTTAAAAATACATAGGGGGAGGGATTACACACATGATAACTCTGCAGTGCCAACATGTTCTTGTATTTTTGTCCACTGAGCAATTGTTTTCAACTCATCTATGGTCCCTCATTATTATTAGTATTATTTTTTGTCTCAGTGCCTCCTTTTGGAAGCATGTGCCACTGCTTAACATTTTATCTCTGTCTTATCTTAGCGGTTACCTTTACAGTTTATCCTGCAGAAATTGCTTTTCTACAGCCTCGTTGGCCGAGGAACTACAGCTATTTAAGAATCAACTGCCCATGCAGCCTCCGAACAGCAGTGGAATATTAATCGAACGCTCAGCTTCTCAGTTCTCTGCTTCAGTTCAGCCCTTTTCAACTGGACAGTGTGTTATATGCGTGTCAGGTTGTGAAGGTGATTGGAATAATGTACTCCATTTATCTTCCTCCTGTTTTCCTCCTCATAGTTTATGCTGCATGTCTGTCGCTTTAACCATTTCACAGCATACAGAAACACAGAGACCTTGTAATCGTTTCCTATCCTCCGGGCCTATGTCCAATTCAAGTCCAAACCTTCCTCACCATCTGTCATTGGCGATCCAGCAAGGACAACGTGAACAAGAGCCAGAGGTCTCCTGGGGATAACAAATTCTAACATACTGTATTGTTTACCTAAAACACTTGCATATAAAGTATGCAATTTATCAAACCTGTCAGTAAATGCAAGAAGAAATACATTTCACATAGAGATACCCAGAGAGAGATTGTTGAGTTGTTTGTTTTATTCCAGTGGACACCCCAGTGAGAGATCCCTTTCTAGCATGGTAGTGGCAAAAGGATCTTAAGCATTATTGATGTAAAATATGAAAAATAAATGTGACATGATAAAGCATGTAAAGCTGTCACCCATTCTTTGGTGGGTTGTTGAAAAAGGAAAGGATTTTGGAAAATATAATAAATATACTTTACTCACTAAAGTAGACATTTACAATCTGAAATGTCTGGATATATCTAGAACGAACGGCAGGCTAATACAGACTGTAACATCATCTGTAAATACCATTGGATTTAGGTATATTTCAGTTCAAAATACTGCTAAATTTAGTTTAGCTGAACTAAAAATGCTGCTCAGTCAACATTATCCATATAACTGGATAAAAGTTCTGTTAAGGTGAATGAATCTATCTATAAGTGACATAAACCTTACAAAATGTCAACAAGGACTCAAATGTTCATTTGCGTTATTTAAAGTTAACAAGTCAGATGAGATCTAAAGACATAATCACCAGTACACTAATAGGATTTTGACGGTTCAACTATACTGCTGCCACATCGATGAACATTGTTTCCCTGCAGATGGGGATGCCTCTGTATCGAGTGTCTGGGCTGTTGGAAAAAGAACATCATGGATTTGGCATTAGTTCTAACTCGAAGAATATTGTTAAACATGTTGATAAAGAAGAGTGTGCTGAGGAAGTACAGTAGGTTCATTTTCAGTGTCTGCTGCAAGTCAGTGACAGTTTGTGTGGTTATGTGCCATGTTAATGTTCTTCTTTCTGCCTTTACTCCAGTTTTTCTGTCTGCACATACAACTACATTTGGCATGCATCCATGCCTGTAATTGGTTACTGTGTTGTGTGATTTTCCCAATGGTGCATGCACAGCGTGCGTGCGTGCATGCATGCTTGTGTGTCCTTCCGCCTGTCCATTGCAGTGGTAACATTTTAAAAAAGCAGCAGCAATAATAGTACTATGGGAAAATACTCCAGTGAAAGTCCATTCAGGAAGGAAGAAATGAAGGATGCAAAGAAAAAAAGATTTTCTTGATTTTATATGTTTAATGTTACTGCAGCCGCCAGACAAAACAGTCTAGTAAAAAGTACAACATTTTCCTCCGTAGCGAAGTAAAAGTCTAAGTAAGTCTTATAAAATAGAAATACTCAAGTACAACTAACCTCACGTTTGTACTTACATTACTTTTGACCGAATAGACTCCCTCCCTCCCTTCTCTCTGGTTGGCTTTGTGTTATGCTAGGGGCGAGCCTGTAGGGAGACAAGACCCACCCTGATTAGCTCCCCTCTCCTTGTTACGCAACATGCCTGAGTCATGCTAGCCTCCTTTGCTCATGCCTCTCTGGATCTCATGATTTCTAGTATCCTCTCCTCCCATCCCCCATCTCTTTTCTTCTCCACACGGTCCAAATAGAGCTTCCTCTGCCGTCACACAGCCACTTTGGTGGAATGACGCACTGTGGTGGAATCATGTATTGTGTGTGACAGAAAGCGCCTGCACATGTGTGTGGAGTAATCGCCTTAAGAATAATAACTCCCTTACTGCACAAGGCGTTTAGATGTACCCAGAGAGAAGGATTCAGAGGTTAACATATAACTGCTTGCTGACAAAAAAAGCCTAAATCCAAAGAGAGTAATTTTTCTTTTGGACGTTGTTAGATTCTTTTGGAAGTACATCTCACAGATCCCATATTCATTGCACGTTTCCAGAAACACATACACTTCAAATAAAGTATGGAGAAGCAGAAAAACCAGAGCGCGGCTTTGAAATGTCAGCAGTGATGCCTGTGTGGTGCGAGTTTTTGCAGGATAAGCTGGAGGAGACACTTTCACACGCAGCACAGAAGCAAAGAGTGGTTGTCATTGGTTTGTCCTTGTTCTGAAGCTGTGGGGGCTGCATCTGCAGGGTTGTTGGATTTTCCCGTAACGGGAAGGAGAAAGTGAGGTTTGTTACATGATGCAGCAGCTATGGATAATAATTTCAAGGCCAAGAATATTATGGTACACTGAAAAGCCTTTGTTGTTTTCTGTCTGCTACGACAATTAACAGTTAACAAAGAGAAAAATACCTGGGGTTAGAAAGCAAGTTTAGTGAGAACTCTGAGTTTTGGTAAACCTCAGATGAGGGAAACTCTGGGTTTTGTTCCCAAATGGAGGTTAATCAAACCTAAGAAAGAGGGGGGTAACTCAAGCCCGTTTCAGAAAGTGAGGTATATTTTTTTTAAGATTATTTTTGGGGGCTTTTCCCTTTTATTAAAGTGACAGTGGGTAGACATGAAAGAGGCAGAGAGATTGGGGTTGACACGCAGCAAAGGGCCGCAGGTCTGTTTCAAACCCAGGCCGCTGCAGGACTCAGCCAACATGGGGCGCACGCTCTTAATGGATGAGCTAGAGGCTGCCCCGAAGGCATGTAATTTAACCTCAGTCAGTTACTATGGTAACTGAGCCTGTTAACCTAACCTGGATGGGAGCAGGTTTTCTTCTCTCATTCTCCTCGCTTTGACACAGCGCTCTTTCATTTCCTCATTCATTCATTCATTCATTCATTCAGTCTGTATCAGGCGCAGTTTCTTATCTGCATGAATAAGAAAACAGGGTTGATTTATTAAACATGTTAGGCAAACTATGAGTTTTTTTTTCTCACTTTCATTTCCAGATAAAACTACCTATGAGAACTACCTATTTGAGTTGATAATGTTATCCGTCCGCCTATCACCATCGGCAGCATTTTAGTAAAGCCACTGTAGCAAAACCCCGTCAGAAGAGTGTGACTTGCTCTAAAACTTGTTTTAAACGTTTTTTGTAGTGTTCCCTGGACACAAACCAGTAAAATCCATTAAAAAGGAGTTCCACAGGATTGCCAGTGAATAATGTAAACCATTTGAAATAGAGATCATGAATCATACCTGTAATTCTGTTAATGATGGTGCTGCAGCCTCAGAAGGGGATTAGTGCAGCACCATCTATACGCCGTATAGGGCTATATCAGTTTATTTCATAAGTTATTTTCACGCTTTCAAGGTGTATTTGGCATGGCAACCTGCATTGACAGCAAATCACCCACTGTCACTGGGTGAGGCCGCTGCAATTATGTTGTGGTTTTTTTAGCTTCCAGTGGCTAGCAGTGAGGATGTGTGATGGATGACTGGCCAAGTCAACTAATGAGAGAATGCATTCTTCTCTGGTGCTGAAGAGCCTCAGCCCGTGGGCTCATTCAAAAAGCCCTGTGTGCTCTGGCAGAAAGGGAAAACTCACTATTAATAGTTCCCCCCTGCTTCACACACACACACACACACACACACACACACACAATACCCTGGAGCCTTTGGGAACCCTGTCACAGGGCAGACTGGCCACCTTACTCCCCTCCTCCTCCCCCTTTTTTTCTCTCTCTCTCCTCCTCACTTTCCATTCTCCCTCCCCCTTCCTCTCCAGAGAAATGAGGTGCTCAGCTGTCAGCCGTAGATCCCTGCTTTTTTCTCTCTCGTTCTTTCACTCCTCGTTTGCCTTACCTGTCTTTATTTTTTTTGTAAATTTTTCTTAAAAGAACATTTTAGATTTTACAGTATTTTAGAGTAATAGTAATATATGTGAATTGTTGAAGAATGGAAGCGAAAGCAATAGTAGTTAGTGATATTGCACATCCCCCACACCTTACTGTTAGGTGTACCAATCTATTGGTAGTCATGTTAAATAAATATGAAAATAGTGTAGATACTGAAGAGTGATGAAACCCTGAGGGGAAAAAAAAGCTGTCTACCAATAACAAAATGCATAATCTAAGGTGTGAAATTGTCAAATAAATTTAAAATAAATGAATGGCACCTTACTACTGCTGGATGAAATCCTTTTTGGCAGAATCATGTGTCCCCTTCAAACCTCGTTAGGGCCTTTATATCTCCTTGTTTTCAAGACACTAAATACAGACAAATGCCCGATGTGCTGTACACACAGTAGTTTGTAGTAGTACAAAGGGTTGTACTGTAACTCTGCTGCAGGCAAACAGTTGCTTTTATCCCCAGTCAGCAGTTATGGAACAATATTTTAGTTTATTTAGAGTTGTGTTTCTGGCCACCTGGCAAATTTACTCTCCTTTTATCTTTGTCTTTACTAGCTTTTGAGCGAAATATCCTGAGGGTTAGCTGCTAAATGCTCCACAATGTTCACCAGCTATTTGTTCTGGTGCTGAATGTTTTTAAGAAAACATTTTTGATGAAAACAGTTGCTTGCTGAGGTTGAGAATGAACCTAACAACGTAATCCATTGTTGATGTAAAACAACTGATTATAGTGAACTTAAGTTAAGTAAGTTAAGATAAGTTCATAAGACTATCAGAAACTGCTTTGGAGCTTTTATGGTAGATCATTAGGTCTAAACATGACCTATGTCCCAATTCAGTGGCTGCAGCCATAAGAGGCCACAGCCTTCGAAGTCTACCTCGGCTGCATCCTTTGGAACATACGAAGTTCAAAACCCAATGGTCTCTGAAATGAGACAGTGTGGTCTGTAGAGCATTTCCTGTTGATCAAGTGTGATCGAAACATTAACTACAGCATCGAAATGGAGCCAGAAGTTGTTCTTTTTATTTTAGGAAAATAAATAATAAACCCTTCACGATCATGTGAACATCTCTTGTCTTTGAGACCAGGAGAGCTCGTTAGCTCACAGCAGGGTCTTTGAGCATGACCTGTGTTGGAGCTAAATCCTGCTCCGGTCTCAGGGTTCAGTCAATTAGTAGTCAGAATCTCAGATGATGATGTGTGAATCCTTTTTATTACATATCCTGAGACAAAGTTACCTGGATCAAGCTATCACAGCTTTCTCCTTCCTTTGTCTGGCTCTTCGGCTCTTGCTCTTCTAGTCTTATTCACAAAGGGTGTAGTCTCCAGGTCACTGTGATCTGTCTGTGTGCTTATTTTGTTATCTTTTCAGTTGGAATGTCACTGAAAGTTTATGACCCTAAGTTCCGGAGTTGCAGGGCACAAGATCAGTGGGCTGTAAAAGTGGGACTGAAACCAGATTCAGGACGCGTCTCTAACAATCAATTCTGCTTCCGACACATTTAGGAGAGCTGGATTCAAACGGAGTGAACGTGAACATCTATGGTTATGGAACTGAGTATTGCAAAACAACTTAATGCATGAACAACAAACTTAATGCATGACCAACATTTCTCCATTCATGTTGAAATAATGCTTTTGCCTTTTAGCTTAAATGTATAATGCAAATCACACTCAATGTTTAAGCACATATACCATTTTAAATTCCAACAATGGCCGGCCGGCTATGTAAATGCCCCCGCAGAGCTAGCTGAAATCAAGCCAGTTTATGGAGCGCCTCAAGTCTGAAGCAAATTTGGAGCAACCTTTAAAGTGACACAATCTGTCACATTCACACGCACATGTACTCTTAAGTGCCTTTTTCTATTGACATAAGCGTTGTCAAACTGCTGCTATTAAAATATAAACTGACAAATTCATTACTTAATCTCTCTGCCAGATTGGGCTTGTGGTCAAGTTTTGCACTTAAGTTTGTCTCCTGTTGAATTTAAAAACAGTCCAGGTTTTACAAGAAGGTACTTTATTACAGTACTGCCAGCAGGAAACGGACACCAGACATGAGGTGCTTCCCTGCTTGATAACCTCCCTAATCATACCCATGAGAACAATTTCATGAAGAGGGGTGTGAATGGCTCTTCTCCAGGTAGCTTGATTTCTTCTCTAAACACCAAAATCCAATGAGCACCAGTTACTAACAAGCAAAGTGTATGTAATTTTAAGCCATATTTTATCCTTGGGCTAAATGCTGCTGCTAACAAGACACACAAATCGACCTGAGCCTGCTGAAGGTGGTGACAGAGGGAGATAGGGAGGGCAAGATAGTGATTCAGTTACAATGAGTGCTGGGGTGGCCGGTCAGCACGGCAGTCCCTGACATCAGATGTGAGAAGATATACTCACTTTTCGGCCCATCCTGGTTTACTGTGGCTGTCTTTCTGTCTGTCTGCTCGTCCACCTCGGTGCTGCTGCATTGCGACATTGCCACTATGAGCTGTATTGTCAGGAGAAGTGGCTCACAGCCGACTCTGTCCTGCCAGGGTAAAACACACACTACACACACACACACACACACAGAACACAAAGTACACACTTAGAGTATATGAGAACATGGGATCTTTGACACAAACTCACAGGAGTACACTATACACTCACTTTATACAATAAACACACATACACGCCTGAGATACTGGAAAGACATGCACACAACAAATCCCCTGCGAACAATCAAACAAGGGAATTAAAGTCACCTTCTTCCTCAATGCAGAACCGCAGTGTTGACACAGAAAAGCAGACAGACTGAGGACAGCGGGAATGAGTCACAAACGCTGCTATCTATGCCTTCGAAGGTCTTTTCATTTGAAATAGAAGGGAAATCGCTTTTTTTATTATCACAAGAGAACATGCATCCTCAGTGCTAAATTTGGCTTTTTTCACACTCAATATTGTAATTATATGTGTCCAATTTCATCATTACATCAGTTAGCTTGTTTAACTGTGTGATGGGTGGTTTTAGCTGATCCAACAGATCAGTTTAATGCCCATGTAGGTGTCTTGTTCTGTTTGCTTGCTTGAATGAACAACCCATGATATCTTGTCTGTCTGGTTCTGTCACTTGCGGCAAACACTATCAGCTTTTGTGATGTGATTCCCGTTTAGTGGAGGAACAAGTTGTGCCCTAATTATTACTGCTTTTCTCCTTGATTGTTGGTGCTTAAGGGAAATGGCAGTGTAGAACAAGTTGGTCATTACAACCAAATAAGGTGTAACATGCATTAAAACAACAGTTAAAACAATAGTTTCCACCATCTCTGGTTGAGTGGTCATTTGAAAGGGAAGTGAAGAAGTGCAATTCTTATGGTAATCCTATCATAAAACAAAGTAACAATTAACTTCTAAACACCACACTTACACTTACAGATTAAACTGAAAGTTTGTTCTTGTCTTGAAACAACAGCAGTTGACAAAACAATTTCAAACTAGGTCCACTTACTTTTTCTCGAGATTCTTACTATACCACATGGTTTTCATCCAGCCCAGAGTCCGAGAAATTACTTCCTTATTTAAATAATTCTGCACACTTTATATCCAGTGCCAATGAACGAAGTTGTGTGTCCTTTTTGTGCAGAGGAAATTAAGTGTGAGAAGGTACTTTGTTAAAGGTCCCATGACATGGTGCTCTTTAGATGCTTTTATAAAGACCTGACTGGTCCCCTAATACCATATATACCAATGATTCAGCCTGGGTGCAGACGTAAAGACACTAGAGCCAGTCCCACAATGAACTTTTTTTAGTATCTGCTGTGGCCTTGACCAACTGCCACTTTGCTCGTTTGAAAGCCATGATGTCTCTCTCTCATGGACGGGCAAAATTCTATGGACGGGAAAAGCAGAGAAAGGTGAGGTGATCTTGCCCCTTATGACATAATAAAGGAGCAAGATATCAGATTGGCCTATATAAGCTTTCATTTTCTCAAAGGCAGAGCAGGATACCCTTTCTAGCCACTGGGGGACCATAGGCAGGCTGGTGGAACTCATATTAATGTTAAAGTGACATTTTTATGCCATGGGACCTTTTAAGGTTAGGAGATCTTCAACATTAATGTTACAATAAAAAGGTTAAGGTTAGGGAAAGTACTTGGTCATGCTTT
The DNA here is from genome assembly GCF_013103735.1 of Etheostoma cragini. Classification (NCBI taxonomy): domain Eukaryota; kingdom Metazoa; phylum Chordata; class Actinopteri; order Perciformes; family Percidae; genus Etheostoma; species Etheostoma cragini. Next base: position 23,825,124 of record NC_048412.1, on the reverse strand, counting down.
AAAACAAAAAACACTGCCTGTCTTCCGTGTTAAAGTCCAATGTTTTTTTTGTCCCATTCATCCGGCCCCAACCACCTCCCTTTTCCTTTGTCAGAAGTATTACGGCTGCTAGAAGGCTTTGTCACTTGAATGGAGTCATATATCGTTTTGGGGCAGTTGATAAAATGACTGATGCTGTTGTTGCAGATATTGTAGAAAGCGATAATTTAAAAAACATTCCCAGACGTAAAACGATTAAATGAATCTAAAAAAATCAACAAAATTGACGCTTTGAATCTGATACAGTGTTATTTGCAGTGAAAAAGTGGAAAGCGTTATCCAATCAACATTGAGCATTTGGCTAAGCTGTAGGGTTCAGTGAAGAAACATGTTGTCATGTTGCACATTGGGTTTAATTTATCCATTTAATAAAAATAATATAGCATATATTCAAAGGTTATTATGTACAGAACACTGAGAATGAGATTTAAAGGTAGATGTCAAGGCCAGGCACTAAACACCGTCCCTTTCTTCTTTATTTGCCCCGAGCGATCTCATCAATAACTTCACTGCACTGCTCGGGGAGCGTGGACACTGCTGACAGGGTGTCAATTAGGCAGCGATAGCAAATGTCTCAGGAAGCTAGACTGGTTGACAGAGAGACAGGCTGGCTTGGATAAGCACATGGGATGTGAGTAATGTTAGCATCTCAAATCACAGGCCTGGGTTGTTTTTGTTATCAGCCTTTCTGCTCCCTGGTGGTGACATCCTTAACAGCTTTTTTCATGATATTCAATCTATACTGTCTCAAGTAGACAATACTGGAGGCATAATGATTGTAAGAAAACAGCATAAAGCAGTACTTGTAAGGTGTTAAGAGTTATCTTTCATTATTTACATACTTTTAAATAGTTATGTTAAAGGAATAGTTGGACATTTTGGGATATACACCTATTAAATTTGTTGCCAAGAGTTGGATGAGAAGATATCACTCTCATGTTGATACTTGAATCATGAAGCTACAGCCGGCATAGAATTAGTTTAGGTTAGCATTGAGAGTGGAAACAGCAGGACACAGCTAGCCTAGCTCTTTCCACAGCTAGAAAATCTGCAATTCTAAAGTTCAATACTTAACATGTATTACATGTTATATTTCTTTAACCTGTACACAAACAGTAAAATTAAAAATAGTAATGGTTGGACCTGCGTGATAGTGAGTGCAGGGTGAAGTGTTTTGTATCTTTATGATAACATATTGTGATGTTAATGTTCTGTCATGTGATTTTTCTTGTATACATTTGTTTTAAAAAGTGCAATACAAAAAAGGTTGGTATTTGTATGATTATGATCTTGACCCCTGCACCTCTGCTGTGGTAGTATATGGTACAGATTCTCTCCCTCTGTTTCATGGTCAGCAGAATACTTCAGTAGTCAACTAACGCTGCCAAATGTGCTAATTTACTGGACAATGGATATCTAATGAGAGTTGACGTGAGGGCTGGAAGTAATATCAGTGAGTTTACTGATGAATAATAACTTATTATCATACCCTTTGTGTCTTCACTTCCTCATTATATCGTCCCATTGCATGCCCCTGCCATTACTGTCTCCTCTGTCTAATCCCCCAACTCTTCCCTCTCTCTTTCTCCCTCCAGGTCTGATCGTGTACCTGGGGATGATGGTTGGGGCCTTCGTGTGGGGCGGCCTGGCTGATCGGATTGGCCGACGGCAGACCCTCCTCATCTCCCTCTCCATCAACAGCGTGTTTGCATTCTTCTCATCCTTCGTCCAGGGCTACGTCTCCTTTCTCTTCTGCCGCCTGGCCTCTGGTGTGGGGTAAGAAGATGGATGAGTCACACAGGCACAGCCGCTAGAGCTGGAAATGAGATAGTCACGACCACTGTGGCACATCGCTTTACTTGACAAGCAGAGCAATGCCGCGTGTCAGAAGACAGAAGTGTAGAGCTCATATAGCTGTTAAAAGAAATCCACCCTAAAAAGGTTTACTGCCTTTCAGGAGCTAGAGTACTGTTTTTTGATGATCCTATTTCCTTCAAACTGTTTTATGTAGGAATGTAATTTAATTCAGTAAAGTTAACAACCTCCACACAATGAGTCTAAACTAAGGCATACAAATGTGGCACTCCTTATTTTAAATTAATTATGTGTGACTTCATTGCCTTCTGGTCTCTTATGGCTATTTCTGCCTGTGTTGTTGAATAATGGTGGGTTTAGCAAAATGTAATTGAAATGGCGCCCTTGTTTTGATTGTCAGGGTCTGTCTTAGAAGCACTTTTGCACAGTCAACCATAGTACCTTACCTTATCACGGTCATTTCATTTCTGTGACTGATTTTTATTCTTATGTATGTGTGAGATATGTGTGTATATTTGTTTGTTGTTTTGTGGTTGTCTTAGTACTGGATGCCTAAAATTTCCATTGGAATGAATAAAGTATCTATCTATTGATCAATCTATTGATCTATCGATCTATCTATCAGTCTATCTACAAGCAAATGTTAGAATTACCACTAAATTAAGATACAAGGTACACTTGGTAAACATTGTGTGTTTAATATCAGCATTTCATAAGTATGGCTATTCTCAGTATGGCTATGTTCAGAAACTGGTTTTGTCCGGCATCGTGCGCAGAAACTCGAGTAAAAATAATGACCTCTTCCAATCATGTTTTTTCATCCTCCCGTCCTCCTTGGCTACTAGCAACTGCGTGGAGGAGGGATGAGGGCTGTGCGCGATTACTGAAGGCTTGTATCACTTAGGATGGACCGACAGTGTTGTTGTAATTACTTAGAATTCCTCATGGGGGCGACAAACTACTCTGCAGAGCCGCTTGCAGTGCTGGAAACTTTTGTTGATAGCACCACTATGGGGGCGTCAAAGTCAACTTTTTTTCAAATTCTTCGGCTAATGTCTTTAATTTCCAAAGTAAAACAACAGTAAGATCTGTCAGTTAAAAAAAATGTTTTACCGGCTTCTTCTTTAGTAACATTTAATAAAAATAGTGTAGCTCCGCAAAATGTAACCGCTCTTCTCACCCTGCCTTCCACAATTAAAAAGAATCTGCAGAATCTTCATTCTCAATCAACAAGGCTGCTCTGTTGTCGCTTACGTCTCCAGCTGCTTTTTCTTGAAACCCTTTCTTTAAATTGATTGTCTTTCTGCTATACTCCATTTGTTGTATTTTTTCCAACTCTTTTATTTCTTCAAAACTTTATCAATTATTTTCTTTTCCTATTTGCTACCCTTTCAATATACCTATTTTTTTTTTTTTTTTAACATTCATCATTATTTTGTATTATCTCACCCACCACCCACACATGGCTTCTCCCCCATGTAAATCCCTTTTTTTGCTCTTCTTTTAATCGCTTTCCCTTTTAATTCCTGCCTCGCAATTTACTCCCCAGTATTGGCGGCTCCATCCCCATCGTGTTTTCCTATTACTCTGAGTTCCTGGCTCGGGAGAAGCGAGGAGAGCATCTGAGCTGGCTCTGCATGTTCTGGATGATCGGTGGTATCTACGCCTCTGCCATGGCCTGGGCCATTATCCCACACTACGGTGAGAAAAACGAAACGGATCGCTCAGTCAGGAAATCATTGTCCAAGGCAATATGTGTTAGTTAGCTACACAATACAATTTTCTCTTTCCTGTGGAGATGAAATGCCATGGCGGTTTTCATGTAACAGTGGTGGAATGTAAGTAGTAATTACTGTTCTTAAGTACAATGTTGTGGGTGTTACTCAATAGAAAATATAGTAAATAACTTCCTTTTGTATCAAACAACTGCTTAGAATTTTATACAGTTTATGGTTCCAACTTAATTTAGTTCAATTGTCCAGATATTTCCCTTCACACAAGTGCTGAGTTCAAAGATAACGGATCAATTTCATTGAAAACAAAAGGGAAATAGTGGTTAAAAGAAGAACGTCTTGGCTTACAAAAATGAGGCACATAAGACAGATATCTGCTTTGCAGTTTTTAATCACTGCAGTTTAAAGAATCGAATACAAAACAGACATTACAGTATCCAGGGATAGAGAGAAAGCTTCTTGTGCACACAATTCTTGTCTTTTCTTGCAGCTGAAACTCTCTCTCTCTCTCTCTCTCTCTCTCTCTCTCTCTCTCTCTCTCTCTCTCTCTCTCTCTCTCTCTCTCTCTCTCTCTCTGTCTCTCCCCTTATTTAGGATGGAGTTTCCAAATGGGCTCAGCCTACCAATTCCACAGCTGGCGTGTCTTTGTGTTGGTGTGTGCCTTACCCTCTGTGGCAGCCATCTCTGCCCTCACCACCATGCCCGAGAGCCCCCGCTTCTACCTGGAGGTCAGCCTGTCAGCTCTCGCCACACAGACCTTGTTAAAATATTATATGAATACATTTTGACTCCTTGAATGCATAAACAGCCTATAAACAGAAGGCATCAGTGCTCTTGCACAGTGGGAGATTCTGTTCTGCAGACAAAGTGCTGCTTACACACTTTTCCAGAACATTTTGAATGAATGAATAAATAAATAAATAAATACTGTATGTGCATGTTTACAACCTGGAGCAGGCTCAACTGCAAGATGCTGTCAGACACATAAAACACTGCTGAAGGTTCATATTCATAGTCAGCATATTTTGAATATTGACACTAAAAGATAAACCCCAGAGTTTTAAGATGATTCATGTAAGCATGTAGATTTTATTTAAATGTTTGCTCACATTAAGGAATGTAGTATGCAGTATGTTGATGTGTGGTGTCCTGGGGATTTTTGTGGTCCTTTATCTACATATTACAGTAGCTCGGTTTATGGGCTTTTAGCTATGGTAACCACAGCAAATTATATATTGTTATTATGCTGGTTCATACCGACACTCTTACTTTAGTAGTAATTTACACACTTGTTCCTTCATGATTTTTCATTTGGTGTAACTTTGATGTTTCAAGAACCATGTTGTCACACACCCACCCAGAGGTCCTTTGATACATCAGAAGGCATCAGTGAATCATTTTAGTAAAGGAAGTTGCAGAGAGAAAATGCTGAAAAAAATGACGAATGAAGGACATAAAACACTACATTCTGTGTTTAATTTAGTCTTGATTTGGTCTAGCTTTTGATCATTACTCTTAGTATCAGAGCATAATTGGTCAAATATGTGCAAAATAACTGAATGAGTAACAGTTACCTTTCCCTCAACCACTAAGCTAACTGGCTGCTGGTCTTTACTTCATATAGCCATCAGTCAGCTCATCTAACTCTTCATAAGAAAGAGAATAAGCATATTTTCTAAAATGTCAAACTAGTTCTTCAAGAACTTGAACCATATGTACCAGTGAAACTATAGCTTTTACATGTAAAGCAAAATTTGCTCAATTAAATCAATGTGTTTATCAAAACAGGGCAAAGCTGTGTCAACAATTTCACATCTTAATGTTGACCTCTTGAAAAAAGGCAATGTATGGTTACATTTTCCCTAATTGGTTATTTGAATTGTAATTTTTCAACAAATGTAACATTTAAAGAATCAAAGTTTTGTTGTGTCACATCCGTTTGTCCCTCAAATCACAGCGTCTTACAATTGAGTAATGATTAAAACAAAACAACATTCAGTCTTTCACCAAATCTCTTATCAGAAAAAAATCTGGCTTTACCAAAGCAAACTGTATTAAAAAATATTAAAATATTGAGCATGACTTAAGGTTTTCACCCCCTGTGTCTGCTTTAATTTGTTTAAATCTGTTTTAATTTCCAGGAGGTACTACGGTAAAACATAACGTTTAAATCTGCTTTTTGTTTCTCTCCTCCAGAATGGGAAACATGACGAGGCGTGGATGATTCTGAAGCAGGTCCATGACACCAACATGAGGGCCAAGGGTTACCCAGAGAGGGTCTTCTCTGTAAGTCACACTCAATAGTCTTAAGCTTTACACTTATGTCTGTATGCAGGGTTATTTTCCATCACACAATGCATATGTGTGTCTGTCTGCAAGCTGATGCACTTCAGCAGGTTTTGAGCTCTGTGCTGCATAACTTTGCATATTAATTAAGTTAAGACAGATTTTCTTTAAACTAATGTGATCTCTTAATGGTTGAAGCCACACAGTTCACATTAAGACTTAAGTGGAATATGGGAACAAAAATAATTTATAACCTTCAAAATGAATCGTAACTGGCCATGTTTTAAGTATCAAAACGAGACACAACAGGTGCCACTCATTATATGATAATCAAGTAATGGGAGAGCTCATTTGCAAGCTTTTGGGAATCGGCTGCACATATTTGCTTTGATTCAAACATTTCTTTAAAATGATATGGATGAATAAACATATGGAAAGTACATACAGTCTACTAAGCGTTTGTGGTATTTCAAAGCAGAGGTTTACTAATATAACAGTGCTAATAGACGGAACAAACAGTTAACCTGGACCTGCGCCCATCTTTTAGCACATGGGCGTGCTGGTCTTACAGGGAGGTGTGTTCAGGTGAATTCTTTAAGCAGTGGAAAGTGATCGCACCATTGACCAACAAAAACAATAGTCAATAGCGCAGCATTTCATTGTTATTTTAACCGCCCATTAGTAAAATGTGCCTAAGCCTATGCACAGTGCGCATACACTATGCATGTTACATACACAGGATAGCACAGCAGCAAACAAACATGCAAAAGACTGCAAATAAAAAAGCAATACGGCAATTGGGTACAAATGTACCTGACTTTTAAAGGGAATGGGAGATGAAACTCTGATTGGTTTATTGCATGTTACGTCCAAAACACACCTATGATTAATAAAGACACTACAACCCTTTTGAACCATGCGCCTGGCGCACGGACCCTTATATCCGCCGTCAAACTAGCAAAAGAGGATTTGGACACACCCTAAACACACCTGCGCCTCTTCCTTCACGCCGTGCGCTCAGATCGTTAAAGTAGGCCCTCAGAGTGTAATTACAAGCATGTGTTGTTTCTGTTTTTCAATGACTAAATGAGTTTGTACATGAATAAATGTTATAAAACCTTTCAAATGAATGCTTCTGTAAAGTACTTTGAAGAGGAACACATTTAACAATCATTAAACACAAACATGTGCTGTTGTTTCCAGGTGACCACCATCAAAACAGTAAAGCAGATGGATGACCTGGTGAACTTGGGCGACGGTGCTGCCTGGCATCAGAAATGGAAGATAAAGCTCTCAACACTTTTCCATCAGGTGATAGTTTGTTTTTTTTTCTCACAAAAACTTCACGCTCAACTGATTGCGGTTCACGGTCAGGTCATGGCAGGTAACTGCCCGAGACCCCTCCCCCCCCAAGTAAAGTTGTCCTAAAACAGCAATATATTTATTATAGTGTTTAGGTATGGAAAATATTTTATTATTTTACTATTGTTATTTTTTGTACCCCTAAATAACTTACAATACAGAAGGCCCCCCAAGCACTTAAAGGGGAACCATGCAGTTTTTTAGCTTAATTTACCTTAAGTGAACAGCTTCGGAGTCATTGGAATGGTTATATGACTTTTTCCGCCTGTTAACAAATTGCTTCACGGCACTGCACACATACGCACATAGCGATGGAGTTTTTCACACTATGGTCATGGCTAATCCGGCACAAAGAAACAAAAACTTAGAAAAGCATTGTCGGAGGAACAGAGAAAGAGGAAACGGCGGACTGACCGAGCGAGGAGTCAGACACAAGTAAACATAGGAGCTGGCAAACATCTTTTCCGAAGCTGTAGGGGGAGCTCTATAGAGAAACCTGCGAACAAAAAGTGAAAAACTGCATAGCGCCCCTTTAAATTAAACTCAACTGTCTGAACTCAGATGAAGTTTTGGAAGGCTCATCGAAGGCTTTATTTACATTTGAATTCCTTTGTCTTTGTGGATAGTGTTTTAGTGACAGGACGTGTTTGTCTCTTAGCAGGTCCTGCTGAGGCTGTATCTGTTTGTTAACTTTATGTCTGGAAAGGGATTCTGGGAAATGGAGTTTATTTTTTTGTTTTTTTAGAGATGTCTGGTCTACGTTTACTTTGAATCTGACTCAACTACTGTATATATTTATTGTTTCCCCCTCTGTGTATCCACTGCATCTCCATGTCCGTATCCATGTGTGTGTTCCTTCAGGTGTGGAGTAATTTCCTGACCATTTTCTCCCCTGAGTACCGCCGCACCACCTACATGATGATGGCTGTGTGGTTCTCTATGTCCTTCAGGTAAAATGAGGTTATAGAACTGTGCACTGGGTCTTATTTATTATTACATTGTTTTCATTTTTTATTGAGTCCATATATTTGCTGATGGCTAGTGTTGATCACAGCAGCATTGTGTTGTTGTTTGTTGGCTTAACAGCTCGCTGTCAGGTAGCTGTGGGCGATCTGAATGCAGAGGAAGCGCTCATTTGTCCAACATTATCTCCTGCCCAAATTTCAAGTCCAGGCTGCTCATGTCAGGTTCATATTTCCAGATGTGTAATAATTAATCTGGACAATTTTTTCATAATTTGTTTATAAAACATGAAATAGCAATACAAAGAATAACTAAAAAAACAATGATGGCAGTGAAAGAATACTCAGTTATATCAATACGGCTGTTACATAAGATTATGTCTCTTTGTAGGTCGGAAGATAACCGGGAAACTACAGAGAAGCAGCAGAATACAAGCGTTAGATGCTTACAGTGGGGGAGATCCTCTACTTGAGCAAAGTAGGAATAGAACATTGTAAAAATACTCCATTACAAGTAAAATCTCAAAAGTATCAGTTAAAAAAAACAAAGTACAGAGGTGATAATTTCTCATTTTTCGGAGCTTACGTGACAACCACCCAGAGCCGATGCATTTACAAGATATAAAGTAACAGTTAAATTAATAACCACAGATTTATGTTGCCTTTTGACAGAGCCAGGCTAGCATCTTCTCCCCGTTTCCAGTCTTTGTGCTAAGCTAAACCTTTGCTGGATATACAGTAGTTCCATACATAAAGGACAGGTGTGAGAGTGCTATCAATCTGCTCTACTAGCTCACTGCTAGAGAGCGAATACGCTTATTTCCCAAAATGTAAAAGTAAATATGTAAATGTGCGTTAATTTTCCATCACTGAAAAGTCCAAGGGTGCCAACAGGCAAACTATGTTAAAAATACGCTATATTTGTGTCCTGTTAGCTTGTTACTGTAGGTTTCTCTTTTTTGTGACAACAGCACTCTCACTTTCTCTCTCTCCTCCTTTTCCTCGTCCAGCTACTACGGTCTAACAGTGTGGTTCCCCGACATGATCAAGTACCTGCAGAAGCAGGAGTACCACTCGCGCACCAAGTTTTTTGCCAAGGAGAAAGTAGAACATGTCACCTTTAACTTCACCCTGGAAAACCAAGTCCATCGCCAGGGAGAGTACTTCAATGACAAGTGAGTGAGTTGCATCTCCTCCTTAGTGGTGGCGTATCAAATGAGGGCAAACTCTTTCTGAATTAGGTCACATTAAGGTCAGGTGCCTTTTATTCCATGGGTATTTTTTATATTCCATCTCCAATAATTGGTGAATACAATTACTCACAAAGTGTTAATACTTTGTGGTGGACCCAGCAAACCAGATTAAAATATGAATAAGGCTTTGATCTCTTTGCACATTAGCCGTCTTTTGTCTCCCTCCACTTCCATGTTCCATCTCTTCGATGTCTCTCTGCCTCCATTTATTTATTCCATAATCCCTGTGTATTATTTCAGGTTTATGAACCTGAAAATGAGATCTATGGTGTTTGAGGACTCGCTGTTTGAGGAGTGTTACTTTGAGGACATCACCTCCAGCAACACCTTTTTCAAGAACTGCACCTTTATTGCCACCCTCTTCTACAATACAGGTAGAAAAAAAACACACACACACACACACACATCTAGTTAACACCAGGTATCAAACCAATTATAATAATACAATTATATAATTACAACATTGAAATTTCATCCTACAGCTTAAGCAACAACGAGTTGCAACTAAACTATTTTTTTTTATCTAACAATAGAGACACAAATGTTTTAATGGCTGTAAAACATCAACGTTCTACTTTAAATTATTGTCCGCAAGGCCAATTTTTCCTTGCAGCCAGGTGAAAGACACACAAACTTGAACGCAAAATGTTATTTAGAGTAGGGTCTGTGATGCACATAAGAGTGGAAGATGGGCTGTGTGGATGCAAAAAAAGAAGGGCTGCTTGTCTTGACCCCCTCCTATCCACCACAAGGGTCATCACAATATTTTCAGAAAAGATTGTGCTTTTGAAAAAACTAAATTTTCTACAACTTACATCTATGGCTTGAAATTTTAAAAAGTGAATGTGGTGGAAGCTGTGCAGTGAACCTCCACCCTGCCACTGCTAACAAACATCTTGTCTTGCCCCCCTCCCTCCGTCCGTCTTCTCTCTATGCTATTTACAGTGCTTTAAAAGGTCTCTTTATAAAACATTCTTTTAAGTAAAGCTATTGGGACACTCACTCTTTTGTGTTTGCTGTCTACAAATGCAATCTTTCCAAGGGAATGTGTGTGTTCATTGTTGTCATTTAGTGGAAGATGGTGTCAACTGTTAAGACAATCTTCATTTATTATACCTGCCTGGTAAGAGTTACCAGTGTTTTAGCTTTACAATCTATTAGCAAAACAATAGCCCTAGACATCTTTTTGCATCTCATAAAATTCTGTTTCAGTGGACGCAGTATTTCTCCTTCTCTTGATGTTGAAAAGAGCAGCCAAAAAAGCCCCAACTGTTAAAATTGCTCAAATACTTTCCTTGTCCGTCTCCACTGACTAACTGGCACTACACCGAATGCAGCATTGCAGAGCAATGTCTCCTAGCAACCCAGGCTGAACTTTCCATGATTTTAGCTTTAAAATTGCCGAGCTCTCTCTACGATTTTATTTTTCTCCAACAGATGTTTCATGTAGAAAGCCGAGAACTGTGTCTTTTTACATTTTAGAAAGAGGGCACAGGTTTCAGCAGCTGGATCTAAACATGCAAACATTTACATACAATAGATATATCAGCCAGACCTTCCGCTCGCTTTGTTAGTTGTTTGCACTCTTAACACATGTCAAGCAATCACTCACAGCTGCTATCAGCGGCAGCCAGGAGTTCCTCATTAGAATGGGAATTAGAAACTTGTTTGCTTACTAATACTTAATCTCTTTTTTGGCTCCGTGTTCAGAACTTGAGGCTGTCTGATAATTGCCATTGTGTTTCTAATAATTATCAGAATGCAGCATGATGGGAATAAAGCACATGACGAATGCAGTTGGGCTATACAGTTTGACATGTTAGTTCCTGTTAACTCAGCTACACGCTCAATGGGCTATTCTTCACAATGTATTAACTTACAGTGCTATTACTATAAGATCAGTAATTAATAAGATGTCGATTCTTATTCACCCACTGCCATGGAGTGACTCTTGGCAGATTTGTTTTTAGCAATGATTCCACACTGAACAATACTTTTAAGATAATAAAATACCTGTAGAGTTGCAAGAAATTGGCTGAGACATTCTAGATCCATTAGCCCAAATGATCACATAGTCACTCCGAAAGTGACAATTTGTAAGTTATTTGTGTCAGGTCAATCATGTCAAGTCAGTTTAATATACGGTGTAGCCCAGAATCACAAGTACCTCTAAGAGGCTCTGTGCATGGTGCTGATATAACCCTAAACTATATAGACTACATACTATATTAATGTAGAAATATACTGTAGCTATATAGCCTAATGCTGTTTTTCCAGAGCATAAGAAAGGATTCTAGCTTTGTTTGACAGGTGAATTGTAGCTGTATGTCCATGGTTTGAATAGGATCCGCTGTCAGGCCTGCCACTGTTTTACATGCCACCATTTTAGACAACAAATCCTCATGCCTAACCAACAATAAAAGCCCATTTCCAAAGAATCCCAAAAAAACAGCGTAGAGCCATTCTACATTATTTTGCTGTCCCACGGTGGTGGTTTAATCATGTGACCGTTCTATTAAACATCAAGGATTGGCTTAAAATGAGTCACGTAAAACTACCAAATGAGGATATAATGAGATGGATGTCATCCCCCTTCTTTCTCACCAGATCTCTTCAAGTATAGGTTGGTCAACTGTAAGCTCATCAACAGCACTTTCCTGCACAACAAAGAAGGCTGCCTGCTCAGTGACGTCAGTGATGAGAACAATGCATACATGGTCTACTTCGTCAGTTTCCTGGGCACGTTGGCTGTGTTGCCGGGCAACATTGTCTCCGCGCTGCTCATGGACAAGATCGGACGGCTGAGGATGCTAGGTAATATGAGCGCAGGGCTATATTAATCATTGCATAGAAAGAAAAGTTGAATGGGAGTTAAGTCTGTACATCAGAGGTAAACAGAGTTTTAAAAGATTTTCTGAAACACCGTCCTCTACCTTACAAACCCTGGTCTGTGTGTTCAAGGCACTTCTCTTATTTGTCGCATTATAGCTGTTAATTTGCTGCTGGTAGAAGACTTGTAGTGTACCACTCTGTGGAATTGCAGATAAATTGCTGAAAAAAAAACAGGCAGATTAAGCTACCAATGCCCTGATAAATACAGATAAAGTAAGATAGTTAAGTGGGTGCTGCTGTGACCCCACATTAAAAATGAATGAGCTTGGATGTTTCCCAGCTAATGATGTGGTATCCTTCAAATAGCCATGGACGACACTATACTTTTTCACATATTTTCCACAGGTATAAATAGGAGTGAGTCTTTGTCTTTCTTAAGGAGCTTTGTGGTGGACCCTGATTGTGTCTCTCAGGGTATATGATGGGTTTGACGTTCTGAAGAACAGTTTGATAAATTCCAGATTTTCTCTTCTGACACAGACACAAAGTCGGCCCACTTAAAAAGTGCAGAGTAATAAGTTACACATAGAGGCTGATGCTGTAGATGGTATTACTGTAATTTAGGACTGAGAGAAAAGGATCTGGAAAACTGACCAACTCCACAGGATTGAAGTCCCATAAAAGATGTGTCTACATTATGTGAGAGCAATGGGATCATGTGTATTACACTTTTTCCAGCATGCACTGTCTGGTCTAATTACATTACAGTTCAAAAGTACAGGCTAATAATACTTTTCTGTTTATACAGTGGTGTGAAAAAGTGTTTGCCCCCTTCCTCATTTCCTGTTCCTTTGCATGTTTGACACACTAAAACCAATTTAAACAATACTCAAGGACAACACAAGTAAACACAAAATGCAATTTGTAAATGAAGGTGTTTATTATTAAAGGTGAAAAAAAATCCAAACCATCATGGCCCTGTGTGAAAAAGTGATTGCCCCCTAAACCTAATAACTGGTTGGGCCACCCTTAGCAGCAACAACTGCAACCAAGCGTTTGCGATAACGTGCAATGAGGCTTTTACAGCGTCCTGGAGGAATTTTGGCTCACTCATCTTTGCAGAATTGTCCTAATTCAGTTACATTAGAGGGTTTTCGAGCATGAACGGCCTTTTTAAGGTCATACCACAACATCTCAATAGGATTTAGGTCAGGACTTTGGCTAAGCCACTCCAAAGTCATCATTTTGTTTTCCTTCAGCCATTCGGTGGTGGACTTGCTGGTGTGTTTAGGATCATTGTCCTTCTGCAGAACTCAAGTTTGTTTCAGCTTGAGTACACAAACAGATGGTCGGACATGCTCCTTCAGGATCTCTTGGTAGACAGCAGAATTCATAGTTCCTTTTATCACGGCAAGTCTTCCAGGTCCTGAAGCAGC
>NC_048412.1:23743251-23811306 GCF_013103735.1 Etheostoma cragini | reverse complement strand
ATTTTGGGCGGCCGGCCACTCCTGGGAAGGTTCACCACTGTTCCATGTCTTCGCCATTTGTGGATAATGGCTCTCAATGTGGTTTGCGGGATTCCCAAAGCTTTGGAAATGGCTTTATAACCCTTTCCAGACTGATAGATCTCAATTACTTTCTTTCTCAATTGTTCCTGAATTTCTTTGGGTCTCGGCATGATGTGTAGCTTTTAAGGATCTTCTGGTGGACCTTACTGTGTCAAGCAGCTCCTATTTAAGTGATGCCTTGATTGTGAACAGGTGTGGGAATAATCAGGCCTGGGTGTGGCTAGAGAAATTGAACTCAGGTGTGGACAACAACAGTTTTAGTATGTTTTAACAAGGGGGGCAATCACTTTTTAACACAGGGCCATGATGGTTTGGATTTTTTTTCACCTTTAATAATAAACACCTTCATTAACAAATTGCATTTTGTGTTTACTTGTGTTGTCCTTGACTATTGTTTAAACTGGTTTGATGTTCCGAAACACTTAAGTGTGACAAACATGCAAAGGAACGGGAAATGAGGAAGGGGGCAAACACTTTTTCACACCACTGTATATGCAGGAATTCCTTCCTTTTTTTACACATCATTGCTTCCCTCTACCTTTCCTTGTCTCCCTTTGTCTACCTCCAGCTGGCTCCAGTGTGATCTCTTGCGTCAGTTGTTTCTTCCTTACCTTCGGCAACAGCGAGTCAGCCATGATTGCTCTGCTCTGCCTGTTCGGGGGAATCAGCATCGCTTCCTGGAATGCTCTGGATGTGCTAACTGTCGAGCTCTACCCTTCTGACAAGAGGTAGGAAATTTAGGCATGAAATCTCTTTGATACAGTGAAGATACGGTCAGTGGGGCTGAATGACGTGTCAAATGATGTCATAAGAGTTGCCCTACAATGATTGGTTGGCCTACGGGGATGGATGACATTGTGGTGTGAAATCATTGGTGATGCATGCAATGTAAAACACTTAGCTGTCTTATTGCCACCCAATGGCTTTAGTAGGACTTGCTCTTGATGTTTTAGAAACAGCTGAGAGTGTAAATCCTACTTAGATGTATTCATTAAAATACAACCTAATACAAGAAAAGAGTATTAGTGGATAAAATAATTCAAAAATGTTACCAAAGCAATAACATGTATCTTTTGGGCTGACCATCTGTATTTAGTGTGTGAATAGCTTTTACATTTTCATTTTAAAGGATGTAGCTCCACCTTGTGGTTACATAGAGTCCCTACAGCTTTCAATATTCATAAATTGTAAACGTTGATTAATTTCTGAGACTGTATTTGATATAAAAAGTCAAAGATGAATGCTCTGTTGCTCTATGATTCCACAGACTGACTCTGTACTCTCCATCTGCCTCCTCCCTTTTCTCAGAACCACAGCATTTGGCTTCCTCAACGCCCTCTGTAAATTAGCGGCTGTTTTAGGCATAAGCATCTTCACCTCCTTTGTTGGTATCACCAAGGCTGTGCCCATCCTCTTTGCCTCGGGGGCGCTGGCAGTGGGCAGTTTTCTGGCCCTCAAACTACCAGAGACGCGAGGTCAGGTGCTGCAATAGTGTGGCGCCAACAACTCTCCGAGGGGCAGAAGAGTTTTCACCACACTGTGAAAGAACAGCTCAAGAGCCCTCCAAATCCTTCCCTCTAACCCCTCTCTCAAAATGATAGAGTAAAGTTTGTGCACATAACACAGCAAGAAAAGCGACACAGATCTGCTGTAAATATTTTGGATTGGAGATTAAGGTAATAGTGAAGCTGTGGAAAACTATTAGAGCGCTCAAATAAACATTGAGCTGAGACAAATTGTTCATGATTGCTCAGAATTGTTGCCGAAACGTGATGCAAACATTTTATATTAACATGTTCAGTGAGAGCATGACATTTCATTCCTCTCGGATAAATTAGTACATTTAGATTTAGGCCCAAATACAAGTACAAACACCTGGGGTTGGAGGTCAGAATGGGGGTTCTTGATAATGAGCCATGTAAATAGACTCATAGAAATGACCACTAGCCATTGTTACAGAGTTCTCTCTAGTCACCTCCATTCTTCTCAGCAAATTCAACTCACCTGTCAAGTCCTGCATTCTTTGCTGTTGTTGGACATAGAATCAAAAATGTGACATTTAATGCCTTGATTTGAAGCATTTTTGACCATGCGTGGTAAAACCAAGACACAGCTTTCTTGGTTTTCTCTTGAACAAAGACCTGTCCTCATTCTTTGTCTCCTGGGGTTTTGTGTTGGTGTACAGATTAACTGCCATTTATAGATTATAGAACATTCCAGGTTTGCTTTTGTTACTAGAATGTGACATGGAGATCAATGGAGCCCCTACTCCCTTTAAAATATTGTTTCTGATCACCTTCGTTAGATCATGAGATCTTTCGAATCAGTTAGCTTAATGCTAATGTTTCCCATGCCAAGTGAACATTGTGTGCTGTCATGATTTCTTCACAAAAATGAAGATGCTTGTTAAAGTATACATTTAAAGCACAACCATTTGCCAGTGTGAATTTCCCCAACATTTTCTTGACTTGATGAAAATTTTCAGAATCTCACACTTAATCACCTTTTTTCAATCATACTGGATATCCCTTTGTAAGAAATGCCTTCTTAGTACCTTTCCTCCCAGTCTTATAGTATGTTTGTCTCTTACAATATATGTTTTGGAGGGTGTTATGCATGTCACAAAGTATGTATGTAAATTTATGAAAATTGAGAGTACAACATGTAAAAACAGCGATTTGGACAAGTTGCACTTGCTCATCGGTTAGTCTGGCTTAAGTCCCTGTAATGCTTTGGCATTTCCTTACCACAACAGACAGCACCATGCTTTTATTCTGCCGATGGTAGCAGTGGTACCACGACAGTTGGTGAACTCCTTAGAGAACTTTCCACAGGATGTTTTAAATGAAAATATTCCTTTATTACCTTAAATCATATACACATGTGGAGGAAAAGTAGGTAATTACAAAGGAGAAAAAAAATGTTACACAAAAAAGCTAGTTCTAGTTTTGATGGTTTTAGTGCAGGTGTGTAAGAAATGACCGACTTTGATCTATTTGTTTGTGTGAACTGAATGTTTATATTAATGTGAGTGTGCTTCTTAGTGCAATATTGAACCTCTGTGCAATGTTGAGATTTTATTTAATTTTGTCTATATTTATATATTTTACCATTTCATGTTTGGCCAACATCCTGGTTTTTGATTGAAGTTTGTGGGGTAGCTATCTTATACGATAAGTGAAAATGGTGTAAAAAAGAAAGCAGTGTAAGGCAAAGTTGTTCTATTTAAAATTGTACTAATTTGTGATGTCCTTGCGTCACATAACACGTTTAACAATGAGGAATAATTTCAGTTCAAAGGATTATTCTACCACTGAAGGTATGGATTTCAAGTGCACTGGGACCTTGTGTTTACTAGTGCTTTATTATACAAATGTAGCTAAATATAACCCGAGATTCACCTTAGAGAATTCACTGCCAAGGGCTGATTGTCATATATCCCACATTATAACCGCACAGTGTTGGCAGAAATGAATGCCACATTCCCCTCATCTAGAAAAGCAAGAGTGATATGTTCACAATTGCATGGTTGAGCAAAAACAATCAGGAAAATGTCAGATTAACAAAAACATTTTCGTCCAAACTGCCATTTTGTAGGATAGCAGCCATACGTAGACTCAAAGACAGTTAATAATAAAATAAAATATATAGACAACCCATTGCACTAAACATACACTGTCATACATGCACAATTGTGAATGCCTTGATTTCTTCAAAACACAATCGGACGCAGTCTTGCTAGTGATTTTAACGAAGAACAAGGTGAGCGTTAAGCAAGAGCACAAAGACCAAAACCTACCAAATGACAAGATTATGAACATAAGTGCAGTTGTGAACATAGGTGCTTTGAGCTTTGATGATCTGCCCTTACATTTCACTCCCTCTTTTGCAAAATGATAACCACCTAATCATCCAAATTTGACATCTGACCCATTATCTATAAGTGTGCCATGAGTACCACCTCTTATTAATTATTGCCAAATATTTTGTATGGCCTGAGTTTACACATCACACTACCAATTCTCTGTTATAGATATGAAGATATGTAAATAAAAGTAATTATAATGTAACTAATAAGATAGCTCTTCACACATTTGACCCCTGGAGATATACTATATTGCAGTCAGTCTTTGTAGGTTTTCAACCATCTAACACGTAATACCAAAACAAATGGATTTGTTATAGTAATGAAGATTTATCACAACTCATTTGATAACCTGTCTGCCTGAGTCAAGGTGCACTTGTTTTCAAACTGCAAGAATTGATGGCTTCCAAAGCCAAAATGGTCAGAAAACAAAATGTCCTCATATAAACACATTGACAGTATATAAACACACATAAGCTGTACAAATATAAAGGCTATGCGTCAGGAGTTCTATTCTCTGTATGTTGTCCTGTATCAACCATGAAATTTAAGAAGATGTCAAGATAACTGTTGTATTTGTTCAACATGGAATGCTGTTAAAGCTCTGTCCTGTCTCGGTGACTCAGTTCAGGCTCGGTCCAAGTTAAAACTCTCTTGTAGATACATATCTTAGCTTATGGTACAGGGTTTTTTGTATAATTAACTTGTTGCCTGCGCAACAGTCAATTGTGAGTGCAAAAAGTTAAAGCAATAAGTGTTTGGGTATTTGTCTCTTATTCTCTTCTTTGAAGCTATTGGGAATTGGAGCACATACTATATGCTGGCCTTGTCCACTAAAATGCTGAGAGTTGGCTTAATAATGAAACAGCTAACATTTGTGTGTACTCTACAACAACCCTCTTGAGGCTTTTGTCAACAAGATTGCTTTGCCATTAATTAAATGTAACAAAGAATTTATCACCTTTGTCATTGTACTGTGCTGTAGAAACTAGTTGATTGTAAGTATAGAAACTGTTTGTGGAACCATGAATATAAAAAAAAAGTTTAAAAAAAAAGTGTAAATGAACAATGCTGTCTTTGATTTTGTGTATTTTGTAAATGACAATGAAATACAAGTAATTACATCAATGTTAAATACCGGTTATAAATCATAGTTAGCCTAAATGTGACAACATCAGTTCTGTTAAACGGTGTGTAAGACCTTTTCTTATATTTTCTCCTTGTTGATTTTTCTTTGGGTTTGCGCTGTGCTGTGCAACTGACCCTTTGGAAACACAATGGATAACAACAAAGAACCACGAAATAAACAAAGTATGAAAAGTCAATCTTTGTCATTTCATTTTCTATACATGTTGTGTTGCGTTACAACAGACACTAGAAATGGTTAGAATAATGCATTTAACATCGATGCTAGGATTTCAAAGCGTTAAAAAAACTACATACCCCAGGTTGTTCAGCACTTCCGGTAAGTGTTGCGTTTAGGGTACCAGGGACGCAACTTGCAAGGTGAGCAGCGTTAGTTAACAAAATTCACTCTACACCTTAGCTTATTGACTAGGTGAAGTGTATTCATAAACACATACCGATGTATTATCTTTTAATGGGTCTGTTCGGCGTAGAGACTCCTTAAATCTCCGTTTCCTTACGTGATGTTTGTTATGAGAGCTAACTGCGAATGCTAGCAAACAAGCAGTGAATTAGCTCAAGTGTAGCTTGAAGGTTTAGCTACGCTAACTGGATAGCCATTAGCAAAACTGGCGATGTAAAAGCATTTTTACACTTATTAAAAGTGGTGTCACCACTACAGTAACCATCTTTTCTGCCAAATAATGCATGCTGCCCCCATTGCCGTATATTGCATGCAGACCCCTTAAACCTAATCCCTGCCGAAATTTGCATCAACCTTACGGGCAGCAATGAAATGTTCCTACTACTGAGTCTAATAAAACATTGATGACTCTAAACGTTCAAAAAGTATTGACTTACGTCAGAGGTCACTTTATGTGCACACGTAACGTTACAATCTAATCCAATTCAATCAGACAGCTCTGACATGAATTCTGCGTTTTATTTGACATTGTTTAGTTTTTGATGACATTGTCTCTATCATGTGTTTAACATGGAGGTTTTAGTTAAATGTCCAGTTTTCTTGGTCAATTTAGTAGTGTTACAATTGAACCGATCCAATGTAGGTCCACCTTGACACAGATCATTTCGTGATCAGCCTACGTTCTACCACTTAGCAGCAGTCAGATTAGGCTTTTTTTCATACTGGCCAGCAGTCTGATGGAATAAAGCTTATGACTACTAAGATGAATATATTCTTTATTATTATTACTTCCCTAGATGTTAGACATGTATGTATAAATGGGCATTTGTACATTAGGTGGTGTGCATTTAGGGATCCACTGATCCAGCTTTTTCTCTCCTGAATACGTTTCCAATACTAAAACTGAGGGGATCTTCCAATGACATGTACCAAACCGATACTAGTGTATTGTGTTAGTACACCTCAAAGCTTGTTAATAAATCAAAATGCATACCAGAACATGAGTAAATTTCCGGACATTAAATAGCATGTCACCTGTATTTATACCCATCTGGCTTTCATAGGTGGTCTCCTGCCACAACCTCTGATGCTGCCTACTGTCCTCCGCTGTGTTCGGCCCATCTCTACCAGTCTTGCCTTAAGCCGGTCTCTGTCCCACTTCAGACCACGCATGGACCCGGATCCAAGCCGGCCCATTGAGAGGTCAATCAGATCCAAACTGACTGACACACTCAAGCCGGACCATTTAGAGGTCCACAATGAAAGCCACATGCACGCTGTGCCCCCTGGCTCTGAATCCCATTTCCGTGTCCTGGTTGTGAGCTCTCAGTTTGAGGGTCTGCCATTGATAAAGCGCCACCGTCTGGTTAATGAGGCTTTGAAGGAGGAGTTGAGTAGCTGCGTTCATGCACTATCTATCCAGGCAAAGACTCCTGAGCAGTGGAGAAGTAACCCCTCCCTGGCTAAGAGTCCGCCTTGCCTGGGAGGCTCGAGGGGAGATCACACAGTGGAGGAGAAACTGAAGGCCGGGCGCGAGTAAAGTGGTGGACTATGAAGCTGTTGGTCTGAACTGTGAAGAAGGCAGGTGAATGTTGTAGAAAAGGTGTAAAAATCGTTGTTGTTAATGTAATGGCAGTCAGGATTCTGTTGTAGATTTCAATACAAAAATGGGTTCCTGTGGTTATTCTATTATAATAAAACATACATTGTGAAGATTAAATCATCTGTGTGTTTTAGAGCTACATTTTGTGCTATTAAACAAATGTTATAATAGCCTGTCACAAAACAGGTGGTTTGTGGTCGTAGGTATATTTAGCACTAGTTGAATTAATACAACAATAATTAAAAACTGCAATTCAATAGGCTATTTTGAGGACCTTCCATAACCATGCTTTAGCTCATAGTTCTTAGTCTCCATGATTTCAGATTGGTAGATTAAATAATAGAACTGTATTGTCAAAAAAGCTCATATTGCCTGAACAATAATGTCATTTACCAGAGGTTAAGAAATATGAGTCAAAATAACAGTATTCTTAGAATAAAAAAACATTTCTGCGATTGACGATTGAAATTCTTAATAACCAGGCAGGACATTTATTAAAAATTAACTATTTACACAACCTGATAACTGGAAATTTGGGAGTGGCAGGGTCATGCTCGAATTCAGTTTACTTACCATAAATAAGATGATAAAATGAACGTGTGAACTGTATCTGACTGAAACAATGACGCGGTGTCATGACTTTCAAGTCTTTAGAAACCGGTCCGGGGTCACTCACCTTCTTTTCAAGGGTAGGTTTACATTTTTCTATGTCTTACCTTGTATGCCTTCTACAAACTTGCCACCCTATTGGTTGAATGTATTAAGTGTATTTTTTTACCAACATCTTTTATAAGTCCCAAAAAATCCTCTAACATCACTATGCTGGAATATTATAATTAAAAAGCTCAATTTCAGTTATGCTTATTTATCTAAACAACCTCAGATAACTGTTATCAATATGGAATTCCAAATTTATAAATTGTAATCTTGTGAGATAGTAGTACGAATAATGTTAGTACAGCTGGCTCAACACTCGAGGGCAGTATGTGCACAACTACATGGTAAACTGAATTGGGTGAGAGGGGTGATGAATACAAGATGTCAGAAGTCAGTTTTTGTCTTCACTGTATGCGTAGTCTTACTAAAAACACAAAATTGTGATAAAATAAGTAACCCCAGGACTAATGTGTGAGAAATTTAACCACTCAATATATTTTATAACGTATAATGTCAAAATATAAACATAATTTCAGTATCTAAACATTGGACGTTTAAAAAAAAATTGTGTCTGAAATCAAGGGTGACAGAAGTCGTTGATACAATCATCTCATAAATTATCATTTATAATTTATGAGATGATTGTATCAACGACTTCTGTCACCCATTGATCATTGATCACCAATGATCAATTAAAATTATTGGATTATTATTGTTTTAGCTTTTCAGCAATTGCCTGAAAAGACCAGAGGACAAAAGTACAAAATGTTCAGTAGCTTGCGCTTATTCTCAGAATGACACACTCTTTATTTACTCTGTGTGGGTGTGGGTGGGCGTCTATTTTTGTCTTTTTGGGTTTGGGGTTGTATATGTCACATGGTAAAGGTCTTCTTGTCCTACCATCAACCCTGATGACGGCCAAAAATCACTCCTCAAGCCCACGAGAGTGATAAGACAACACATACACGTCAAAAATAGTTAGTGGGAGTCTTAACAAACAAGGATCCTTTACCCCAATTATCATTTATCTGCAAGATGAATTCACCACAGATACTATTATTCTAATAATTTTTTTTAGAAATATCCACATTTGTCTAGAATGAGGCAACACCAAACGCACACCACAGAGCCAAAGCAAACTTGTAATGCTTTGCTGCAAAAGCTATTCAAAGTTATTATTGGCTCATAAAGACAGACCTTCAGTGGAATGTGGCGTCACTTCAAGGTAATGCGTGTCGTCTTCTACAATCATCATCCGCTTGGAATTGACAGGCTGTCAGGCTTCACAAAAGGCCCCGGTGAGGAGGGTGAACAACTGGTGTCACTGGTTTGGAAAAAGGAAAACAGTAACACAACCACTTTATGACCCCTGCTCACCCATTAGAGCCGGGCCTAAGGGGGCAAGAAGCAATGTGGGGGCTGTGGGAGAAAGCAATAAGCTGGGCTGTACTGCCCGAGGATTCGCAGACTGTCTCTTCTGATAAGATTTACGTGTCATGATTCCAGGTGCTGTTATGATGGAGAGGGAAAAGACATCACGTCGTCAAGGGTGAATAGGTGGAGTGTAGAGACTCGTCTTGCACTTAAAAAGTTGGCCTGTTTTACTTGTGTGAGTAGTACCTCACCTATTTAGTCTGTGGCAAGTATACAGCAAAGCAACAGGGTCGGTCAGTTCACCTTTATAGATTGACTTATTATGACCAGAGATGGAATTTGAAGTGCTCTAATGGACCCCTTATTCATGCATTTCCCTGTTTAGTGTATTTGGCCTTCACTTTAATAGATGTGGACAAAGTAATCTACTCAACTACTTTTGGCAAGAAAAATAGCAATTTGAGAGTATCCTACAGCTGTGCAATTAAGACCTAATCAGAAGGGCGGAGTCTATAAAGTTTTAACTTTGTGCAGCAGTGTCAGAGAAAACTTTCTCATGAACAGGAGATGGTCACCATTTTTGAGATGGTCTCTTAAATGATCAGTGTGCCACATTGGCCCTTTCCCACTTACCATAGTCTGTCTTCAAAAAAGCTTTTTTACACAAGTAACTTTTTACACAAGTCTTCTAACACTACAGTAATACTTTGTCAAGTAACCGTACTTGTACATGATTAGATAATTGTAGTAATCTTTCAACCTTTTGTTAATGCTTTCTTATGCTGGCAATGTTATGCACAGAGTCTATTTAGATCTTATTGCTCAGGTTTGTGTATGTTATGCAAATATGTAGTTTAACAGTGTTTGAATAGGGTGGCTATTAATTAATTAAAGGTCATACATCCACAAGCTGATATTAGTACATTAAAATAAGACTTGTTTTCCGTAATGAGAGGGCATGTTTATATGTGGTTAGTTCAAAATGTTGATGATTTTAGGCTAACCAGTGCTTTAAACAAGTACTCAGGTCATTTACCTAGTAAAAGTAGCAACAGTTTAGAAATACAATTATGAAAAAAAGTCCTGCATTCAAAATCCTACTGATGAAAAGTGCCATTAGAAAAAATGATTTGTACTTGCCCTGCAGAAAAGTGGCACCTTTGAAAAATATATTATTTGTTTTATATTAAATTGTTAGGTTTTTAATACTGATGCGTCAATGTGTAATCAGCATGTCACTGTAATATAGTGAGGTAATTTGGTCCAGTGGTTCGTAACCTAGGAGTCAGGGCCCCTCCACAGGGTCACAAGATAAATTGGAGGGGTTGTGAGATGGTTAATGGAAAATATATATATATATATTTTTTTTTTTAAATTGTGTACTCAAAGGAATATTAAATCCATTTTTTTTTCTTTAGAAGTTCAGAGGGAAAATCCCTCTTGGTGGAACTGCTAACAACTCAGACATTTCAAAAGTAGACACTGGTTTTATGTTGGAAGCCAAAAAAAAGGTTTGAAATCACTGGTTTCCAAAATCTATTCAAATATTTAACTATATAAAGTATGTGTTTTGAACAATATTAATCTTAAAACTATTGGTACTTGTGTGAGACAATACAGTGGAGTAATACTGACAACATTTTAATTGATATTTAGTGTAGTAAAAGTACAAAGGAGCACGAAATAAGCATTGCACTTGAGTAAACTTGTAAATTGTTACTTCCCACCTCTGAGGCTTATACTTAGAAACATAGAAAGACCTGTCGGTGTCCCCACATAGGGATGGACACAGTAATGTAATTTGATGCAATGGCTTTACAATAAATATCATGGAGAAGCTATTCGTTTAACTTAATTTACCAGAAATATTTAGCATTTGGTTGTTTGTAGCATTGATGTAATGGACTTTCCAGCAGCCAAGCCTTTTTTCCTATGTCCAGACTACGGTGGTGATGGATCTGTCTCTGGTCCCAGGTCTGGCCCAGATGGCCTGGAGGGTGCAGCAGGTCAGTGGGAACCCACCTTGGCAGTGCTGTTCTTGCGTCAGAGCCCCAGGACAGATGGTGCCAGGCTGGGCTGAGACCTCGGGCAAGGCAGAGTTCCCGCAATGAACAGCCGCTGATTTACTCTGCGGCTCCGGACCGAGGGCAAGGGTGCGGGGGGGGCTCCTTCTGCGCAGCTGACCCCTGCTGGTTGCAGGGTCAACCATCGGGAGGAGGAGGTGGGGGGTGGTACGACAAATGGGTGTCTGAGAAAGAGTGGTTTGGTCATCCCAGGGGACTGGCTTCATCCTCTGGCCCCCTGGTCAGCTGCTGGATCTGTGCAGCATGTGTCTAGTAATAACAGCTTGGTAAACGCATTTAATTCAAACCCTCACGAGGAACAACAGGCATTCATTTTATTGTGATGAACGCTAAACCTCATGTCATTGAACAGTATATATTATTTGTCATAAAGAAAACTGCTCAATTTTGTCCCATAGTAATATTGAAGTCATACTACAATGTGGTGCTCAGTGTTACAGCTAAACTATTACAGAAGGCAGCTCCCAATCATCAGTCCTAATTACAGTTTATTAATCAAAGAATGGCTTTTCAAAGCTCCCACGCTGGTCTGGGGATTAATCTGTAGCTGGTTTCATGTTGTAAAAGAACTCAGGCTGATGGTAATAGGCTATTAAGGCTTTTTAATTGGGAAGCCCCCTCACCCCCCCTTTAGCCAACTCTCTCTCACCACACCGCCAGCTAATGAAATCAGTGAATAGCCAGCTTGAAAGAGAAGGACAAAAGCAGAGATAGGGAGAAGACAATATCCTTGTGTGGGAGAATTAGTTACACTCAGTAGTCTAAGTATTCAAAGCGCAGAGCAAAAAAAAAAAAGGGGGGGGGGGGGTAGAGAGGGATTAAGAGAAAAGTCCACACAGGTGGGTTTCTGGGAGGGAGGAGGGGTCACATGACAGGACGTTACCTCGTTTGATAAACAACAGCCGGGGCCCACAGGAAGGAGGAAGGGAGTTATTTTATAGGCGGAATTAACTGCTTCACCGCATCAGGTATTCATTATGGTAAATCTCCCAGGTGTGCTGAACATGTAAGTAAAGTCAAACATCTTAGGAGGTTGGATTTGATGCAAAACAACTTGGAGATATTTGCTGAGGACAGTAGGGGTGGGAACTGGAAAGGATCTCACAAACTGATTCCAATTCACATATAATTCTCAGTGATGCAATTTTAAGTTAGATTTGTTCTTTTTTTTTTTTTTACAACTTTTTTTGCAACAGAAGAGCAGGCTCCATGCCACTTTCTACTTCTATTGCATTACATTTCAAAAGGAAATATTCTACTTTTTACGCTACTAAATCAATCTGACAGCTTTAGTTACTACTTACTTCACAAATTAGGATTTTGCACACAAAACAGTTAACAGTTACTTCTACTAAAAAATATGAATAGATGTTTTATTATAAATCAAACTACACAACAATAAACTGGCCTAGATGAAAAGCTGAAATGATTAGCAGATGAATTACTTAGTTGACTGACAGAACTGTTTTGATTGTTTCCAGTTTTTAAAATGTGAGGATTTTCTGCACCTGATGACTTTTACCTCAAGTAACATTGTCAATGTAAGACTTTTACTTGTAAAAGAGTGTTTTTACAGTGTGGTATTAGTACTTTTACATAAAGTACCTAAAGGATCTGAATACTTCCACCACCACTGTTGTTGAAGCATTAAAAGCTTGACCACCATAAACAAAGTCTAAATTATGTGTATGGCCTAAATGTAGATATAATATCTGTTTTTGAAGAATAAAGACAACACAACTAATTGCTCAACATGCTTTAATTTGTGTATAATATAAACTTAATAATTTATATATATACACATACACGTATATATGTATTGTTACTTAGACGGGCCACTCTGCAAACTATAGTCAAGAGGTTAATTCCACTCAGGAGAAATAAGATATTATCAAGTGAAAGTAAATAAGTTTAATTGAATAGTTACAAATGTTTTTTCTTTCATGAGAACGGGAACAATAGACTTGCAGTACTGTGATGTATGATTTTCAACAACTCCTGAAATAGCTGTTCTGAAAATCCCTTTCAGGAGGATCAGGTGTCCCCAAAATGTATCAGTAACTAGGCAGCTGGTTGTAATTCCTCACTTAACCTTTCTTGTTTCTAATGAAGTAAAACGAGTGGCTAGGTTATGGAGAACAATAGGAAATCAATCAGGCATGTGTTGGAATGTTACATTTTCGTGGTTCACTCCAATGGAAAGAATAAATGTTGTAATAATAAGTCAAATTATTCCCTAGATGCACACTGGGTCATCAGAGAGCTCATTTCAGATCTGGTGTGTCTTTCAACAAATGACCAAAAAGAAAAGAGATGCCAATGAAAACAAAATTTTGCCAAAAAATCCGCTGACAGCATAGATGAAAAGTGAAATGTCAAATTAAGTAACATCTGTATTTTCACTGTGTGACAGCTTTTTTGTTAATGCAATTTTGTTGTACTCTTATTTTGCTCAGTCAGTCCCATGATCACAGCAGTAAGTCATGAGAGTTTTTCCTGGGGGTGTTAAAGAAGAGGGCTGGTTAGGCTGGTTTTTGGGCCAGAGTGCACAGGCCAAGGCCTTAGCCCTGAGCCCTACACACTCAGTTACTGACACGCACGCTGCTCCCCTTCCCTCCCCTCCAGGGTACTAACCAGAGGAGTGTGCATGTCAAGACAGATGGGACACAGATAAGGCTCTTTCAAAGCCTTCACTCTGGGATCCCTCTGTACCCTCTGTCAACCTTTTTGCTCAACCTCTGTGATCTTCCCACTCCTGCTCAGTAGCTTTGAACCTGTGCCTCATTCCTATTGCACCCCCTTTGTCTCCGCTTGCTGTCAATCACATCATTTTCTGTGCAAGCTATGACCCAGTTTGAACACTTTGGCCAGTTACCCTTTTCCCTTAAGCGGTTTTCTCGTCATAAACTTCTTTTGACCTCTTTTTAACTTTTATTTAACATTGAAAACAGTCCTCTCTTGATATAAGGATTGCTTCAATTCTTCCCTCAGCCTCTCCAGGGCTCCCAATTGTTCATGGCTGAACCCTGACACATGACTTTCTCTGCCTTCCTTTTCCCTCCTTCTTCAGCACTGTCTGAGTGAGGATTACATTCACTTAACCCCCTGGAGTTCTCGACAGCATACATGATCATGTTTGTATTTCATGCACAGCGTGGCGCTAATATCATATCACCATATTATGTCATTTGTTCTCCCCTTGGGTATTACTCAGTGCTGATGTTTTTAAGGTTTAAGTTTTTCAAACACCAGTGTTTAGAATATTTTGTGGTATTTGAATGACAGCCGGCACGTACTGTAGGAACATGCAGCAGAGCCATGAAGCATATGATATTCACATAGCTGCTTTTATAGTCGCTGCAGAAAGACCCAGCCACACTCATAAACCTCCACTCCGACATATTTATCATCATAAAACCAAAGGGAGAGTTAACAGAGATTGTGCACATTTATAGCGCAGCTTCAAATATCATAAAAAACAATTGATTAGCACTAGGTTTTGTCATGCGGGCGGTTGAGTCACTTTGCACCTGCTGAACCCTAGTTTTAGATGACATACATAAATGTTTGTGTTAGTTGTTATTTCACAGTTTAGATCATAGCGGCGTGGCTCTTGGAGTGGAAGTGTTTTTTGGCCGACCACTTTGGTCCAGACTGAAATATTTCAACATCTATTAGATGGATAGCTATGAAATGTGTTGCAGACATTCATGGTTCCCCGAGGATTCATCCTGGTGACTTTGGTGGTCCCCTGACTTTTCCTCTAGCTCCACCATGAGCCTGACATTTGTGGTTTTGACTGACATGTATCAAGTTTTGAATGGATTGTCATGAAATTTGACACAAACATTCATGTTCCCATCAGGATGAATTGTAATAACTTTGGTTTATGACCAAGTATACCTGCAAAAATAATAACATTCCCACCAGCTAAAGCTGGTCTAGCAAATGTTGAACTAAGACATTAATGAAAAAAATGGAAGAAACCACAGACACCGACAGTGAAGTCCAGGTTTTAGTGAGCATATGTGCAAAGGGGGAAATATAAGAATCTGCTTTTTATATCAACCGCCGGCCAGCTTTCGTCACTTCAGAGTTTCTTTTGGCGGTGCAAATATACAAACAGAAACTAGAACTGCAAGCAGTTATGACGGGGTCCAAGCTTCCCCGGCGCCAGTCCCCCCGGCGCAAGTCACCCCTGATGACACTTAGAGCCCGTGAAAGCAGAGCCCACAAAAGGAGAACCCAAAGCACAACAGCAGCATGGCAAAAGTCAGGAAATTTCTGTAATTGAAACATTTCCATTTTAAGGACTAAAATAAATGTCTAAAATTCAGTTAGTTGTTTTCCTTTTTTCCTTTCACTTAAGGAATTAAAAAGGAACTTTGTTGACACTTAAAGGTACAAAACGGCTTTGTCACTGGGGCGGTACCTTAATGGGACAAAATTGTACATTTTCCAGGGGTACTTTGTTGTACCTTTGTTTAAGGTACATTAGTTATCCTTTAAGGTATAATATTGTCCCTTAGAAGGTACAAACAACAAAGGTAAAAGTTTGGCAGTTGACCCATTGTACATGTACAAATTTAAAGTTGCTCACATTAGTGTAAGTGGTGAATCCAAATGTTGGTCCCAAAGGCCATGCCCACTTTGACCAATAAGTACCCCACTGTAGGGGTGGCCTCAGGAGTCACCCTAGAGGTACACTCCATATTTATTTTGGTTGAGATATGGCAAAGTTGGTGTTTTCAGTTAGATACAAACATTTGTTTATGAGTAATTTGCGTAATTTTTATTCTAGAAAAATTCTTTTGATAACTTTTTGTCAGGTTTGTCAAAGTTTGTCAAAGTAGCTTTTCAATAAATCGCGAATTTTCAGAAATAAATGTCCAGGTGGATATGGCCCATATCAGGAGATTCAGTTGGATCCAGGGAACACGAGGATATACTGTATGTTTTTATAGGCCAAACGTGTTTTTTCTGCTATAGCGCCACCTAGTGGAGGAAGTGGGTCAATTGTTGTGGCTGAGGTCTGTGCGTGGTTCTGGACCAGTCCTAAAAATGGCACCCCCTAAAAAGCCCTTGAAGGTATAGAGTCCTTGGTAGAGGGTGACATGGGTGGGAATTTTCACTCCTTACCCATCCCAATGCCACAAATACTCCTGTCCTGTCCCAATCCCAGAAGAATGATTCCTGTCCCCTCCCCTTCCCCTGAAAACATCTTGTGAAAATGTCAGCCTCTAGTTTTTAGGGGAGCTCCCTAGTGGGCAGTTCCGGTCAGGGAGTCCCTAGAACGGTTTGGTCCAAAAAACATCTAATGTCAACATCAATCATCAGTGATGATATGTTAGCATTGTAATTTTAAGCATGTTAGCACACCAATGTACAGCCTCACAGAGCTGCTAGTGTGGCTGTGTCTAGTTTCACTTTCTATCCAAACTGTCAGTTGCTGGTAATCTCCCAACAACATGCAGCTCTTTTGTATTGCTTATATTCTATCCGCTTTGAAGAGGATGGTTCACTGATGCCACATCTATAGGGCGTCTTTGAGTCCTATATTAACCCATAAGCAATATTGTTGAAGCTGCAGGTTGGGTCAGAGGGGTCAGCCATACGCGAGGCCTGTAAACGCAGGGTTAATCTTGGCTCTTCCAGATGTACCAGCCAACTCAAAGGAGCTGCAAAGGCTCCACTCGGACTTCCACAAAACGTGATCTATTGTTCATGTGTCAGCAGCCCCGTGATATATTCGATCCTACACTCGTGGACAAAACATACCCCGGCGATTATACTAGCGGGGCCATTCGCCCTGCAACAACGCCAGCCCGGTGACTGTGGACACCAGGCAGCTTGACCCTGGGGTCTCGCACTCCTTTGTTTCCACTGACCTCTGTTTCTTTTACCCCCCTCTGAACCTAAAGCCTCTGTCCTTCCAACTCCCCCCTCCTTTCCCTGGCTCCTTCTCCCACACACTCTTCACACACACACATACAAATAAAGAAATGGGCCCCCTTCAGTTTATTTTATTAGCACTTTGAAACCCAGGCCTTTTACAGGGGAGTGGAGGGAGAAAAATAATAGGAAGGGGCTTTAATTAGGAGAGTTATTATGGCTCAAATAAAACAACGGGGTCAGGGGGGACCGCTGGGTCAATTGGGAGTGTGTGGGCTTTGATATGAGGACTTTGTCATCTTTGGGTTCAACCCACATATCCTCAGAATAGGACAAGGCTAACATTGAAGAGCTTACAGAGTGTCATTAAGGGATGTGCACACTTTCTCTGTAGTAGCTGTGGCAATGCTCAATGAATGCTCAGTGTGTAAATAAAGTTCTGGTTGTTGTTAACATCTGATTGCACTTTCTACTATTTGATGGTTCACATTGCAGGGGCAGGAGGATGTATGTGTGCCACATAGAGCACTATGCACAGCTCCAGCTGTGTGTCTGTGTATACATATGTGTTTGTTTAGTGCCAGGTGTGGCGTCCCCTTCCTTTGTGATCAGCCCTGCGGATTGTGACATGGAAGCCCCTGCAATTTCCTTTACTCAACTCTTTACCGGCTTCC
Source organism: Etheostoma cragini (assembly GCF_013103735.1). Taxonomy (NCBI): domain Eukaryota; kingdom Metazoa; phylum Chordata; class Actinopteri; order Perciformes; family Percidae; genus Etheostoma; species Etheostoma cragini. Next base: position 23,793,527 of record NC_048412.1, on the reverse strand, counting down.
GACTCAGTCATATCAGTGTACGATTCCCTTCTGTCCTCCTTCTCATGTTCCCTCTCCTCCACTTCCCCTTCCCTTCTTCCTCTCTTCCCATGTAGCTGTTCGCTTCAGCTTTCTCGCTGTTTACCAAACACACCAACGGCCTCCTCCTCCTCCCTGTTCCCTCTTCCCTCGCTCCCGCACATGCATGTCTTTGTTTGCGCTCATCTGAGTAGAAAATGGTTCACAACTGCCAGCGGGTCTGCAGTGTGAGACAGGAGGCCTTAAGTGGTGCTCGCCCGGGGGGAAAAACAAGGGGCTCTGGATGCCGCTGAGTGCTGCAGACGCTCCATCCACCTCCTCTGGGGGTGTAGAGGGGTGAGGAAGGGTGAGGCTGAAAAAAAGAAGGGGAAATCCCAGAGCTTGGCACAAAGAGACACTGTGAATGTTGGAGCCTTAACAGCACATGATCATGCACTTTTTGCTGATTCACCGTAAATGTTCTATGACAACACATAACTATTGATTATCAATGCCACCTCCCCATCACAGACAAACAGTATGAATATTTTTGAGGGAAGAAATCCAGCGTTTAATTGTTAGATGTACTGTACATTTCTATTATTATGTCCTTTTGTGTCAGGAAGTCATCGCCACCTAAGTCAATGTGAAGTTGTGTGTCGTAGCCCTCCACACTTGTGAAAACAGAGATCCCAGGAGATTTGGATTAAAACAAACAAACAAAAGGATTGAACAGCCGGGGCAATGCATTTCCCAGAATTCAGTGTACGGTCAAAACAATATTGGCACAAAGGGATTAAACCTTTATCTCTAAACTTTTGCATCAGTCACAGAGGGAGAAACCACCAGACAGATGTGTGAGACAGATGTGTATGTGTGTGTATGAGATAGAGAGAGCGTGCTGCTGGATAAGATGTAGGTATTATAAGTGGCTTGCTCCGGGATGACCAAGTAGGTCAAGAGAATCAAGGCGGGAGTAAAGGGGCTCACAAAACTGTGAGGGGAAGGTCAAGCGTGAAATCCCTCCCTCCTTGCCACTGTGACCCCCCAGGGAGGAGCTGTGGACAAGCAGTGAGGCGTGTGTGTTATGTGGAGTGAAGACGTGGGCATAATATGTGGCATTATGGCATATGAAACTCCATGACTAACAAGTAGCAGTACCTAAAAGACATTTTTGTTGGTATAAAAACTATACCTGTCTGATCCAGGACACACCTGTATACTTACACCCAAAATACTTGCGAAACAGGTTAATTAGATTTGTTTTTTTAATGTAATGCATAGATTACAATATATTGTAATATGGTACTGTAGCATTTGCCTGAGCATGCAAATGGCAGCCTTGATAAACAGCCTAACCTCAGGCTCAGTGACAAATTTTCTCAAATACAAATGACAAGCCGAGGCCGTTTGAGTTGTCGTATTTTAAACTGCTCTCAGTGTCGGCATCTCTTGCCGGCAGGTGGTTTTAAATGCAGACATCAGATGTTCTAAGGAGAAAACTATCAAACTGACCACATGTTGAGGCAGAAATGCATTTATGTGCTGCATGTACATCTGCTGCTGATGTAATGGAGTGCAGAGGCTCCAGGTCGGTTGGGCTGCTAAGTGCTCTTAGGGTGAAGGCAGAAATCCAGCTATGTACAGTTGTGTGTGTGTGTGTGTGTGTGTGTGTGTGTGTGTGTGTGTGTGTGTGTGTGTGTGTGTGTGTGTGTGTGTGTTTGTTTGACTTTTCAGGCCTGCCTGTGTGTGAATATGCATGTCCTTTCAAGTATTTCCACTAAAAGAGAATGTGTAGAAATGCATGTAGGTCGAATGTTCTCTGCTTTGCATGCAAGATGTGTCATGTTTCATCTTTTACCATGTTAGCCATGCTTCCTTCTCTACTGTATTACTATCATGTAAGCTTTTGGCATCACTTTGTAATAGCCATTCTTCATAAAGGTTTTACAGATAAACTATTGGCTTGTTGGTGTGAACTAAACATCTATTAATTCTTTAAAGCAGTGATACACCATTAAAGACCCCTTTTGGGTTGCCAGGTTGTGTGAAAAATACTTTTAGCTTGTGTATATCCTCATCCTTATGAGAAAGTGTTGGCGACATTTAATCTGTTCTATTGGTATATACATCTATCTGTGTGTGTGTATCTTTGTGTGAGAAAGTTAAAGATTCTTCCTTGTGTGCCCTGCAGTCTGATGGCTTATCCCGTCACACCCTGTCGCCTTTACGTCACTGCTGCACAGCGGCTGCTTTTCTCGCCTTCTCTTCACCTCAGCGCCTGGCAGCAGTGACACTCCCACTGCCACTCATTCTTCACTTCTGTTAAATGGTAGCAGCATTTTTTTTTTCTCCAAACACTTGAAGTGTTGATACAAACTTCTCGATGAACTGGTTGAACACAGTTTTTTTGATTAAGGCCTTTTTTTTTCTTCTAAAAAAGCATTTTTAATAGAAGGTTTTGGGCCACACACATGCGTGATGTATCAGTGTAAAGAAAACACCAGAATTTAAAACCTAAAAATAAATCGTTCACCACAGTTAGATCATTTGTCCGCTTTGAATTCATCTTTATTGAATATTGACCAGTGAATATTGAGCAGTGAATACCAAGCAATAGACCAAGCTAGCCCTGTTGATGGTGATACATCATCTTCCCAAAGACAGACGTTACATAAGAGTAGTGGGATTGATTTCCCCTGTGAGAAAAAGTGTACTTCTTTAGGCTCAGCTAATGAATGACCATTAAAACTATTTTAGCCGGTGACTGACAACTTTTAAGTGACGTCTATAACACAGGTTTCCTTTATCCCAATGTCCAAGAGAATAATGCAGCAGTCATAAAAGAATGCCAGACTGAATTTTGATGTTTTTTTCTTGTTGAATTTAGAGTATGTGAGGCTCTCAATGTGTTGAGTACATTTCATGACCCTGTGGGTGTTTGAAGGCCATTGAATCATTTCCAAAACAGGTAAACGAAAGGAGGTGGTTTTCATCTGTCAACCGCCCTAAGTTGAGTGTGAGGAGAGGTTAAATAAGGTGAACAGGCTCCTGTGTGTTCCTGTGTGAATATTTAGCAGGATGTCAGAAAAAACTGAAGGTATCTGATAACAGCCTGAACAACTAATTTAAGTCAGATGCACATGTTATCTTCAACAACTCTACTTGAAATAATGCAACAAACAAAATGTCAAACTTTGTTTGAGGAATCCAGTTAATGCAATTTCCACTGACACCTGCCAAACAAGTATCTGCTGTGGTCAGAAGTTGTTAGGTAATGCAATCGTCGTCTTTGTTCTTGCAGTGGTGGGGGACAAGAGGCAGATAACATGTAACAAAAGTCCCCAGTCAGATTTAAGCAGGGTGACATATCAGTTACGTCTTAAGGCCAGTTTGTGTCGACAATGTGTCGTTCGAACAGGTCTAAAAGCAAAAGTGTTTACAGCTGTTTTGAACAGCCACACTTGAAGTGGGAGGTGAAACCTTTTGGACATATTTTGAATCATGTTGAGAGGAAACACATTGTTTATTTCAATGGGTTTTATTTTTTTTGCTCTAGCCATCATTTGTATTGGTTATAATGATGCTGTACGCACGTTAGGGATTGTTGAGAAACTGTGGTCAGACAGTCATGCTGGTTGTTACAAAAAGCCCAGGTTAGTTTAAATTTAATTGTAAAAGTAAATCATATGGAAACATTAAAATGATTACCCAAACTGTCCATTATAAAAATTCCACCACACCTTAGAGTCTGACTTTCTGGTTCAAATTTGACCCATTTAAACCATACATGCCAATCTTGGCTCCACCCTCCCACGTACTTTCGTTCAGTTTTCATTTTCCTCCAGTACTCTGTCTGGGTTTGCGGTATCTTTGCGGGTTTTGTCCGGCCAAACATTTGGCGGTCCAATCAGCGAACAGAGAGACTGGCTGAGATCGATGACGTTGAGGTGCGGTAACCTTCAGTGAGTTCCATATACTAATGGTGACGGAGAAAGATGTTGTAGCAACGCTGCAGAAATATCCAGAAGTTAAAGCCCGAACAAGAACAATCTTTGCTGAGTCTTGTTGGTGGCCATGATGTGGCATTTTGCTGTTGAGGTTGGAGCTAGTTTCACGTAGCTGCTGTGTATAGAGTCAGGTTTGGCTCTGTGGTTTCCAACCTCGGGTTCGGACTCCCTCCAAAGAGTCAAAAGATAAATCGGAGGGAACCTAAATGATTTATGGGGTTGGAAAGAAAAACACACGTAAATTTTTTTTTCAGACTGTAATCATAGCAGTTTGATGGAACATTGGATAGTTTTATCTCATTGGACCTCAAACAATTATTGAAATAAACCATCTGAGAGGTTTAGTCATGTGAAACATGACAAAGCGACATTGCTTTTTTATTTACAAGGGGTCGCATGCCAAAAATGTAAATAAACACTATTTTAAACTGTTGTTTAACAATTATAAAACATTTTTTTATGTGTGGCCAGGTTGGTTCAGTGGTAGAGCAGGTGCACATGTACTAAGAGGTTTATGTCTCGACGCAAACGTCCAGGGTTTGAATCTGACCTTTGACAATTTCCCGCATGTCTTCTCTTTCTCACCTAACTGTCCTGTCAAAAATTAAAGGTGGGAAGCCCAAAAGATATTCTTTAAAAACATTTTTACAGTGCCTTTTTTTTATATATATAAAAATTTCTTTTTGTAAAGTTACTTGTAACTGTTGCTTTTACAAGCATGTAGTGGATTAAAAAGTACAACATTTCCTTCAGAAATGTAGTGAATCAAAATTTGTAAAATTGTACTGAAGTACAGTACTTGAGTAAATGTACTTAGTTACTTTCCGCCACTGCTCACTACTGCATACAGACCGGGTGAGTGAGTGAAAGTGTGTTTATGTGTATTAGTGAGTGGGAGGCGGGCCTGTTGGCCAAGCGGGTCAGCGGGCAGAAAGGCGGTGGGCCGAGCCGGGAGCCGCAGCCCCTCCCGGGGGTCAGGGCCGAGAGGATGAAACCTGTCATTAGGGAGGTGAGGGGAAGAAAGCTCTCAGCGGGGGTGGGCATTGTCCTGGAGGCGGGCGGGTGGGATGGCTCTTTAGTGCCTCAAATAACACGGCCCCCGGCAGCCATTGTCGCTGAGTGAAAGGGCCCAATGGGGGGGTCATAGGGGTGAGGGGGCAATTCTGAACAGTGGTCAGTGGGAGAAAGAAGTCCGTGGGTGAGGAGGGGAGAGGGATGGTGAGCGGGGGAGGGGGCTTTTATACAGTTGTTTTCCTCTTCTTTGTTGACAGCTCATCCAGAACCAGGTTCCTAGTCTCATGAAACCTCAGTGGATTCATTAACTCTGTGTGTGTGTGTGTGTGTGTGTGTGTGTGTGTGTGTGTGTGTGTGTGTGTGTGTGTGTGTGTGTGTGCGCAACATGATCACATCTCAGATATGTATTCTTTACATCTTATGTGTGCTTCTGTCTCTGTGTTTTAGCACACCTGCACATTTGCAGGTTGTGCGTGTGTGTTTGTGCTTCCTCGTCCTGCAGTGGGGGTGTACGAGTGCGCAGGTTGGATAGAAAAGGTTGACATCTATGCTCAGTGCAGAGTCAGGACCTTTCACTTGTCCAAAGTGTTTTAAGAGGACGGGTCACACAGATAACGGGGAACCCGAGAGAAAAGACCAAAGACTAAAGCTTTCCTCTTTACTGGAGGTCGTGGACAGAGCCTTTGACGGCCTGTCACTCTGAGCAATAGACAACAAATAGGACACTATATATCTAAATGACAGCTTACATTGGCGATTTAATTTGCAGCCAATTCTCTTGCAGGTTTAGGGATAGTGAGAGAGTGTGCATGGGGCTGTCAGACATAAACAGACCAATAGATGAAATGATAAATAAGTTAAGAAAGAGATACCCATTTCTTACGAGTTTTCACTCCTATTTGTTTGTGAAATGAAGTAGTTGATTTCTGACCAGTTTTGTTGGTTTGGTCTTTACAAACCTAAATTAAGATTTAGGTCTTAGGTTAATTAGGATTTAGGTCTGTAAAGATCAACAAAATTAAATAAAACATCAAAATGTAGGTTATTTATTAAGACTATCTAGAAGAGTACTTTTTTTAACAAACCTGAACATATTCCTATATTTCCATATAAATAAATGATACAATTAAAATCTAAATTAACGACACGTACTAATGCCAACTCTGTTTTGACCAGAGGAACCGGTTGTTTGCTAATGGTGTATACTTTACTTTATATGTCAAAGCTGTTCCCACAGCCAGAGCATCTATTAACTGATAACCTGGACCAATTACTGACTCCATTAGACGGCTTTCATCCAATCCCAATGCATTGATGACTTTAGAGGGCCAATAAAACTGCTAGGTTGTGACCTTAACGTTAAGGGACCTTAACAGAACGAGAGGGGACAGACAGAGGTCAACAACATCTCACACTTGTCACACCCCGCTGTGAAAGCGTGTTTACATCTCATTTCTGTATCTATGCTGTTGGAGATGAGGCAAATTGTTCTGTTAGAGTGTTCAAAATAAAACTAAAGAAAAAGACATTTTGAATTCTTAATCTTTTAGGTGTTTTTTTTAATATCCATTTGCGGATTTTAAAGATTCAATGATTGTTCATTTTGACATTAAGATGGTATTTAGAATTCATGTGCAGAGATTTTGATTTATTGGGCTAACATACTCAACAGGAGAAAAGTTTTAACCCTCGTGTTGTCTTAGGGTCAAATTTGACCTATTTTTTACATTTTTTCTTTTTAAGTACCTATTTTTTATTACCATAAACATAAGATAACAACAAACATAAAACATAAAAACATAACATGGATTATTCAATACAACGTGCTTTGCAAGTACACCTTAAGATGGGATCTCTACTTTTATTGACTTTTGTTTAATCTTGTAGCATTTGAAAAAGAAATTGAAATGTTATTGAAACATTACTCTCAGTGAACTTTGTCATATACCCTTCTGCGATTATCCTTCCTTTAATATTAGTCCAAATAACTAATAATTTCTTCTCAATACTCAAGGAAAATCAAGGAAAAAAGGTGTCAAAAACATTTTTAAAAAGCGCGAAAAGTGACAAAAAAGGGACAAAAACCTCTCAAAAACTGTCATTTTTGTTAAACATGTTAATTCAATCATATGTTTTATTATTATGATGTCACAGTTAGTGATGGTGGACTGCATTAGTCTATACATAACAATGACTTTAATAATAAACATATAATTTTACACACATTTCCAGCAGTGCCTCCAAAAACTAAACATTACAAACTTCATGGAATGAAGAATTAACATGGCAGAACAGTTGCTTTAGATTGGTTTAGATTGTACAGGTAATAAAGTGGCCACTGAGTGTATTTGCATCTATGAAATTAAAATTAATGGTCCAGAAGTCAGTTTTGAAATTATTTTAATTGGTTAACACCTTCAGAGAAATGTGGATGTTGCTGCATGTAAATAGTAAGATTCAGGATGAATTGTTGTGGCACATTTGTCACTATCAACTTTAATTTTCTAAATCTCTTCTAGTCTTTAGTTTGATGTCTTAAAGAAGATAAAAGGAGTACTATGTTCAATTGTGTATTGCAGGTGTATTAGTTGTGTATTGAGGACAGAATGCCTGCCTCAGTAGTACATTAGTGAGGTGAATAAATTAGCAGCAGGTCTCACTGAGAGGCCTAAAACTGTTGCATTAGAGAGAAAAATGGAGGGAAGGCGGAGGAGGAGGAGGAGAGAGGCAGGCCTAATCACTTTCCCTGCTGACTTCACAGGAGGGAGGGAGGTAAAGATCACAGCTCCACCAGCACATTGCAGCCGTCCTCCTCTCCTCCCTCCTCTCCTGCCGGCCTTTTGAAGAAGAGCCCGGGGTGCCTGCTTCCCTCCCTCTCCCCACTTGGCTATTGAAGAAGTGATGGATGGCTTCATAAGGAGACTAGATCCATCTCTCATTCACAAAATCTCACATTTTCAGTCCGTCTTTCGCCGTCTCCTTTCAGTTTCTCTCTGATGTCACCGATAACAGCCCCGCCTCATTTTCTTTACCTTTATTGCTCGTTTACTTTCTGTTGGTCACCTGCCTTCTTTATTTCTGTCTTGTGGATGAAGGAATGTTTCCCTGCTCCGTCTCTTTCCTTCTCTCTTTCTGCCTAAGGCTTGGGACAGATGTGGAGGCCTTCCTTTCCCAGCATTCCCTTGGGATATTAGGGACAGGCTTTAACACCCTTTTGAAGAAGGGAGGAGGGAGAGGGAGAGAGGGGGGCAGTTTGTTGTCCAGAGGGACACGTATTGGGAGTCAAGTGATGCATAAGTAATGCTTTGTTTGGACTGATCTGGGGGAAGGAATTTACTGGATTTGCCTGTAATTGGGTTATTTTCCTTTGAAATGGCTCATGAAACAAAGATTGGGTAGGTGGAAGAGGTCAGCGCATCATGGGAACTATAATAGTCGGTCAGGAACATTCAAATTCACAATGATGCCTTAATCAGCACAATATTTAAAATTATAAAATACATGCAAAATCTGTCTTTATTCATCCGATGGCAACAACACAAGTTAAAATGAAGGTGACCGCCTAAAAGATGCGTTCAAGAAACCTGGTTTTCAGTCTGGACCTAGTACATTTTTCCCAAGGATGCTTTCTGTCATCGTAGGTAGTACAACTGTCTGGTGTCTGCTGCGCAGACTCTGGCTCGAAATTACAAGATGGCAGTGCCCGTATGTGGGAAGAGGAGTCGTGTTGTCCCTCTTTATATACAGTCGGTAGGACTGACCAACAGACAGACATGGCCATCCTTTGAGCCACACCTCTAGCATGGCTAATAGGTTTGCCCAGGATGTCTATTGATTGTGTCTGTAAAGTTGAAATGATTAGTAAAACTGATTTTTGTGCATTCAAATTGAGGCATCACAGGTAAATACAGTCCCCATGTATGTATCTGGACAGGAGTATGAAGGTACAACCAAGTTCTTAAAACATGTACCTTCCCACTGTGCAGCTCTAAGCAGCCTGCTGGTTATCCTCTCCTTCCTGATCGGGCGGTTGGAGTGACAGAACACTGTGGTCGTGCTGTGAGGAGGCTTTCAGGCCTCACAGCACAGGCGTGAAAATCAGCTACATTTAATCAGCCACGGTAGAGGATTTAAAGAAAGAGATCAAGAGAGCTTTGTCTTAATGGATTGGCTACAGTTTAGGGGTTCAGCATACCGAGTTATACCTAGTTAAAAGCACATCACTTGCTAACAATATAACTCAAACCACATGGCACTTCTCTGAAACATACTCGCTTGGATCTTTATTCCATATTTAAAAAATGGAAAATATGTTGGTTCTGATAGTTTTTTCTATGTTATGTTTTGACTGCTGAGAGCTGACTGAATTTGTGCAGTTAGACCCAAAGATGATCTTGATTGATTATTCAGTCAACTTTTTCATCCGTGTTCGAAAAACAGAAAATTATGGAAGAAGTCAGCTTTTGTGTATTGGAAGTACATCAAATGACTCATGCAAACAGTGGAACAATTCTTTCAGTCTTTCTGTACATTAGAATTTCAAGCTAACGGCCATGTCAATTTTTACCAATACAGTAAGGCCATACAAGACGTAGGCGACATTCAGAAAAGGGCCAGCGCAGTCAAACAAAGCACTAAATCAAGTGGCTTGACACATGCTCACCAGACAGTTTGCCGTTTGTCACTGCGCCTGAATGGAAATAAAAGCAAAGTTGTGGCCACATCGGGGTGATCGGCATTGCTCAGATACTGCACAAGAGGCCTTTTCAGACAGCTGCAACACTGATTACATTGTGTGAAGGCCAATCAAAGGAGAAAATGACGAAAGCAGTCATGCCGGACACACACAATGCACAAATGGCATTGGTCAGATGGTGGAGGGGAGAGATTTTAAAGACGCATTTTTGGGACACAGGGACGGACGCACGGGAAACTCTCTCTCACCCAGCATACAGTACATCCCAAATAGGCACGTAGACAACTTTGTAACAATGTGAGCGAGTTTGATCACATAAGTGAGATAAAATATCATAGTTTATTTTGCTAAAAGTTAATCAGTTTACAGGTTGACCTGTGTGTCCAAATTCCATGTTAAATCTGTAGAATAGGGTAAGGGCGTTAGCTTTTAAGATTTACATAAACAGACAAAACATTTTTAAATTGTTCTAAAAAACAGATTAGAGGTGCTTTGAAGGTTGCAACCGGGGCACCTTTGTGGCACCTTTCCTAACAATTTAGGAAATAAATCCTGAGAATCTGACAATGTCCTCTAATAGGAGCCCTTTGAGGAACAGCCTGTTGTTTTTTGATTTTAATGATTGTTGTTGCTTAGTTTTTTTCTGTTATACCCAATATCTCAACTACAGTATTTACTACTCAGAATTTAAAACTCTTAGGAGAACAGTTCAGAAGAATGAAAAATGCTTGAAAATATGAAAATATTTTCTGTTATCTTTGCTAGTATCTGGCCAGGCAGAGTGGAATTTATTTATCCAGCTTTTGATATAAAGGCATTCATCTTTCTCCGCCCCCCACCAAAGTGTGGAATATTGGCTTCGCTTAACAACATACTTTATTTTCTACAACATAATGCAACACCCCTTTGTTTATTCCAATCCAACCCTGGCTTTCACAAGGTAAGATTTCTGCCACACCAATTAACAAGGAGATTAATGACATTTGAGAGTGTGTTCAGCTCACAGCATTGAACAATGACATTCAAAACATTCAAAACTGGAGTGTGTCTTTCATGTAACAAATGTCTTGATAACCCACAGGCCTCGATAGGAGAAGTTTTCATTGGAACTACTTTCTACTGAAACATATTCTCTATGAAAATGATTGTTCTGAGTAACAAAAGATTTTTAAAGTTGAACTTTTTTTTCTTTCTTTTTTTTAAATTCCATTCACTTACATTGTATTTGGGTTGAAGCAGAAATGTCAAAGATCTCAAAGTCTTCACAAATTCAACCAAATCCAAATACACGACCAAATACCACGGAATGAAAGTGAAGAAGATCATTTACCATTTTCATCTGCAATCTGGAGGCAGTGATGAAACATGTAGAGCCAAAATGTTCAGATGAAATAACCGTCATTGCTACCAACGGGTAAATTGCATCCTGATATATATTCTTACTGCCACATCTCAGCCATTTGGAAAGGTAGTTTAGAGATTTTAAGGCAGGTGAGACTCCAAACACTGAAGAAATGTTATTTACAGACGCACAAAACCCACACTGACACCACATAAACACAGAGTAAGGGGGCAAATGACAGAAACACATGGCTGTGACACAGTGTTTGACTCTGTCTCCGGTCTCTTTCTCTCTGTTGACGAGGACAATGAAGATGATTGTGGCGACGATGATGATGATGAAGGTAATGATAACACGTACTGGCTATTCTGTGGTTCCTTCACTAAAAACTTTAAAGCTTTAACAGCTTATTGTCTCTTTGTGAACGAAGCAAAGAAGGGATTTTAAAAGTTCCTTGCTACAAATGCATACACACACACACACACACACACACACACACACACACACACACACACACACACACATATCTGCTACCTACATAACAACAATCATTTTGATCATGCACCTCACAGGAACCACAGAGAGTGTTTGGCCTCAAATTCGTCCCAAATGGGAATTTGTGTGTGTGTGTGTGTGTGTGTGTGTGTGTGTGCGTGCCCATTTATGTGTGGGAGGGCTGCTAGAACAGGGGATTTTTTGTGTTGGGGAAGAGAGAGGCTTGGGCACTTCATCTTCTCTTGTGTGCACTGCCAAAAAGGGCAGAGGTCAAAAGTCAGGGCGATTGGAGAATTCCGCGCTGCATGCCGACAGATCGGGTTTCAAGGGTGGGGGAGGTTCATGGATCGCCCTAGAGGGATAGGTGCTTGCGTATATGTGTGTGTGTGTGTGTGCATGAGTGCATACATACATGTAGGTGTCATGGGCGTGCATGCGCACAAATACGTGTTTATGTGTGAGCTTGTTCGGGCAGCCCATGTTTTAAAACTTCTTTTTGTGCCTTTAGTGCTCAGAGCATTTGGTACTTTCTCTTGATGTTTACTGCTTTGTGGGAGTCATCGAAGCGACTCACCCATCATAAGGCAACACCTAAACTCCCCTGACCTCCGTGTCACATTGTCCGCAGTTGAAAGACATCTATTCCAAAAATGCTTTAGATCCATTTTGGCTGTATATCAGCCAGGAGCCTTGAAACCTGTCATGATTTGTAAAAACTGAAATAATTTTTCTTTTTTGTCTGAGTTACTTTTATGCTATCAGTCATCTTATTTACAATGTGCTTGTTTTTTTTAGGAATGGGTAATTCTTGTTAAGATGAAGCATCTTGGTTGCTTAGATAATATTGTATTCTGCCAATGGGAGACAGTGTAAGTTTAACCAGGGCTGTATGTTTGATGCAGATTATGCTCCGTGAGTTTTTTTTTTGTGATATAGCACGGATCAAACTTGTATAATGGTCGAAACTATTCTTCATTCTGCATTCTCAACGGACAATGAAGAACTTTTACAGGGATCACCAATTGAAGAAGTCTCTTTATGACTAACTAAAACACCACACTCAGTAAGAGTTTAAACTGTCGACTCAACCGCAATCAATCGAGGGAGACACATCCTGGGTTTAAACATTTAGCAGAAGGTGCAGTCATTCAAATGGTTTGAGATGCAAAATAGTACAGATCTCAGCAACTTGCAACTCTCATTGTGGCTTTTGTAACTGATCATTAACGAACATGTGCTCCGGGCCTCCGGTGGCTCCTGGGGAGCCCGGACTGATCACCACAGCTGTGTTTCTATTGTGCTTACCCGCGGTGCCGAAAAATAACACAACACCGCAGCTCGGGCTATGTGCTGGAATTTATTGTATTTACTTTCCAAAGCGTAAAGAAGCAAAGGTTGGAAAAAAAGCTGCAGTGGTCAAGCACATAGGAAACATTTAGGAGGATAACGAGAGTGCTTTCATGAAACTGAAAAAAAGAGAGTGATTTATGTTTGCGGGATGTAAAAGTTTCTTTAGGGATGATAATGTTGCATGAAAACTGAAGAGAGTAAAGGCAAGGCAGCGTAAACTCAGTAGGGAATGGCCTCACTCAGACTTTCACTTTTGATGCAAAAAAAACAGAATGCCTTGTTCTTGGGTTGCATCTTAAAGATTTAAATGACATATCAGAAACTTGAGATGTATTTATTATTCCCATAAATTTATAAAATACACTATAGATTGTTGATACCGTTGCTCCTTGCAGCAGAACCATGAACTACATAACATCCTGCAAAAAAAACCGCCAAATGCTACACATTACAATAAAAGCTCTTTGTCAGCTGTTTCAGTGTGACAAAGAAAACTGACCAGCTTCCTCATGACACTTACTTTGTCTTATATTCTGCCTCACAATATGTGAATTGTGGATTTATGCCTTTGGCACTCTGCGGTTTTTGTGTTTTTTGTGGTGGGCAGAGGAAGTGCCATACTTTGACTGCAATGACAGAAGATCCAGAACAAGTAGTCCTCTCTCCGGGCCGTTTGCTGTTTTCAAGGGAGAAATTGGGGTCAAAGAATTGATTAAATCACACAGAACAGATGTTGTATAAAAGTAGTGTATGCTAATTAATGTAACCCCTTAACAAGCCAGCCAGTGGGCATCAGTCATTACGAACTCATACTGTGCAGCCACGTATTGTTTTCGAATTGTGGGGGAAATGTTTATACATAAGAGAAAACTGTATGTTAAAGTCTTTACGTTGTTTCACATGACGGATAGATTTAGATATTCATACAAACACAAACAACCTAAATACATTGCATGCTGGCCAGTCCTTGGTGTATGTGCATGATGTGCGAACGTATTTTTAGGACTTCAATCACAGCCTCCACATTTTAACGCATCTAAAACTGGAAGGACTTTTGTTTCACAGTTTTTACTGCATTATTGTCCACACATGCTCACACCAGCACCTGTGCTCATGTTCAAAAGCATGAACATGTTATCCATTCGCTCACACACGCCTCGCTGACTTTACGTCTTCTACATGGGAAGGTTGCAACTTTAAAAGCGCCTGTTAGTCTTTTTACAATATCAGATCCTTTACTGCCCATTTCATGCTTCACTGTAGTTTTTTTTTCTTTTCTGACATGGGCAGGAATCATGAAAGAGTGCAAACGAGTCATTGATGGATCGGATGGAGCAGTCTAAACGTGGGGCTTGACCTCCCTGTCCCTCCCTTCCTCCACTCCACCCGGGCTGTTTGAGCAAAGTGTTCCGATGAGGACCGACTCAGGCCCTAATGGAGGCAACTCATTTCGAGGGGGTTTGAATCTTTGATGCCGAGTCTGTTAACAATGCGTCCTTTCTGTGACTGGGTAAGAATTGTTCAGCAGGGTTCCTGCAAAAGGGGAAAATGTAAACGGGGGATTAGCCGGACTAATGGCCCCAACTTGTCGTTGATGTTAATAAGCGTTAATTAGGACCCGCTTCATTTAGTGGGTTGTATTGAAAGGCGAAGCCGAGCTGCTGGTGTTTTTGCAAATGCCATGGCTCATGTTTGTGCACACATGGTCAAACTTCTCATGCACGCTTTTTCACACTTGCACACACAAGCCGGATCAATTTCTCGTTCATTTCAGCATCGTGTTGGTACTAGCACTCTGGCACTGACGGCCTTCTTCTGTTTGTTCTTTGCTCGTTGTCAGAGGCCATTTGCTCTTGCCACAATGACTCCCTTTCACTGGGTTTGATCTTTGCAGCCTCTTTTCTAGTGGTCAAGAGAAGAAACTACCATTCCACCTCAACTCTTTTCAACTCAACCCTCCCATGTGTGTGTTTGTGTGTCCACTGATCTAAGGGAATGACGGTGGTAGGATTTGGGATTTTGTTTGCTTCTGAGGTTCCTCCACTGAGGCATAATCAGCCACTTTGTTGGATCGGTTAACCCCGTATTGTCACGGAGGCCCCTTAGTGCTCCAATACCATTCAGCTTGCTAGTATCCCCCCCCGCTTCTGGTGGCAGCTTTGTGCAACACGTACATGTGCAAACACACACACAGTCGGGAAAGCGGTGACACTTACACATACACACGAACACAGAGAGGGCATGTCCTGCACGTTACCTGAGGCTTGTTTTTACTTTGACATGCACGGCCACCCCTTCCAACAGGCCCGCTCTCAGGCTCCATGTCCCAGCAGGATTCAGTGGTGTGAAATGGGGGGGCCCCTCAGCTTGCTGCTGGTGGGAGTTAAGAGAGAAGAAGGGGAGAAAAAAACGCTTCTCTCTGACCAACACCTGGTATCACTTTATTAACCCTCGGCTGTCTTGACCCTTGTGAGCCAAGGAACAGCAGGGCCAAAGGGGGCTGCAAGGGAGTGAGGTGGGGGGGATGGAAGAGGAGAGGAGAAGGGGTGCAAGGGGTGTATGGACGTCACCGCACAGCCTTTGATGGGGGAAGCGATGCATCGGCATTGGAGCCCCTGCGATGACTTTACCAGTACTGTGACCCCCCTTGACCCTAACACCCCCCTCTTCCCAACCCAAAACCCCAACCCTCTCTCCCTGCAGCTGCTGGTTCCCATTGGACCGCCACGGGCCGCTGTGGCGGAGGGGAAGAGGGAATGGACGGAGAGAAGGAGAGGGAAGCAAAGAAGGGAGTAGGACGGGGGAGCAACAAGAAGGGGGCCATGCAAAAAGGTCAACTGTTGGTCAGAGGTTTTTATTGGGATTGAAGGAGGGAGGGAGCAGGAGTGGGAGTATGCGTTAAAGACCACCGTCTGAGATTTTAACGGCTGGGAGGGGAATTTGGCCTTTTTCCACCCCTACACACGTTTAGCAGTGAGAGGACAGGCTAGACCTGTGTGCTGGCGGCCGTACACTGAAGTACAGAGCACTGCAGGGTCATTTCAACTGCAACAGCTTCAGTGACTGATTTTGTGGATTGTATACTAAATGTTGACTAGCGCTGCACAGCAACCAGACAGGAAAGTTGAACAAATACCCTCACGTCAGATACATTGCTTATTCAGGGTATTGAAGATCTCTCGGGTCATGTAATTACCGTTGGTTGGTAGGCCTGTGGAAATTCCATCAGAGGGACGTCATACTGGAGGATTAGTGCTGATCCAATCAGAGGTTATGATCAGTCCAAGGAAACTCCTAAAACCATGTATGAGCCTCTGATTAGTTGCTGGCACAGTCAATAGGGATTCACGATCCACAAATAGAACCTGTAGGAACAAGTTAACTCTTCTGACCTTTCATTATAATAACTATCAAGATGCTTGCTGACCAATTGTCAATCTCACCTGTACTTCATTCAACTGATGCACTTTTATAGTACAGGAGAGTAGGGCAGCAACATTAATGATTTATAGTATGAATTATTTTTGTGATTAATTGATTACTATAGAACATGTGAAAACATAGTGGAAGATGATACAAGGTGAATAGGTCACTTTTGTTGTCCAACCAACAGTCCAAATACAGATATTTATAGTCCCCCTTTGCTCCAAAAAGTTTTTTCCTATAATTACTTAAATTGTATGTGTTTCCTTTACTGAGCAGGGTCGGACACTAGAAGGCTGGAAAGGAGGAAAGTGTATCTGTGCTCACCTTAAATCTGAGTTTAAGATGTGGATGTACAGGCAGGATCTTGTGACAACACTACTTGTCTGGAAGCAACTATTGATCCACTATGCAACTTATCCAAGTGTGATGTGGAAACTTGAAACCTCCCACGCGCATACACTCACTGAGAGTGGTCTTTTCAGTAAAGTAGGACAAATCTTTTGTGCAACAGTTAAACTTTTGAAATAAGAAATTACTTATTCATAGATACATATATTTTTAATGAGGGAGAAAGAGTATATGTGATTTTAAGAAGTTTTAACTTTTTTGTGGAGAAACCATGTAAACTGCAAATGATTTTAAATGTTTACGTTCTTAAAATGTGTCCAGAGCTTTAACCTGCTAATACAGAGAAAAGCAGCAAACCCACACAGTTATTATTTGGCTTTTTTTAATTTAATTGTTTTTTGGGTTATTTGAATGGGTTTTTGATTCATTTTCTGTCAAATCACTACGTACAAAAATACACCCGGATTTACGATCAAAACGCCATCAGTTCCTAACGTACCCGATGACTTCAGACAGATCGTTCAACTCACTCAGGAGCCACTTGGAGATGATTTAGAACGTCCCTCAGTATTTCCAGTCTCTCTTCACTCAACTCCCTTGTTGGCTAATTTTTTTGCTGGCCTCCTTATCACAACCTGAGCGCATACAAAGATGACCTCCAAGTTCTCTGAGATACACAACAGTCTCCATGTCTCTCTGCAGGGGAACAGATTACAGGCTTTCTCTAGGTCGTGTTGGGCATTCAGCCAGACTTCACTCCACAACCAGGATGACTTTGTGAAAAATAAGGTTATCTCCTGACTCAACCCCTGCAATGCAAAGTCAACACTGTTCTGCAGATCGCCTCGACCGGCGAGTCACAAGGGCTCAGCCTTCAGCCAGGGTCCAGAGGTTAATATATTGCCTGATCGCAGTTTGAAGTAAAATTGGCAGTAAACGTTGCATTACGACGGTGGAGGAAGGGTGGAGCGTCAGAGTCTGCCTACAGAGTACACCGTTTGGTTAAGTGCATTGGTCACAGTCTGAATGCCTGATGGTTTATAATCAGGGCTGCTTGACCACAACTGACAAACAAGACCGTGGGTTTCTGGACTGGAAATGAATCAGCTAGATAGATAGATAGTAGTGGCGTGACTCTTCACTGATTCAATTTGATTACAATTATCCTGTCAAACATTTAATTCCATATCAAGGTGCATCATCTGCTCAATATTATTATATATTGCTACACATGACATTATCAACAAATTCAGGCAGTCAGACATGTAGGAATTCCCTTTTTTACGTATCTGCTCTAAAGAAAGACACTTCCTGAATGTAGTGGACTCTAAAGACAGCAGACAACAGACCAAAATCTAAAACAAAAAAAGAAGTGACAGAAGAATCAACATCATCATTAGCCATTAATTGATGCAGAATCTTCCAGGTCCGCATCACGTTGCATTGATGCAATGATTAATTTCAACACCCCTGATAGATAGATAGATAGATAGATAGATAGATAGATAGATAGGTCTCTTTCTCTCTTCCCCTCTGTCTTCTTTCATCCTTCATTCTCTGTCTCTCTTTCGCTCTGTAGGCATCTTTTTATGGAACTGACATTCCTGGAGTGGTCGAAACAGAAGCCCTTGTTTAGAGGCGAAACCCTCCCACCCTATCCCTTTTTTCATCTTCCTAGTTTTGGAGCCCTGGGTCAAAGGTCGAGACCCCCTTCAGCTTCAGAGACATGTCAGGTCATGCAAGCCACATAGCATTCCCTGTATAGCCCCCACCACCCCACCCTGCCTCCCCTCCACCCCTGCAAAAGGCCCGCAGCCTCTTAACGGTGACAAACCCCCTTACACAAGAGGTGTGAGAGTATGTGCGTAAGAGTGAGCGTGCGTGTGATATTTTGAGAGCTAGTGAGTACTAGCAATCACTTGAGGTTTTTACGTTGTTGAAGGTGGTTTTTGAGATGTTGTCTGACAACCAAATTTAAGTCTAAACTTTCATGTAAGCATGATTTAAACACAAAACGAGGTCTAATCTGGTAGCGTGAGAATGAAACATGTAATAAAAGTTGTGAATTATAGATATGTATTAAAAAAGCTGTTTCCAAATATTATCATTTACATTTTCTGGCTGACAGATGTCCTACAGTTAAACTGATTAATGAATAAAATGCCACTTCTTAGAAATAGTTGTCTAATTAATCTAAATGGCAAAAGTAAATAAACATGAGATGCTGGGTTGCAATAATACATTAATGTGATGTGTATTGATGATGTTTTTCAAAAAGGCTCTAGAAAGGTTATGCATTTTCCTAATAAACCAAAGTTTCATCTGTCAGCGTTGTAAGCTATGGTTCGCTGTCTTTGTGAAACATCCGCAAGCAATTTTATGAAATAATGCAAAAATAGGAAATAAAAGACCATAAATTAAAGTGGATTTGAATTAAAACTGTCAGGAAGCAATTAGGAAAACACCATAATTCCTCCAAATGGGGGCCAAAGTTGAACAGATAGCAAAATACGTGTGAAATGAAAATATCCAATTTTGGGAGGGTATCGCTGCCAAATGTTAAAGGTCACGAGACTCGGCGGGGCCTTCGCTCGTGTCCTCTTCGCTTAGTCAGCAAATGGAACCAGCGCCATAATCCCACAAGAAACAACATGAAAAATGGGTTTGAGATGCACAAACAGGGCTGAGATGTAGTGCAGAGAAAAGGGTGACCCCTTCCAACAGATAAACAAATAACTAAATAAATCCTGGGGACACTGGGGGTGAGGGAAGCTACCCCCGAGGGGTCAGAGCAGGAACAGATAAATCTCCCCTAAAGACGCCAATGCCTCTCCACAGTTAACCTCTTAATCAACCCCAATCGGCCAAAGGAAACAGCACTGACTTTCAAAAACTATCAGCTCTGTGTCTCTGCAGTAAGTAAACACCCTCGCACATTTGCACAGTGTAAAACCAGTGCTGTGTGCGTGTAGAAATGTGGGGTCATCCACTCTTGCATGATGAGAATTTAATTACAAGTTCCCTGTAGTTCATCATCGATGAAGTGTGTCTGAATGAGATTCAGATGTTAACGTTTCGGTTACACTCATTGACTTATGTCTTTTGTGCACACATACAGACTCACACACACATTTAGATAACTACAATTCACTTTTCCTTGTCTGTCCATCAGTGAGTCCTTCCGGATCGCTGATGGACATTTTAAAACAAGGTGGAAACAGGGTTTAGAACAGGGCATCAGCAATTAACCTCCTGTGAGCACAAGAGCTTCCAGATAGTATCTGTTCACGGGTCATACAAGACACAGGCTGCACACGTAAGGCCTCTTAACAAACATGTCATTCTTAGCTTTGAATTTCTATTTTGGTAGCGCACTCAGATTACATACCTGGTCGCTTGATGGCTCCTTTTCTTCAATGGGATCATATTTAGCAAGCAGAGCATTGCATTGTGGGCTCCGGAGGTGTCAGGCCGTCCATAAATTTACGAGCAAAGCGGTGGCCTCTGCATTTCCCAGGCCGTCCGGTGCGGTCATGTTTACCACCCCTTGCCCCCATCCTGACACCCTCGTGTGTCAGAGTCACACCGCACCAGTTGGTCCAGCCATCCGTCACTGAGCATCAAATACAAATTAGCAAATAAATTTTTGTGCATTTGTTTAAGATACTTTTAGGTGTGATGCAATGTTTACTGTGGTTAGACGATTTAAGGTGCGTCAGCAATATCACTCACAGAAAAGATGTTAAATTCATTTTCCACAACTTTCTCTTCAGTGTTTCAACTACCTAGGATATTTTTACAGCTCTGTGTGACCATGTAGCCAACATGTTGGATGAAACATAATGTGTAAGTGCTGTTTGAACCAGGTTTGATTTTGATTTTAAATTAAGAGTTTGAAAGTTGGCTTTGGAAACCAACGATTATATCTTTAAACCTATGTTTATTAACAAAAATACTCCAAGGACATCATGTCTATTTTAAGACAACACTCACTTTCCCCTGAAATTGTTCCTCCTGTCCTTTCCTGTCCATACTGACAAAGAAGAGATCCCTTAATACAATTCTAACATATGTGAAGAGGGACAAAATGCACAGGCAACGCTCAAGAAAGTTCAATTGAAACTTATGAGAGGATTCAGCACATAGACTGTATGTACTAAGTCCACATCTAAGTGAAGTTGAATTGCAGGTGTCATTGTCTGCTCTAAATACAAAACAAATCACAGTATCTATAGTAACATCCCAGGTATGTGCCTGCATCTGAAAACAATATTTGGCAGAGCAGTTACATTTTGTTTTATACAAATATTTGCTCTTTCCTTACTTTACAGTACTTCCATTTGATGCTACTTTTGACTTTTTCTTCATCTCTGAGGCAAATATTGTTCTCTTTACTCCACTTTAATTGTCCGACATCTTAAGTTGCTTTTAGGTTTCCCTAATTGTTCCTTCCCTGTCCTGTCCAGTAAAAACCATGTATCTCTAGATGTGGGAATTTTGAATTTTTCTGATAAACTGAAGGATAAAGTGTACCTTTGTGTTGAGAAATTCTCATATTTCTTAAGCTAAATAAACTACTTAAAGAGGCTCTTGGACCTGCTGGAAAATGCATGGTCACAAAGCTGAAAACAGAGCTGTTTTTCATCAAAAGTAACTTTTTAGGGATATGTGGTTCTCACAGGACAGCGAGGCCACCACTATATGATGATCTTATAGAATGTGATGCATTGCTGTAGATTAAACTACCCAACAGTATATAAAGGAGTTAGAATTAGCACAACCTTAAACATCTACAGCAGTAAAATGCAACATCAGGGATACAAATGTTAATACTTTAAGTCAATTTTGCTGCTAACACTTACATACTTTTACTTAAGTAAGAAAAGGATCTGCATACTAACCAACGGTGCCCATTCAAGTTTTCCTGTTTACTGTAATTGGATGCAGCTTCAAGGCTCTTACTTTGAAAAAACTAAACAAAAAACAAAATGTCCTTGAAATAAGAGTGACCACATACATGTCAGCATGGGTATTGTCTTTATTGAGGGATTAATAGGTGGACATCACATACATTGCTAAACCTGTAGTTGATCCTCATTTAATTAACCCCTTTCTGGTCAAATTCATCATAAGCCTCAGCTGTATAGAATTACACTCTAATTATTAGTGCCCAAACCCTGAGGTGCCCTTGGTCACTGGCCTACAGCTCATGGAATCTCCTAATAGCGAGTCAGGGCTAATTGGGAGACAGGTAAGGTTACATGTGACAGCAATTAAGCCGAGCGCAGGGCCAACCTCATTGCCTCGGGCGACGCCGGCGCTGCACTCAAGACCCTAAGTGTGGTATTGCCTTTTTAGCTCTTTCTTTACTTGGGGAAAAGCTAAGTCGGGACCTACAGTTCCTCTTGTTTTTGTCTAAAGGTAGACATGATTGGTCTGCCCTGCTATTTTGGTCCTGCTAGTTTGTATTCAGCTGCTCTTGTATGAACATAGCTGAATAATGACTTAATCATCAGCTGTTTTTACTTGTCTTTTACTTTACTTTTCCCCATGTTTATTAGCCTGTTGTTATTATTCTAGTAAATTTGTTTCATTATCTTTAATTTGTTTGGCAAAACAATACACACACATGCTGGGTAAATGTCCTGATGTTTTTTGATAGGCCCACACACAACATATTTATTATTTATGATGGAGTTTTGTCTTGGGAGTAGGAACAGAAAAGCCCAAACATTTTAAACATTCAGATAGATAGATAGATAATATATCTATGTCATTGAGAGGGGAAGTGTGAGAGCGTGTCTAAACACATTATCACATTTCAAACCTCAGTCCTATGCAGCAGAGGGGTGGTAGGACGCTCGACCCCCTGGAACTGGTGTTGTTGGAATTACCTTCACATGACAAATCAAGATCCTTTCTGGAAAATTAATCTGGTCCCTGCTGCTCTTGGCGTGGAAAAAGCCCCATTAGAGAACAACACTGTCACTGTCAATTACTGCAATGTCCTTTTGTTGTATTACACAACAAACCGCCAAAACCAACACTTTCTTGACTGGTAAACTATTTAGGGAGTTTTTGTGGATTGGTGAGAAGTTTGGCACCTTTAGTTATTGTTGTGGAGCTGAGTGAAGTGTTTCTGGGATATTTGAACTAGTCAGTCTGCAAGATTGGTTGTTTTTTGGTACAGTTTAGGCCACAATATTTAAAGGTGGGGTTGAATAAGAGGTTGAGTACAATCTGTTAGAAAAAAAACTTCAGTGGGATGACATGCACTGGACAGCTGACCCAAGATTGATGACAAGGCAGTGCTGCAGGGTAGATAAAACGGTTGGTATACTGTGACCTACAGTCCTTGCTCAAAAGAATAAACATCATATATTACCCAAAAAAACATGAATTTGTATTTAATGTCATCAAATGTCCCTTAAAATACCCGGAGAATCAGACAGCCGGGGCCCACACACATCATTTTGTATATCTTAAAGACATGTTTTACAAGCATATTCAAATACTATTTTGAATAATAAGTTACAGCAACTAGAGTTTACTACACAAACTAAGTTGAAACGTGTCAAAATGAGTATACTTCTTCCCTCGATGTGAAAATGCAAATATTCATTCAAAATCATTTCAAAAGTTGAACTAAAGTAACTTTAGTTTAGAAACTTAAGTAAATTCCCATTTTATGTACACCACGGCTTTCAGGTTTCCATTTCACACTTGTGTGAGCTGGATATTGGACCTCAATGAGCCTCCAAATTAGTCACAAAATTATGCTCATAAGTACACGTCTTACACTGAGATTTAAGGCGAGCCCAGAAAGACTTCACGCCTTCCATCAGAATGTGAAAACAACCTGCAGCCTTCATCATTCTGCACAATTACAATGAAGTAAGAAAAAGCACCACACGTTTTTGTGGAGAGGGACTTCAAATCCCTTCCCCTGCACATTATGAAGATTTATATTATGCTGGTTTAACAGAATATAGATGCAGCAGTAATGGTTTCCAGAACTTATTTAAAAGTTAATATTAATTACATATTAACGACAGGTTTATTAGACTTGGTCTGGGCACATAAGATGCACAGCACTGTATCGTCAATGGGACACTAGTGTAGCCCACTTTAAAGTACTTGTATCACAACAACCGCTCCTGTCAGTCAAACCCAGCCTTATCGACCACCGTCCAATCAGAAAGCTCCGTACTTTTTTAACAGACTTTGGGGGCCAATCACAACCGGCCCTTCACGTCTCACCTCTCCCGCTGAGGGGAGGGGATATGACCTTATTTGGCAGTTATAACCTTATATGGAGCGCCGCCAGGGGGCAAGCAGTACGAGGCAGCCTGCTGGTGACACTTTCCCCCAAATTGTAGCTTTGACTCTCGGAGATGGGGCAGGCAGTCGTAGGGTGAAGCGATACACTCGAGTGGCAAAGATTGTTGTGCGAGCAAAGTGTTCTAGTTGAAGCTTCTCCCTCACGGACGGTCACCGAGGATATTTCAGGCTGTGTGTGTTGGGTAAATAAAGATCAGACTTCGCTCTCCAAAACCTCAGTGCGGCGCGCACGAACAAGAGGAACAAGGACTCGTGACTGCGCTTGATACTGTTTCCACGAGCTAGATGGGACTAAATAAATCCGTCACTGAATGACATGAAATGCGGCCAGTGTTGACTCGAGTGTTTCATTCGGGAGGCGGAATTGATTTTAAGTGAATCCCAACGCAGTGCGGCGGACAGACTGGAGCGACCGGGCCAGAGGGGCGAAACATTGTTGTCTGCTATTCTGCCTTCTTTCAAATTCTAGAGGTGAAAAAGAAGTGAGATAACATTTTTTTTTTAATCTTTACAGCCGACACGCTGACGTTTTGGACTGACTTTTCCAAGAGGTCACACTCTGAAGAACAACGTGTTTATGGATTGCTGCGCAGCGAGGAACACCCGGAGTTGTAGGCTACGATCGCGTGCGTTGATCATGTTGATACCTCGCTGTTGCTGTGAACTTTGATAGATGTTAAAAGCAAAAAAAAAAAATCAGTACTATAGATACGCGATTTAAAATAAATACGCGCAGATAAACTCAGATTGACCTCTGGAGGAAGCGCTTTTTACGCCCTCCCTCGGGTTTTTTTCTCTCCCAAGACTTCAGGACGGATCCCTATCACTCAGTCTCTCCTTCTGTGATTTAAACAAAGACCGAAGTGTTTGGGGATAGCATGGCAATGGTAGTAAACCAGTGGCCAGAGAACATTTCTGCAGATCCGGGGTCTCAGCTCCAGATATGCGGCCAGGAGCCCGGCGGGGCACCGGGAACCCCCAACGGTTCCACCCCAGGGAACGACGCACTTTCCGGGGACAAGATCCCCAACGTGGACTGCATGGTGTGCGGGGACAAGTCCAGTGGGAAGCATTACGGGCAGTTCACCTGCGAGGGATGCAAAAGCTTCTTTAAGCGCTCGGTGAGGCGGAACCTCTCGTACACCTGCCGGGGGAACCGGGACTGTCCCATCGACCAGCACCACCGGAACCAGTGTCAGTACTGCCGGCTGAAGAAGTGCCTGAAAGTCGGCATGAGAAGAGAGGGTAAGACCATAGGTGTGTGACGGGTGTCCGTGTGAAGTGTGGCACAGGAGACATTTGCTTACTAATCGTGTTTTACTGTGTAAATGTGTGCGTAATGCTGCTCACCGTAAAATATCAATCTTAACAGGCCATTAAGTCTGGAAAGCAGCCGTAAAAGATTTTACTGTTTAAATACAAGTGACTGACTGTTAACATCCACTGAGGCTCTTTTTTTAATTGCTTGTATATAAATAATACATTTGCACCAAAGTAGATCATCGGTTGCATGAAAACATATTTGGGAAAACTCTGGACACATACATTTGAATTGGAAACGGTCATTTACCACATATTCGTCTACCTGTAAAAAAAAATACATTTAAGAATACACATGACACTCTCTCTTTAATTATGTCCCTTCACATGTCACTAAAACTCGCCAGTGAGAGATTGTGTGCGTAAAATACGCGTCGTGTTTTGTGATGCCTGTTGATCTAAATGGTTATGTGTTACACAGTTTATACGCACTGTTGTTATGGGTAAATCATCCGTCACCACCTGCGGCAGCACAATGCGTATTTCACATTCATTTAGGCTACCAAATCCGAACCATTCGCCCTGGTTCGCTCTGTTCTGTGAAATCCCTCCTTTGTCCCGCTGTTTTAATTATGCTGTTTGCTCCATCGACACCCAGAGCCGCTATAAGAGGATGCCGCTACATTTGTTGTATTGTGTTGGATTAACAACGGGTCAGTTAGTGTCAAAAGGGAGCAGTGGAAACGTGTTGATGGAGAAGAGGCTTCCCATATCAATTATCATTCAGCCAGCAGCGTGATCCCATTCATGAGAGGTGGGACGCTGCATGTTTTAAAATGTTTTAAACCGAAAGGAGCCAACAGTTCTTTCTCTCACGATCTGTGTTACTGATGCGTTCATTTTATTTGTTTGTTTGTGCACTTTGGATAAGTGAACTCAATACTTTATTTAGAGACTCTCCTGATGTAGAAGCTACAGATTCTTTATGACAAAAAAGCACAAAGAGCCCGCACAAGTATTAGATTGTCTGTATGAAATAGCCTATTTGGGAAAATAATGAAAATGTCAACGTGCACACCACTAACTATCACAAAGCTTTAACACAGGTGAGCCATGGGCAATGAGGATTTTTGCCTTGTGAGTGAAAAAAAGTGCGTTTCAACCACTTATCCTCAAAAAGTTTGAGTCTTTTATGAAGATGTAACCCTTAGCCCAGTTTATTTTCCCTCTTAGAGGCCAGAATAGGGTCAGCAGCCACATCTCAATGAGCAATCTTGCTCACGGACACTTCGGCAGGGGATGTTGAAGGACAACCCCGCCGCCCTTTGATTCCAAATCCACTGATGGAAAATAACCGTCCTCCTTAGAGTAGAGCCTGAGCCACTGCTATGCCTCTCTGATTGTGTGTATGTGTGTGTGTGTGTGTGTGTGTGTACTGTACACAGTTTCCTCATGTAAAATACCCGCAAGTCACACCGACTCGGTCGTGCTTGTTTCCGGCTGAATGAACCCGAGGTAATCGCCTGACGCGCTGCAGCAACAACAACAAATCTGATTCAGTCCGGTAATGAGAAAAAGTTCATTCATTCAGACAGACGAAAGACATAGAGGGGAGTTTTTTTTTTTTAATTTAGTCTATATAAATCCACTCATCTTATTTGCCTTATTATGAAAATAGCCTCAAATAAAAACCGAAAAGTTATTTTGCATGCAAAATAAAACGGTTATTTACTTCATGTGGTAAATCCGTCAACTTTTACGAAGGAAAAAGGTTTCTAGCATTCAGTTCAGTTAGTAAAAGTTTGGTTAAAAATGACATTCTTGCAGTGCCGAGCTCGTTCTTTATGTTCATCATGAGATACGCCTTAAGAATGGCGTGGAAGGTAATCCGTTTAGATGAGATAACATTACAATGATTTGCTTGTAGACTGCAGACTATGGTCTACATTGCAAAAAAAAATCATCTTAAAGTAATTAGTGTCTTGATCTTCTTAAAATAAGTGAAATATATTTTCCACCAAAAATGATTTCTTTCAATCCATTTTGACATCCTTGTCAAATGTTGTGTTGAAATAGGGCCAGAAAAATCCGATTAAGGTTTTAAAACTCATTATCTGCTCATTATCCTCTTCTCTCTTTATTTTTTATTTTTGCAGTGCTGGCTTATAGTTGTGCCTAAAAAAAGGCTTAAATGCAGAGCAAGTCAACTTACATTGGCTGAGCTCATATGTTGGTGCATTTGGGGTCAGCAGGATTAAACTGTGCCATGAAATCCTCTTTGTCGGCTGACTTCTGTTTATCAGCATCCATTTGTCTGCTTATGGGACAATTTTGTTAGGACGCTCTTCCGGCAATTTGTCAAAGTAGAGAATTAAAAAACAGAATTTATCATCCGACTAATAAATATTCTGCATTAATAAAGTCAGTCAGAGACATTCAATTGCCCTAGTTATATAATCATAACTCCCATTGTTTTAATGAAGTAAAAGTCACAGAAAAAGTCCTATTGAGTAATTTGTGTACACGTGAATATTCATGAATATCTGATACAAAACCCTGGCATTATTATTTTATTGTTACATCTACAGGAAGTTATGCTGCGTCCTAGAATCCAACGATTGAGGATGTCAACTGAAAAGTGGCCGGACTGTTAAAGCCTTCAAACTCAGTTGTCCTTCTCTAGATACATAAGTCATGTTCCATCTACATTATTCAACAGGTTCACTTCAGGTTGTCAAGGGGATGCAGTGTTTATTCTCAGTTATGATCCAGGTGAAATATGCATTTGATTTTTACCATTTTACATTCCCAACAATATGCGAAAGTTCCTGAAAAGATGCCGTTAAAATGAAGCGGAAGATCACAAGTGAAAATGCATGTTTGCTGAAAGAGTTTGTCATGTTATTAATCATTTAAAAAACCTTTTTGATTTAGTTCGAAATGTACGAAAAGTCTGAAGGAAAGGGCTGTTTCATGGAACAAGTTATATATTTATAACAATTTCAACTTGTTTTATTCAGAAATTATGTATATTGAGCTACATAAGATGATGTTCTTGGACAGCCCTTTGATGTCCTTTGATTGTCTCTTACAGACAATCAGCAAGAGAAAGTCTGAAATTGGTTATAAAAATTACAGCATCGTTTCATATCCCTAACACTGCTGCATGACTTTTCTGTTAAGACTGAAGCAATATTTAGCTTTCTGAGAAGACATGCTAAATGTTTCATGAGATTTAGAAAATCTTTGCTTTCAAGTGAGTTTCTTTTTTTTTCCCAAAGGAGGATGTTTGACCTCTTTCTGCAGTCTGCTGTGTAGAACATAATATCATTTGTTGGAGACTTTTATCCCGAGCAGCTTTCAGCACCATGGCAGCACACAGTTCTTTGCTGGCCTCAGTGGGAATCAAACCATTGAAAAACCTTGGCAACATTAGTGTCATTGTCTCACCACGCAGCTACACAGAACTCTGCTCTTGTGTCTCTGTCAGTTTCTTAGCTGAATAGAAAGCAAAGAGGCAAAGAGAATCAGCCTGACAGTTCCTTTGAACTGGAGTGAATGTTTTAATTTCCAAGCAGCCCACAAGGACGAGCTTCTGACTCGAGTCATTGAGGACAGAAAGACACGCGTGGTAGTTTCCTGCTCTGATTAATACATGCGTGCACAATAATAATGTCATCTTGAAGGTTGTGTGTATGTCTTGAATCAGATACCTGTGTAGCTAAGAGCACACCAAACACATTCAGACGCACAAAGTTATAGTAGAGTGTAGTGATGGTAAATGGTCTTTTATCACAGGTAAGGCTGGATATCGTTCCAAAGTTTTCAATTATGTTACCGGTGACAATACTCTTTAAACCTTTTAAAATCTTTTAAAATCTATTTAAAAAAAAGCAGCTACAACATTTTCTTTAGCTCGATTACACCTATGTGATTCACACCATAGTCAAGACTCTCAAATTATAACAACACACATGTTTGCAAGGTTACTGTGCGTAACGTATTTCCTGCCTCTACGACGTGTAATATTAGATAGCCAATCACAAGCGTTAGTAGATCTTGGTAGAAGCATGCCACTTGCTAATTGTCTCACTGACGCAAATAAAATTTGCTCCTTGGGTATTGAAATTTGGTATTGCCAAAAAAGTATCGAAGTTCGGCACCTGGCCCTAATGACATGAATCTGTAATACCTGCATTGAACGTGCGCAATGGAAATACTTCTGCCTGCTGCCTGCTCTGACCCACATGCACTCTGACAAAATACCAACACTAGTGGGAAATATAGGTCAACCAAAACTAAAACATTAACAACAGACCAGGCTCGAGTCAAAGTCCCAATGTGTGAACAGGCCGGGGCCTTTCCAGTGAGTAAACACCCCACTGGAGCGCTAAAGTCTAACAGGCAGCGTGTATTGACTAATCCATAAGCCACTGTGCAACTTAACACCAAAACACTGCCGTCTGGCCTGCTTAGGCTCTGAAAACCTTTACCTTTCCCCAGTAATTTAGCTATTGACAAATTCAGATACTTAACCTGTCACCACTTGTCGTCATTATCAGAACCACTCAGAGAAAAATGGTTCCCATTCACATATTGCTCAGAACCGGCCAGCCTCTATTAAAGTGATACACTGAGGTTGTGGCCTTATCGCCAAGGCTGCCTTTAATATTATAGAATAGATGAATGATGCAGTTTTTTTAATGCTTCTGGACACATCAAGGTGAGGAGGCTTCATGTTGCAATATAACACAATATGACCTCTTCCCTATAAAGGTTGGGCTTCTTTCTGCACATCCCACTGTAGCACAGATGTCACAAAAGTAATGTGACCCTCTTCAGGTGCATTCAGTCAATCATTCTAACAAACAGACTGACCCTGGACTGTTTTGCTTGTGCCTTAAGTAGCTCAACCTGTTTTTGCATGTCACTCGTTTCACTTGTAATGACACACACACACACACACACACACACACACACACACACACACACACACACACACACACACACACACAAACACACACACACACACACACACACACACACACACAAGAGAGGGCACAGAATTTGTCAGAATCATTTAACAACCAAGAAGGCTTCTCCTACATATTTTGTGTAAAATAGCACTATGGTGAGATCTTTGCCCATTTATAATTTAGGAGTTTAGTTGATGATCTTAGACACGCTCACCAAGGGGGAGTAGATGAAAAGGAAGCAGAGTAAGCACAGTGCACCGATAACTTGTACTATTTGTCGCAATTTTGGATCAACAGTTGATGTTTTAATAAAGACAGGATATTGGTCATGTCTTCCACTATAATATGATGGCGGCTCCCCTCTGACCCCCAAAAGGTTATTTAGCTACTTAACCCCTTGTATTTACCTTAGTAGTTTTGGTTTATTTGCTCGGGTTTAGAGGTCCACAATCCTAACTACAACAGAAAGTAATGGTTAAGTATTTACTTAAGCTTTAAGTAAATGGGAAAATATGTTGTTTTTTGTGTGGACTTTTGTTGCCAATTATGAAATAATACATTCCTTCATGACAGAATAAAAAAATCTTTTGAGATAGCTAAATGTGAAGCTAAAACCTTGTGCTACCACACAGACTAACGATTGTCATGTATGTTGGCTAGCAGCTCTCTTATTGGGTGAATGGTTCTGGATTTGAGCACCAGAAACCAAATTTAATTTGCTCACACTGTTTTTGTGTGATTTGTCTGATGTATTATATCTCATATATCTAAGAAAAATAAAAGCAAACCAAAAATATCAGCATGGCTGGATACCACGAGGGAGAAGTGGTAAATACATGTTTTATGTGAACTGGCGCTTTAAATGTATTGCCTATCTTACTGTAAAAAATAATTGGTAAGGTAAAGGAAACTCCAACCACAAAAATGAATTTAATATCAGTCTCAAAAACTCATTTAATACAAGTCTGAGGCTCTATTTTTACTGATGACGCAAGCTGATAAATTACACATGAAGCCAGGCCGCTAAGAGGTGTTAAAAAGAAGCCATTTATGCACAGATGTCTTCTCCAAACTCTAAACTCCCCAAAAAACACAAGAACATAATGCCCTGCTGTGGCCCACTGCATGTTAAAAAAAGAGGGAAGGGGTGGTGTGTAAGTGTAACTAAGGATGGCGTGAATCACTGAGTTCGGGTTGAATTTGGTCTAGTAATTAATTCAGGAACTGCATCATCAAAGTCTGAGAGAGCGACTGAGGCAAAAGCATCCACGCAGAGCAAAGCCACCAAACTTTCTCACGCAAATGTCCTCTGCCTTCCAAGTCTCTGTCTCTCTCTGTCTGTCACTGTTTTCCCTCTCGTTCCTGCAGTGCCTCCGGTTTTTCTGCACTCTCGTTCTGTTGTGACTCTTTCGTCTCCCCGCTCTTTCACGTTCGACTCACAACTGAGGACAGGGTCAGTCTTCTGCAGATGGCTTGTTATTAGCAAGTTTAGCTGAGTAGTAAAGTTGTTATGAGCAACGCTTTTATATAAACAATTTTGCTATGCTCTATTTCTTTCTCTAATTTGATGATGTGTTTTCCTTCAGTGGGGCGCAACAATTAATTTTGATGATTACTGTCGCTATGGGATTGTCACAAATCACAAATAAGAAATGTTTTTCAATATGTTTGTATTTTCACATGCATGTACTGTACTCTGCCATTTAGGCTACGAAAGATAGTGTGTGTGTGTGTGTTTGTGTGTGTGTGTGTGTATATTGGTAGGGTAAGACTGAGGACATGCAAAACAAAACCATAGACTGTACAATTGGTAATAGTTAGTCTATGTCTACAGTCTTTTACATGGCTTTAAATACAGTGGAAACACAACACTCCACAGTCTGAATTCTGTATATTTCCTTATTTTTATTTTCCAGTAGTAAGCATGAAGCAAGATTGTGATTAAAGATCTGGTTTTATTTCAGTCAGACCAACCCGGGTATGTGTGTATATATGACATAATACGCACTGTAACACTGTAATAGGCAGCATATTGAAGGTAACACAACTAGCATTCACTTTAAACATCTGTTTAATGTAACCATAACCACACACACACACACACACACACACTTTCTAGTCACATATAATAGTGGGATATAGTGTTTGTGTGATTTAAACAGCTTCACTAAACGTATCAAACTACAGACCTTAAACGTAGCACACATGCGTTAAAAGACGCTGGGCGCCATTTAGATAATGTTATAGCTGGAGCTTTGTAGCCTAAATGGCAGAGCATGCACATATGAAAATAAATATTGAACAACATTGCTTATTTGTTACAATAACATAACCATGTTTAACTTTCTTCTCAAACCTACAAGAACTTTCCTCCTGCTCATCCGCCAGCTCTGGCTGTCAACAACACATTTACTTCCAATGTTGCTTATGTATTTTTTGTAGCTTTTGCGTTTGTGCTCTGGCTTTTGTATGTGTGTTGTAGCTTTTGTATTGGTGTTGAACCGCCTTGGCCACCGTACTCCTGCAGTATGGAGCACCTTTTGTTCCATTCAGGATGTATTAAACACTACACTTTCAATGTTTTTCTTCTTAAAGATAGACAGAACAGTACTCACGTACTTTTATATTAGCAGCTTGTATCAAGACATTGCAATACTTATACAGATTTTTTTTCACAACTCAGGCGGCACCAGAAACAACCTGTAAACACAACACAGACATATATATTTTTTTAAAGTTGATACGGCGAACTTGTTAGCAAGCAGTTACTCATTTACACATCCGGCTTTTGCTTTCCACTAACTCCTGACAGAAACATCTGTCTCAGTAGCTGCTAAATGCTCCACTATGTCTCTGTTTAGTGCTGAGCAAGTAGCATACAGTGTTTTTTTAAAGCTTTTTTAAGATTTTAAGAGTAGTGAGAGTAAACCAAAACAGTGAAGTTTATTGGCCGGAAAACTAAAACAATAAGCTGAAATATGCTAAAAACCCCTGTAAAGTAGTCCTGTGATCTGTTTCAGCTTCAATGGATAACCATTGTGAAATGTGTTGGAAATGCTCAACTAATTGATTTGACCGTTGTTTTTCTGGCAGAAATGTTTTGGTAGAATAAACAGAAAAAGAAAAAAAGAATAGCATGCAATGGCACAAATACTGTGGACCATGCACTGAATCAGACTGTGTATAGCCATATATGTACTTATCATTTTAATAGGCAAGTCCAAAGTTATGCATCTTATTAACCGTCTAGTGACCCCTGTCGCAGTGTTAGCAGACCACAACGGCTCCAATAAAAGAGAGCATCACAGAACTGCCCTCTGTTTGATTGACAAATTGTATATGAGTATGATATCAGAGTATATTTCCATAACTCTTTCTGCTCATTGACATCCCGTTGTCTCTTTATCTCTTATTCTGCTGGGTTACATATTAGCTTCTCTCTGTCTCCTATCTGACTTGTTGGGAGCTTTGCCCTGCTGCAGAGCAGTGACCTGCAGGTCAAAGCTCAAAGCCAAAATAAAACTGTGAGAGCAGCAGGGATATTACCTTGGTGTCACATCACACACTGCCCTCTGAGCTGGAGCACAACCACGTACATCTACACAGGCTTTCAGTGGCACACACATATAGGCACTGACAGGTATAAAATTGTATCTTTCCTTTATCTTCCAAAATGTTTTTTTAGCTTTACAACTTTGTGTTTTGTTCCTTTGATTGCAGGATTGCAAAATGGTTCTAGTGTTGTGAACCTCTCATACACAAGAGCACATACGCACGCTGTGGAAAGCGGTGACGTCAACCACATGTTCATGCAGAGTAACGTGTTTATTTTTCGCTTGTCCTTGGAAGCTTTGGAAATGGAAACTCTACTCATTGAACACAACTGTCAGACTGAGCCAAATCTATAATGCGTCTGTGTTGCCCTGGCACCGTGACCTTTGAGACCAAATGTTGATAGGCCTTAATTGTATTTAGCTGCTGTAATTCCACTAACAGTCTGACCCAGAGGCTAATCCAGGCCAGCCAGGCAGCGAACTGTGCTTTCTGCCAGCTGCCATTTGCTGAAGTGGCATTTTAAAAGTCACATCTGAAATGTCCCATGATACCTCTCTTTGCATGCCCTTTCCTCCTCTCCCTCGTTCTCCTGCCATCTTTTTTTTGCTCTGTCTACTGTATGTACACGGGAAGCAGTTTTGTTTTGGGTTTTAGGGATTTGTAGCTCTTTTTTGTGCCCGCAGTTTGGTTTCAGAATATTTTTGTTTGCCAGGAAGAAGGACGTTGAATATTGTTAAGATTTCAAGTTTTCTTCCCTTCTTGTTGTCTGATGACAAGCTCAGTTAATAGCATTAAGCTCACCCACAGTGCACCAATTCAAAAGCAGGACACAGCTTATGGCAGACACCCAAATCTGTCTTTATACTCCCATCCCCCTTGTTATTCTTTATCTTTGACCCTGCTTTCCTTTTTTGTCTCTTCCTCAGGCATCTGTTTTTTACTAATGCCATTTCTGTCTCTCTGCGCTCTCTTGCTCCCCTCCTTTATGTCAAAATAATACATCTCTCTGCCTCTATACTTCTGTCTTTCTCTTTATTCCATTGGACATTTCCATAATTACCCCCTCTCTCCCTTTTCTTTCTCTCTGCTCCTCTCTTGCTCGTCCAGCAAGCTGTAGGCGAGGAAAAACAGAGAGTGATGTGTCCCAGTCAGTAGTACTCAAGTGCTCTGCCTCTCAGCCACGAGTGACCTCCACAATGAGGCTTTTGAAAAGTCAAGTGGATCAAGTAGATCCGCCACCATCTGCAGGATTAACCACTAATCAATATGATTAGCAGATGAGATGAGCAGATTCATAGCTGTGATTTCACATATCAGAGACATGAGAGGCAGCAGGATCCCAACAGGTCGTGAAATTTGTGGAACTTCATTGAATTTTGAAGAATTTTATCTATTCTCCATCAAGGTCAGGCACAATGCTTTAGTGAGAAGCCCAAAAGAAGTGAAAGCCAGGTTGCCCACCCCATATTTTTTTTTTTAGAAGATATGAATAAGCCAGGGCAGAGTGACAGTTCTAGGTTATGGAAGTGATTTGACTTAGATATGTCACGGAAGAGTCAGAATTGATCCTTTCAGAAAGTGCTCCAAAATGACACATGCTCAAGTTCAAGCCTTAACAAAGTGCTTATTTGAACAAAAACTACAATGATTCCCCAACGCTAACCGCAGGGTTTCTTTGACTAAAGCCATAGCATTGTCAGACAATGAAGAAGACTTGTTCTTCAACAGTGAATAATAACGGGCACTTAAAAACAAATTGTTTGACATTTCATTTGGAGGACTTGTCGAGTCTTTCGCCAACCTGCGTTACAATAACTTAACTCTGACTTCCAGCAGGAGCACTGTATTTAGCAGTCTTTCACTTCCCACTCAAAACATATTTGACCAGGTAATCTTTGTGGAAACTGCCGTGCCTTTCTCTACTTTCAACCCAGCTGCTCACAACGGTGTTTCATTTTTCATTTCCTGCAAAGACAGACACATGTGGCTAATCTGACAGCCGTCCTTTGCAAAGCAAGACGAGAGTGTCTGGAGTGCCAGTGACAAGGAATGTCCCATTGTGCAACATCTTTGTGACAGGCAACACCTCTTCATAGCTCAGCCCAGCGAGACTATGCTGTTTGCCAAAGGAGACTGCATTCTTTTCCGGGAACATGCGGGTTGACACAAGTTCACAAGGAAAACTAGTCGTTTGAGGTCAACACCTTTTGTGCAGAGGTATCTTTTTCTGCTCAGAGGACAGGCTAGAATTAAAGGCATTTTTATAACGCTCTTGAGTGTTTTGACCTCTCGTTTTTCAGACGTGCCACGTTGCGTTCAATTGACACAGCTGCTGTGTGTGAGGTGACAGGTGATGCAGAGTTGAAAAGCATTTTCCAACCCCCCCCCTCCCTTTTATTTCACCCCTCTCTCCACCTCCTGTTTCCACCTGTCTCCTTATGTAAAGCCTCGCACTTTATCTGAAGCCTCATCTCAGACTACATTCAGATAAATTGAACTCTGCACCTTTTCTGTCTTTCCCCTCTCTCTGCCCTCAATCTCCCTCTTCTCAACTTATCACCTCTTCCTCTTCATCTTATCTCGCCATTTCACCCTTTTACCTAATTTTACCCCTCACACGTCAGACGTTTGTGTGTGTGTATGTGTGTGTGTGTGTGTGTGTGTGTGTGTGTACAAGTGCTTGGCCTCTGCGTGCCCTTTTTGCCTCAGCCTCAGCCATTTGCCAGCAGAGAGAGGGGGGTTGGGGTGGTGGGAGAGGCATTGTACCAATTTGTGTGTGGTGCGTGCATGTGTGTATGAATATGTGGCTGCATAACATATGTAGGTGTGAAGAAGTGGTATATCTTTACCAGCTGGAGCTTGTCATTACTCGTTGATGCACAACAGCAGTGCAGAATGGCCTTGGCCGGGCCACTTTCCATCGCTCCACTGAAAAGGCGAGCGCTGACATATTTAGGAGTTGGAGAAATGTTCCCATCTCCACACTTTTTGCCCCTTTGACCCCATTCTGCTAACCCCCCACCCAACACATTTGACAAGCACAATTTCACTCCTTCTTTTCTGTCTTCGTCTCCTCTCCCTTCGGCGTCTCCTGCAGGCTTTTAGGATTTCTTTGCTTTACATACAGGCTGTGCAGAGGCCGTTTGGATTTAGATCAGGTTTAGGTGTAAAGGCGGCCTCCTAAAGCGTAAAAGTGTAATAACAACGTGATACATATGAATGAAATTTACTGTTAAAAGTTGGAAACAAAACACAATCACTAAAAAATTTCAAGATATCATTGATTAAAAGTTCATATCAATGCGTCCAAATTCTCATCTTGTTGTCTCGTCTTGTTTTCCATCAGCTGTACAACGAGGACGTACATCAAATTCCCAGACCAGCCCAGGACAGTACCTGACCAATGGCACCGACCCGTACAACGGCCAGCCCTACCTATCCGGCTTCATTTCTCTGCTGCTGCGCGCCGAGCCATACCCCACATCTCGCTATGGGGCCCAGTGCATGCAGGGAAACAACCTGATGGGCATTGAGAACATCTGCGAGCTGGCGGCCAGGCTGCTCTTCAGTGCTGTTGAGTGGGCCAAGAACATCCCTTTCTTCCCCGATCTGCAGCTCATGGATCAGGTGAGTCAGCGAATTTGATGACTGAATAGAATTTACTTTAAAATATCCGACCAGCAACTTCAATGTAATAGCTTGAGACATTATTGGCTTATCACTTTCCTGCCAAGAGTTCTTATGTCTAGAGCCAGGCTAGTTTTTGTCATTGTCCTAAGCCAAGCTAATTAGCTGCTGCCTGTAGCTAATCATATTTAGTGTCAGACAGTGGCATCATTTTTATCATCTAACTCTCTACAAGAAAATTGATTTAGTAACATGTTGAATTGTTCCTTCACTAAAGCATGCAAGGAGCACACACACACACACACACACACACACACACACACACACACACACACACACATACACATGAATAGGAGAGTGGATTTGCCCTCCAAATGTAGAAACTACATTAACATACATACTGGGTGCCTGTCTTAGTCAAATATGAACCAAAAACTTTGCAACATTTTTCACATTTACATTTTCTTTTCATGTCTACTTCTGTAGAAAATCTTGAGCCAGTAAAAATATTTGTTGCCATAATCATAATTAAATTCTCCTGTTCCATTTAATCAAAACCAAAAAAAACTGTAATTCAATGAAAGATCTTAGTTCCATTAAGTATTATCAATAAACACATTATTTATCACATGCACCCTCAGCTATTATAATCAAAAAGAGACTATAACTAATTTTCATCGATTTATTTTCCTTATTTGTGAATCAGTTGCATATAAAACAACATCGGTTTGGTTAATATTCACTGAAGGCGGAAACAGGCACAGCAGACCTGATGTCAACCCTGCACATGTAGATTTATACTAGCTGTAAAGTGTTGGCACGGAGTAATCGCCTGATCTATAAATATTCACATGCACCCTGGGCAGACATAGTCATCACAAATATGTCATGCTGTAGCTGCACTATATCATTAATATATCATTGTCAAGATGTAGAATACATGCATCCCTCTCAGTAAGTGCTTTAGAATTGTGGTTCTATGCTTTCCATAAACCCGCTTTTCGTGATTCTTTTCAACTGGAAGAAAGGACTGTTTACACCTGGCATTAACACATGTCTTGTAACTTAACTGCATCTAAAACAAACCAGATTATCTAGGGTAGACAAAATAATGTAAACACCTAAAAGAAGAAAATGTGTGACTAATAGTAATGATGGTGACCATTATCTTAAATGTTGCTACAAAGGTGGGTCATATTAGGTTGAATGCTGATTGCGGGCCATGTAAGCCCCACATATACTGTATATATATATATATATATATATATATATATATATATATATATATATGGCATAACACAGCTTGTCATATCCTTTTTGCAATCTTTTTTCATAAAGGTTATGTTTGGGGCATTTTTACAGGCCTTTATTCGTATGGGACAGTTTAGACTTGAAAGGGAAGAGAATTACAGATTGACTGTAACTAAAAAGGCAGTTGTCGGTTGTGCAAACGATTCTAATACGTCCTGTAACATTACATATCAGAATTCCTATTAGATACATTTGGATTGATTTGACCTTCTAAACACACCTTTAGTAATTTGAATGAGTTCTTAGTTTTATATTCATGATTAAAAATCAATAGCTGTCTTAAAGTAGAAATCTCAAATCCAGATCTGTCGACCACATATGATTTAAAAATGTAAGTTTTTTTTAGATTTTCTGCTGGAAGTCGAGCAGTAGTAAAAATAATTTCCTTCCTGTAATACGTGCTACCTGTATTCTAGGTGGCGCTGCTGCGCATGTCATGGAGCGAGCTCTTCGTCCTCAACGCAGCCCAGTGCTCCATGCCGCTTCATGTGGCTCCTCTGTTGGCAGCGGCAGGCCTGCACGCATCGCCCATGTCAGCGGAGCGCGTGGTGGCCTTCATGGACCACATCCGTGTCTTCCAAGAGCAGGTGGAGAAGCTGAAGGCCCTTCAAGTTGACACGGCGGAATATTCCTGCCTCAAGTCCATTGTGCTCTTCACATCTGGTGAGTGTCAATGAAGCACATGTGTCATATAAACAGTGGAGAGTCACAGGCAAACCGCATGAAATTGTGATGGTGTCACGTAATGTTGAAACAGGATGTTAAAGATTTACCTAGTGATGGAAGGCTCCAGACTGGGTAATCAAAAGTTTAAAAATCATTCAAAATTCATGAGCCCAAAATGTCAAACCTATGATACAGTATTAATCTATCTCTAAGCGCTCTAAGAAAATGAGACAAAACTTGTACATTGGGAGAGAATTAGGAGAAACCTCAGGGGAGGTCATTCAAAGAGCAATCGTGCCAGACGGTTGAGGATACAATTGATGTTGCAGGGAAAGAAAATGTTTTCATTATAAAAACAGGCAGTTGTAACTGTTCATAATCAAGTTTGATAGTAGCATTATTATTAAATTATTAGTACTATAGCATTATTATATCAAATATTGATGAAAGAAAATCAAACACAAGACCTCCAAAAAAAGATCAAATGATCAATTATTTGTTAAGATAGCTTTCCTTTTACTTGAGCTTAACCCTTGACTCAAACACAGACTCACAGGGGGATTATGGGTAGATTCTGATGTCAACAAAAACATCACCTGTCTCCTGTGAGTACAAGTACAATTGCTCACGCAGTAAGCTGACCTCCGTTGGCATGAGAACATTTGGCAACGGTTTATTCATGTTGACGGGGACACTTCATTGCAGGATATGAGATCGCTTGTAAACAGCTTAACCTGAGTTAGAGAAATAGCCAATAGCAGGGTTATTGTGCATATTTAAAGAAAGTAATCCCGGCAGATAATACAGTTATTTAATTATATGGCAAAATACATTAAATAATAATGAATCAATTTAAATGAAGACAGGTTTAAACTATATTACTGGTAAAGAACTTAAAATGGTACCTAAAATGACTAAAATTACTTCTGTGTAAAATTCATAACAGCAATCTTACGACATAGATCGGACCTAGTAACGTTTCTGCAACACTGTCAACATGGCAAACTTCTGAACTTAACACCATCAGATTAACGTAAAGACTGCAGCAGCACAAGATGAAACACGCACAGAAAGAAATTAAATGTGCATTTTCTTCTGAGCACTGTAAATCTCTCAACCATCATCTCCTTTGCATGATTTAACAAAATGACTTTAATAACTTTAAATTGTCCAGGAGATACTTCTCTATTAAAAATGTAAACAGTGCAAGACAGATGCTTTACATAAAGCATGTGGGTAAATGGGTATTATGTAAGTATAAAACTTAACTTGTTTGTCATGTTATGCTTGTGCAGCATTGGACAGTATAAAAGAAGAGAGCAAGAGTAGGCGAGCATCTTTTGCACTCAAAATGGTGGCATATTAAGGCTTTGATGCAAACATTTGTTTTAAATCCATCAGTTAGAAAACGTTATGAACAGTTACATAAGAGACACCTATGTTTACATGACAAATGCCATTCAACATATAGATGAAGCCAGCATTGTATTCATGTCTAAATAGCTGGCTCATTAGCCGCGTTATTGTGTACTAAATAAGAAGCCAAAGGGTCCTGCAGGCATTTATCCTCGACACAAAGATCCTCGATTGTACTTTTTTTCTCTCCATTAGTTGAAGATTTTACCACAGTATAGGACGTTCGGAGTGCCAAGAAACCTTTCTTCCGTCTACTGTGTTGGAATCCAGTTTAAGCTCACGGATGCATGATGCCGACTTCAACTGTATTTAACCGGCCTCACCTTTTCACCTCCGCTGGGCCTGACCGACATGTGACCCCTAACAATGCTGCAGCAGATATTGTCTCATTGGCTCCATATGTAAATGCTGCTGCTACACTCTTCCCACCAATCAGTCATTATGTCTGCCCTCCATGAATTTCACTGTAATTGGATCACTCTCTCATACTGTAAAATACCGCAATTTATCCCATGAGTAGCTGCTTGTGCCTCACTGTATCACCTCTTTTTTCTTTGCTGGATTTAACCGTGAGCTTTTACCTGAAGCTATTACTTTGGTATTTAACTTTGAGTTGCTAAGCTGTATTTTGGTTTCTGCCCTTGTAATTCATTGTTCACAAAATCTTGTAGGAAAGACTGATAAACGTATAAAGTATATTTTTTATTTAGCCTACAATACACCCAGAAAATTATATAGGAACGAGCGCGCTATCTGAACCCAACAATCCATGGTTTTCTACCTCTTAACAAAAAGGAAGGCAGTGGCCATTATCTGCCAGAACAGAATCTTTGTGACATTGAGTTAACATGATAAAGATGGTAATTTGACATCTAAATTATAGCACTCTCCATTTGACGTAATTACAAAGAAAATACCTTCATTCTAGCATAGATTTGTCTATTTAAGGCTGTTGGCCTCCAAAGCTCTTTAAGAAAACAACAACAGGGGACTTGTGCCTCACACCCTCACTGTGTGGAATTATTTTCTCCCCACTGAGCTGCAGACAAGATTTAATAAAATACTATCTTGTTACACCTTGAGGAAACCCAAGAGATAGGAATTGTTTTGATACTGCTTGTATACAAACCCTGTTGAGCTTTATCCCAACAGTCACTGTGCTCTAGTGCTAGCCAAAATACTGTCACATCTGGGATATTTCACTAAGAGATCATGCTTTGTGACCCAAGGGGAAACGGATGGTGAAGACGCCAACACTGAGATGTCGCTCGTCCTTATTTTTTTATTTTTTTATTGCTTTCCCCTTTTTTTCCTTGCATGGCTTGTCAGATCCACTCTGCATGTACCTAGCGTCTCTCTTCCATGTATGTGGGTTGCTGTGGATCCACCTCTCCCATTTCTTCCTTGCTTTCATCAGCCATCTCTCCTTCACGATCCTATCTATTATTGAAACCAGTCATTTACCCCTCCTCCCTACGCTCCCCAAACCCAAGCTCAGCCCAGGCCCGGGACCCCCGCCCCCACCCTGGGAGTTGAATTATGTATGGTGGGTTTCAGTGAGACGGAGGATTCGCAACAGCCACGGCCATGACCTACATAACCCCTGTAGCCCCGAGCATCCCATGTGACTTCCCTCCATGTGGGCAGATGTACCCACATGAATACACGTTGCAGAAAACTGCAAATGTCTTGGCAAACAAGACAATACATTTAGTAAAACAAGCAGATATTAAAGCCGAAATTTGAATTTAATAGAGACAGACATGCACACACGCACACACTTGGTAGACCCATTAATGAACCTGACTCCTGCAGACCTGATAGGATGAGCTAACAGTCTTCGACAAACACCAAATTGTCTCTGACCTCCCTCTGAGTCCCCTCCCTTCACTCTCTAAGTGAAGCACAGTCCCATCAAGGCACATCAGAGAACGGACATCTCAGTCCTGCCATGCTGATCCCTCACCCCCACTGACCCAGTGTGTGCCCAAGGAACAGACAAAAGAACACGACGCTAAGCGCATAAGGGCACCCACAGAGCTGTCGCTTTGGCACGCGATGTGGTGGCAGTCACACAGACAGCTTTACTAATCCCAACCAGGCAGTGGCGGCTTTGTCACGCAGGACCCAAAATGGCGGCCCAACAAAAAAAAGAGTCCAGCTGCCCTTCCGAGTGGACGGACACAGCTGAAATGGGAGCAATTATTCACTCAGAATGATGAGAATAATTGCCACTGGGGGTGGGGAGGGCTTGACACACTCAGTTCAAATATGACATAAGTTAAATCTTTTGGTGGTATGGATCTATGGCTTGGCTCAGCAGGGTTTACACAGGGGGCAGATCAAAGTGTGAGATGACAAAGGGACCTATGATGTAACGTGACAGGTTAAAAAAAATATGTGCCAGCACTTTTAGACTAAAAGAACGTGCTTAAGAAGAAATTGCCCTCATTTATAAAGCCTTTCAAATGAGGGTTCATTGAAGGGGCAGAGTCAGAGTGTACTGAATGTACAGTGTGTGGCAGAGTACAGTGAAATGTGTCTTTGTTTTGAGTTCACATATCTCTGACCTCTTTTGCTAAATCCCACGTGCTCTCCTCTGCACACACAGGGTGCGAAAAGTATCGCGCACAGTGTTACACACTCTATCGGTTGTGCGAGACTCTTGCCAAGGTGGGGGCCTGCAGGAGAGGAGGTGTGAGGAGGCAGGAGGCAGAACATGACCTCCAGCTGTGGGGAAAGGGAATGCTGTAGTGGGCTGTGAACACAGACCACAGGGGTGTAATAGATGCTTATCTCTGTAGTGACAACCTCGATTTCCTCAAGTTTCAGCAAGATTTTTCTGAACTGAGGAATTAGAAATTAGAAGAAAAAAACTCTCAGCTCTTTATTACATACAATTTTCCCACTGTGACGGCATTTATCTGTTTCAATCAACTAGGTCAGATTTAAAGTACACGTTTAGTACCAGGTCAAGTTAAATTCTTGCAAAATCCAAGCCTTAGTTATCAGACACAATATCAACCTGATAACAGGAACAAATATAAATATCAGACATGACCATTTGTCCCATGAAGTGGGTCATTGCTAATGTTTTGCGGATTCTGTCTACCTTCTTGCAGTTTCCTTTTAGACACTATACTAAGGATGAGAAACCATAAATCTTTATTTTGTCTTCCTTCCTTCTAGATGCTATGGGGCTGTCAGACGTTGCCCACGTGGAGAGCATCCAGGAGAAGTCCCAGTGTGCCCTGGAGGAGTATGTAAGAAACCAGTACCCCAGCCAGCCAAACCGCTTTGGACGTCTCCTCCTCCGCCTGCCTTCCCTGCGCATCGTCTCTTCTCCGGTCATCGAGCAGCTGTTTTTCGTTCGCCTGGTAGGCAAGACACCCATTGAGACACTGCTCCGTGATATGCTGCTCTCAGGCTCCAGCTACAACTGGCCTTACATGCCCACCGTGCAGCGCGACCGACCCATCTCTCTCCACTACAATGAGAACGGGCCCTGAGGTGGAGAGACAGACGGGGGAGAAGCTGCGGGAGAAATACAGGCTGAACGTCCATCTGACTACTCATCCATCCCTTTTTCCTTCATTCTCTGCGTTCAACTTTTCAGCTTTTCCAGAGGAAGCATCTCCCTCACCATTCCGCTCACAAACCCGGGTCAACGATATAGTCCGTTACCAATCCGGTTACACAAGCCAACCAATCATTTACCATGGCCATTGCAGAGACTTGGTGGTCCCTCAGCTGACGGTGCAGTCTACATTTGAGATGTGGCACGAGATGGACAAGTTGGTAGAACGGGATATTGCAGTTCACCAGCAGGTCTGTTGGACTCACTTCAGATTTGAGTCTAAAACCACATGAAAACAGGGGCAGCAAAAGACAAAACATTTGCTTTACTGTTGGTGCTATGCCTACATTTCCAGAAGCTGCGCAAAAGCATCTTAGTATGGTAAATACTAAGCAAGGGCTTTGCCAATGGGACTCTACAACCAAGAGCACAAGGCCCGTTGTAAACTTACCAATTTTTAAAAAGAAAGCCAGAAGCCATTAAAAAAAAATGACAAATGCCAAAATGTCTTGGACTTTTGCAGAGGACATGTTTTAATGT
Source organism: Etheostoma cragini (assembly GCF_013103735.1). Taxonomy (NCBI): domain Eukaryota; kingdom Metazoa; phylum Chordata; class Actinopteri; order Perciformes; family Percidae; genus Etheostoma; species Etheostoma cragini. The sequence goes on along the minus strand of NC_048412.1, from coordinate 23,748,580 downwards.
GTGTGTTTGTATTAGCACTGTTTATATGGAGAGAGAAAAAGTCATGATTGTGTCCATATGTACAGTATATCGTTGATTCATTGGCATCTAAAGCATATTAGGGTAAAGCTCAGGTTCAAAGGGTGGGGAGACAGACAGACCGACAGACATGCCAATATCAGTACAAGAACAAAAAGACAAACCCACGAAAAATTGACACTTATCAGCAGCCTGTGCCAAAGCTGGAAAAAGCATATTGTTTGGATATTTTTGTGGTAGTGTCGGTGATGAAAGTTTAATGTTTGGTTTGTCTATAATTTGACTATATAATTGTTTTTGGGTCTCAGGGGGAGAAAAGGAGTTTGTAAAAAAAGAAGAAAGAAAAGCTTAGGCACTTGCATTGTAACCTAGTCAGAACCTACACTTATTCACTCCTGTAAAATCACAGCACTGGTAGATTCATGCTACTCACATGCCATTTGATTGATCTACATTTTTACTTAAAAAGGCCCATTAAAACTCCAAACATGTTCTTATTACAGGAGTGACACAACTCATCCTCATTGTTGTTTTATTGTCATGATTGTCAATATTGGACCTTTTGGACTGGGGGGTGGGGGGAGCATTTTACAAAACTAGCTGAACTTGCCTTAGAACAAAGATTTTGTCACTGAGCATTTATCTTATGACTGTGCCATAATCTCTCGTTACCTGTTATAACAGGTATTATGTCCTGTCAGGAGAGGAAATGGACTCACATGATGTAAAATTGATTAATGTGCACATAAAGTCATATATAGAAAAGGGATGCAAAATACAGAGATTTTATTAATGCATCGATAGAGAGAACAGGCATTTCTGCTTTATCATCAGCACTTTCATTTAGACCTCATGCGAGTTCTTTTCCACTTCCTCATGATATTGTCATGTAGGGAAAACCCCCTCGACTCATGTCGTTTGAGCTTATCGTACCGATACCGTAGAGAAAAGTATCACTAACCTCTGAAAACCTCAGTCTATGTTACAATAGTATCGCAGTTGGACTTATGACTGTGACTTAGCCTAGGAATTTTTTGTTGTTTTTCTTCCCTGTGGTGGAAGCAAGTTTGTTTTGACATTTTCACATTTCCAACATGGCACTGTGGTATCAACATTGGTATTGGAAAAGCCATCTGGGACCTTTAGAAAGCTGTCTGTTGATAAATGAATTCAAAGAAAGTTCCTATGAGTTTGTTTTTATCCCCTCTACTTTTGTTTGAAAATATGGATTATCCAATAATTGAAATAAAATTCTGTTCACAGTATGTTTCCTGTAGTCTTTTACTGTCATATATAATGTGTCAAAAAATTAGTGCTTTAGTCTGGTCTGAATGGATTTTTCTTGAGGGAATGTACCTTGGAAGACATATATTCTCTCCCCTAAGTTAACAGTAACACTCTGTAGGAGATCCATGTTGAGTGTGAACAGCAACAAGAAAAGAAAACAATGCAATAAAATTGAAGGATTAAGTTATCATGGGTTACGGTTAAGTGAAGGATAATTGTTTCTCTACATAGTTTAAAGAAAATGGTTGCATATACATTACAAGGTTCATTCATTTGTTTTTTGCAAATCAGGATTGCACACTGAAATGTAAGTTGTAGCCCTCCATGCTACACACAAATAGAACTAGACACAACTATTTAGATTATAATATAATGAAATAAAGTAAAACAATAAGCCTGTACACAGTTATTTATATTTACAAATCATTATTATATAACAATGTAGAGAGACTTTAGTTTATAGTGGGAATTAACAAGGGTCAATGAGAAATCATTGATTAAATGCACCACCCGGCCAGCACGCTGAGTGACCCAAATCAAACACACCTATGATGGTGTGTGAGAACAGGTGCACTGCATGCTGGGTGTAGCTAAATGCTACATGCAGTTGGTTGGTGGGTCCTGACATCTGCGTCCACTGAGGAGCTTTTTTTTTTAAATTTGAGGAGCGAGGTGGGAAAGACACTTTGAGTGGACTAGTGTGGCATTGAGAATGGAAAAGTGACTTTGGGTCCTTGAAAAGCGCTATTCAAATTCCATTTATTATTATTATGAAGTGTAACTGGAGCTGATCGTGGAGGACAAGGCGGTGCTCAGGTCCAGACCTGTAACTGTCTCTGGTTCAGACAGGTAGGTAACGTTAGCCTACAATAACAAACATTGTAAGTCACTACAACGGGCGTGTTAAAGTGTGCAGACTCTCTTTTGCTTTGTTATTGTTTGCAGCTGCTGTCGAATTTATTGTCTTTAACGTCTCTCTATGTTGATTGCTATGCTGATGCTTTATTCTGCTGTTAAAAGGTCTTATAGATGCATGTAACGTTAGCATTGTACCCGCCGTGGTGTAGATCGTTTTATTTATTGTCACTCATTTTAGTTTAATTGTTTTGTCCCGTCAATTCTTGTAAGGTTATACAAAGATTTGGATATCGTAATATGGCATAAGTGTTTGTTTTTTTCCTGGTTTTAAAGGCTGCATTACAGTAAAGTGATGTCATCTCCTGAACTTAACCAGACTGTCGTAATCGTTCTATTATTTATCTTTGCCCTCTTATCATCAGTAATGTGGATGTAATGACTCTAGTCAATATAATATAGCCTATCCACATTACTGATAATTGATTATTTATCAAAAAACCTCATGTGTAAATATTTTGTGATAGCACCAATATCAACACGACAATATTGTTGCGGTATCGATATCAAGGTATTTGGTCAAAAATATCGTGATATTTGATTTTTTCCAATATCGCCCAGTACTAAAGGCGGCGATCACACTAAACCGATAATTGGCCATCGGACAGTCTGGCGAGGTCAGTGACTCAACTCTGTTCAGTGTGTTCATTGTCTTTCATTTTGGCCGACCTGACACGCTCAGTCGGAAGGCGGGTACTGCCAGCAGTGGGACTCAAATGACCAATCTGATTGGTAGATGCTAACCAGGAAATGAAAAATATGAGATTGTATTCTGAACAAGCCGCCATGACGGACTAGAGTTGAATTTCCGGAGAAGCTGTCACTGCCCCATTTGAGTTGAGTGCAGACATGGTGCAGACATGGACATGCCCTACGAGTTGTTAATAAGCTGACATAAGCAATCAAACAATCATAGATAGCTAAAATGTTTTGGAAATGACTGTTGAATAGGTGAATAGGTTTACATGGTTTCATTTTCAAAAAACACAATATTTTTGTTGTACGGCACATTACTGCAGATCCTGTTTAAGTCTCTGGTTTAGCTACAAAGTGAGATATCTCACTTGATTTAGCTACAGAGTGAGACATCTCATTTCTATACTATCTTTGTTGCAAGTCGCACATGCTCAGTAGCTATGTAAGATCACATCAGCTGGTAACTGTTTCTCTAACTTTGGTCAGTACAAGGCAGGATTAGCTGGGAGACTTCTTCTAAAAAGGGACACTTGTGGAATACCTGCAGAACAGGGACATGGAAGTAGTTCTTATGTAGATTATGGTGAACTAGTGTGTGACATATTTTTGCCTTTTTCCTTTGCCAGTACTGCCAGGGGTTCGGCTAATAGAGCTGCACTAGGGGCTGCACAATTAGTCCAATTTTAATCACGATCACGATTTGGGCTTCCCACGATCATATTTGCGTAATCGAGCAATATTTTAAACGTGTCATTCCATTCATAGAATGCTCAGTTTTTCTTTTTTTGTAAAGCCAATCTACTGCTCCGTAAACCACTGTCTGACTGTCTGATCATGTGCCAGTCAGAGTTGTTCCCTCCTCCCCGCAGCTCAGTTTCTAGATGTAGACAGTCACGGAGGATAGAGTAAACCCCAATCACTCACATATGGCTTCCAGCAACATGGAGAGACACAGCGGCAACAGCGCCGTTCCACACTTCTGACATTTGTTCACCGTTTTAATTGTTATTAACAGCTGTATATTGTTAAGCATGAGAGGCAAACCTGTATTTGTACCAGTGTTTACGCTGGTAACTCTGCTATTGCGGCAGCCACAGCGAAAAACAAAGAAGAAGTTATTGAATGCAACTAACTTCAGTTCGTGGAGTAATATTGGAGCCTGCTGGACCTGGGCGAGAGATGTGACCCATGGGCAGAATATCATAGTTTATAAAAATGCAGTGCAGTGACAATACAGACATTTCATACACGTGACGTGTATAACTCCACTGACCCGCCATTTAACCCGTGCTGGGCCCATTCATAATGAGTCAGCCCTCTCTCTGTGAGTAGCATACACCCCCCCCCCCCCCCATTTCTTTTAATCAGTCTGTTACTGTTGTTGAAAACAAGTGAAGGAGCTTTCCCAGAGATATTTTTTTTAAACATATCCGAGCCTATGTATTTCAGATAATTTCCATGTAAACATGTATTGCAGCTGTATATTTTCAATCTGGGAAGGAAACCCTGTTTTTGCATTTAATTTTAATCCCAATCTCTTTTAATAAAAGAGCTTGGGAAAAGTGGCTATGACCTTAAACTGAACATTTAGCCCACTTTGTTATAGAATTCAACCGAAAAATTGCGATATGATTTTTAGTCCGGGACTAGTAGAAGTTCTGTAGCACAATTTGGATGCGCAATATGGATGTGAAAGCAGTTATAAATAGCCTATAGGCCTATAGGCTATTTATAACGGCTTTATGTAAGAACATCATTTTTTATGATTAAAATCAACAAATAATAAAGTGATAATTAATCGTGATCCCAATATTGAGCAAAATAATCATGATTATCATTTTCAGCCATAATCATGCAGCCCTACGCTGTACCACAGTGGCATGCCAGCCACCGACCAATGCCGCTGTAATGAGCAACATGTGCTGCCAGTGGAATGGCATCCACCACAGTGGCTGATGACCATCAATCTGGGCCCAGCTGCTCTATTGACTGTGTTGACATCTGTGATGCAATCTTTAGATTATAATTGCCCATCTATCCATAGAACCAGATTTTTTTCAAATTTTATACACTAGTAACACACTTACACCTGAGATCATCAAGGATAAGTAATTATACTGCTAGCTCGCAGATATTTCTTTTTCCAAAGACACTTTGTGATAATCAAGACTACAGATCAGTCCATGTTTTTAAACCAAGTGGGGGGTTGCCCCGCACTCACGCTGGGATGCAGCCAAAATGTTGATACAGGCCTGCTTGGTGCGTGACAGAAAGTAAGCAAACACCATGACCCAGTGTATGGGTGTGTGGGGGAGACACACAGAGAGAAAGAACACACATGGTCTTTGACCTTTTGGTTCAAGGTGTGTCAGTAGGTGTGTGTGTGTGTGTGTGTGTGTGTGTGTGTGTGTGT
>NC_048412.1:23723966-23743151 GCF_013103735.1 Etheostoma cragini | reverse complement strand
TGTGTGTGTGTGTGTGTGTGTGTGTGTGTGTGTGTGTGTGTGTGATAGAAGAGTAGCCGATTGACTTATGCCTTCATTTCAGAGCTGTCACTCCTGGCCAAACACCATGACCCCTCAACCTCCATTTTGGAGGCACACTTTTTTTTTCCTTCACCATATGAATATAAAAAACACATGTGGCCCAAAGGGGTGCGGGGGTGTGTGCGTGTGTGTGTGCACGCGCATGCACATGTTTATGTCTACAGGTAAATCAAACTGACACAGTTCCTTTGAATGGCAGGAGCTGAATTACTTTTGCACTTCAATTTTGCACACCTGCCATTTATGGCAAACACTGGGCTCAGCATAAACCATAAAAGCAAAATCCAATGCTTCAAGATACAAATCAGAGCCAGTAAATATCAGAACCAGGTGTAGCAGGTCATTTTTTTGTGGGTTAATTACTTTTCATAGTATTTATATGTATTAATTATGACTATAGGTCTACATTGTAAACTAATATGGGAATTTTGTGCATTTAGTGCAGATTTCTTGCTTTGTTGGAACAATTTTGTATTTATTTTGAATTGTAAAAAAACAGACCAGTGTAAAAATAAATGAAAATGATGAAGATCAGTAATACCACAGATTAGCTGAACATGTTTAGGGTTTCAATTTGATAATAATAATAATAATAATAACAATTATAACAATACATAAAAAATTTTTATAGCGCTATTCTAAACACTCAAATGGTACGTAGACAGGACCAACAAAAAAGAAAAGGAAGACACATAGGTGGATGGATAAGCACAGTTAAAGCAGGAGAGGTTGGCAAAGATTGATGCACTGTAAAATATGCTGATCAACGTCTTCTTGTACCAGTAAACACAATAATTTAAACTTGTGTGGGGATGAACAAATTCGGATGAAAAAGTGTTTTAAATCTGGGTATTTGTATGTCAAAAGAAGTTAAAAACTAAAAGTAATCAGCGTTGAGTACTTTCAAAATTGAAGAAAATGTCCCGATCCATCATGCTCTATATAAAACAAAACAAAATACTATTATATATTCGTTCAAGACAAAGTTGCATTCAAAGACAAAACGCAAAACATATGCTCTCGATCGTTTTGCAAGCGTACTTGTCGTATTTGTTTTATAAATGGATGACTCCTTTCATGACCATTTTTCACCCCATGACACAAGATTACTTCAGCAAACCAAGTGAGGGTCAAATAGGTTGTAGCGTAGTGCTATGATGGACACATTTACACATGCAGGACAGAAACAGTGCATTCATCTGAGTCGTCTGTAGGTTGGCGACCACACCATTCACGTCCCAGCCAGAGGTCGAGATGACAAACACAATAAGGCAGCAGATTCATCACCCCTGTGCTCTGACAGTAATTGTCCTGGGTCCATGTCACAGTCCCCCTGTTAAAAATACAAGGGATGCTCCTTTGACAGAGATGACATCGGCGCCAGTCACATGCATTTAAGCTAGACACCTCCTCTATTTGTTATGACAACACTTTCAATTTAGCAAAAGGGCCCCATCGAAGATGAACAGTGCCCTACGTGGGAGGAAGAAGGCCTAGTGTAATTTAGACTTGGATAGAGGAGGCGAGACATGTGGAGGGATTTTGTTTAATAAAAAGGCATGTTTTGTCATGTTGCTAAATGTGAATGTTTGCAGTACAAGGGCGAGATAGACGTCCATCTCTGGGGGATACGGCAGCCCAGATCGATAGGTGGGATGCCAGATTGAATTGAGGTCACTCTTTGTCTTTTCAAAGAGGTCCCACTTACTGGCTCACCATCAAAATGCAGCGGGGGATAAAGTGCAAGGGAGGGTGTGGAGGGGGAGGAGAATGGAGAGTTGTATCGGTGACCCTTGTCTTGTCAGGGCAGAGAGGCTTTCTGTTCTGCAACATGGTTATTCTCAGTTGTTCTGAGAGACCGTGCACGCTTGACACTGACGCTGGTCTTTAAAGGATCAATAACCTGATGTGTGGTGATGAGGCTGTTGTTGCTTAATTCTATCTAAATGTTAAACAGACTGACTATGGAGTCCTTATCCTCAGCCAAAAAGGAAAAAAAAAAATATGGTGGGTGGAATCACTGCAGTCCGAGGCTTTAACAATTAGTCGATTCGTCGTTGACTCAGTTGACGGATCCAGATTGATTACATTTCTGATCATTGTTTTAGTCATTTATCAAGTAAAAAGAACAAGCTTTGAAATTTCTGTGGGTTCCTTATTATATAGAATTTTCTTTTTACGGATACTGGTCAGACTAAGTAAAACATCTAAAGAAAACATGAAAAGACTACATGTCAGTGGAATTTCATTATTTTGGAAATCCTAAATGATAATAAAATACCATTATTGAAAAAAATAATAGATTTATTAATCAATACTGATAAAAGTTGCACTATTACAAGCAACTCTTTGTTTTGGTTTTACGTCCCACAAAGGTTTCATTCTCATCGTTCTCAAAGCATAGTTTCAGGTATAGCAGTTGGCTGTTTTTTAAACAAAAAGAGCTCTAAAAAAAACTCACTGTACGCAACCTTCCCAGCGTTAAATGACAGACACACAAAATCAGCAACTAGCTTGTCAACATAGTGGAGCATTAAGCAGCTAAAGAGTTGCATATTTCCATTAGAAGTTGTTGCAGTTCGAAGGAGAGGGGATACTGGGCTTTAGTCAGGTGGACTAACCCGAGCCATGCTACCCCGAGCCATTTCTACTTTATAAGGTGACAATATGCTGTCATGTTTACAGCTCGTTCCGCTAGCCCCCAAAAAATATAATTCTTGTTAGCAGAACTTGTGCAGTCCATTCTTGTAAAATGCTCAGAGATGTGTATTTAACTAATCTGATATTCAATGGCTTTAACAGAATTGTATTTTTTTTTTATGTCAACGCATTATAAAAACAGAGTGCTGTTTAGCTTTGCATGGTTTTTACAACCCACAATATTTTATGTAGCATGACAAATGCAGTTGAAAAACTCAACCACCAGTGTAGGGTAGTTACATGAGAAAAATGAGAAAAAGACAGAGCCAAAGTTCATTTTGAGTTTCATTAATTTCCTCTTGTTTTTTTTGTCTTTCTATGATTTATTTTTGAATGTATGACAAAAGAGCCAGGTCTGAAACTCTTTACCGAGCACGCCCTCTAGACACTTGATATATAGAGCAATGCATCTCCAAAGCTAATATTATAATGAATTGGATCTGTGTCTACGTGTGTGGGCCAACAGTGGGCTGTTTGTAAAGATGTCCCAAAAGCAATACCCCTTTCTCCAGAATCAACAGACACCCATTTAGCATTCCCAGATCCCCTGAAATGAAACGTTCATTTTTCCATAACTATCATCTACGGCAAACCATTGCAGGGGAATTGGATCTGTCTCGGCACAACCCCTTTCCACTCAGATCTCATCAAGCGTGGGCTGGAGTCACCCCTCTCCCAAGGAAATTGCTCTGAACGGCCGGAAAATGTACATCATTGAGGTGCAGACCAGAAATGCCATTGGCCCCCTTCCCATTCAGACACCACCCCCCCATTGGTGTTCCTCTTATAAATCCTTAAAGAGGGCCCTGACTCCAATGTATGGCAACACCATCAATATTGATGTGGGAGCAAGTTCTTCCAAAGCCGCCTCAGTCACAGAACATTAATATTGATAGTGTTGTGCACCAGCCCGGACGCTCTAAAATGGTAATGGCATCTAGACTGGGGGTTAGAGGCCAATATCATTGCTGAATATGGACATGGCTGTTTAGCTGAAAGCAGGACAGGAGACCATGCCAATCATCATGTCCTCTTCGTCAACCTGGCTCACCAAAGAAGGGCACGTCTGGGGTCATTAAAAAACTTTGACTCTTACTTCATTTGACCTGATTCTTCTAATGGACTTTTCACAAGACAGGTCCAGTGAGATTAAAAATAGTTTTCAAAGGAGACCCCACCAAGATGTACTATCAAGAATAACTTTAAATTGGAGGTGGCTCCATGAACTGCTTTTCATGGCTAAGTTGACACAGATTCATTCATTCTGTTTCTGTTTGTTTCTTCCGTTGCTCTTTTGTCTGATTGGTTGTGTGACTGTGAACATTTTAAAACAAAGTATTTAAAAAATAATAATAATTAAAAAAAAAAAACATTTCATGGGTCTAACCTTTTTTAGACCCATGAAATTGGTAAATGGGTACATTTTTTTGTCTTTTAGCCATGGCTCTAGGGATAACCGTGTTGGTCGGTCCACAGCTTGGGTCCAAACTGAATAGATAGATAGATAGATAGATAGATAGATAGATAGATAGATATTTATTGATCCCCAAAAATGGGAAATTACAGTGTTACAGCAGCACAAAAAATATACATACATACAATATACATGAAATAATAATATTAATAATAAAAATAATAATAACAAAATATAGGAATAAAATATAAGAACACATATTTAAATATATACAAGATGGGCAAACAAAATGTGCAACTGCTTAAGTAATATTCTACATGTACTCTATAAGAATCTATATATTATCTAGTGCCATCATCTAGTCAAAATTGTTATGTGTCCAGTACTTTTGGTTTTTGACTAAATACTTACCTCAGCTGTCATTTGTGTTTGTTGCTAATTAGCTAATGTTAGCATGTTGACACGCTTTACTATGATTGTGAACATGGTTAACATTATACCTGATAAACATCAGCATGCTAACGTTGTCATTGTGAGCATGTTAGCATGCTGATGTCAGCATTTCAAGATCCCCCCTGTGCCTAAGTACAGCCTCACAGAGCTGCTAGCATATCTGTAGACTCTTAGTCTTTTTTGAAAGTGGATGGCATTCAACTTCTGGGTTTGGGATTTCAAAAATGTAATCACTGAATTACACTGGACTGGAAAATGTTTGATCCAGTGGCTTGACAAACATAGAACACAAAGTCATAACTTGTATTTATTGTAGCATTAAATTACCCATATTATGCTCATTTTCAGGTTCATAATTGTTTTATGAGGTTGTACCAGAATAGGTTTACGTGGTTTCATTTTCAAAAAACACCATATTTTTGTTGTACCGCACGTTGCTGCAGCTCCTCTTTTCACCCTGTGTGTTTAGGTCTCTATTTTAGCTACAGAGTGAGATCCCACTTCTATACTATCTTTAGTGGGAGTCGCACATGCGCAGTAGCTAGGTAACATCACATTAGCAAGCTACTGTTTCTCCAACTTTGGTCAGAACAAGGCAGGATTAGCTGGGAGACTTCTTCTAAACGAGGGACACTTGTGGAATACCTGCAGAACAGGGACATGGAAGTGGTTCTTTTGTAGATTATGTTGAACAAGTGTGTGTTGTAGCAGTGTTTTGCTATTGAGAATGAGCTAACATGCTAGCACTAGCATGTGCCAGGGTTAGCCACCTTGTCTTGGCTAGTGACGTAGAAAGCGGTGGAGATTTTCAACAGCTCACCCAAGGACTGAAGGTAGAGGACATTCAAAAACTTATACCTCACTATAAACAGCATGGATAGTTTTTTTTGGTTTTTATGTGTGTGGAAGCACCAGAGACACAAAATAACATGTACATATACTTTTAATCTACATTTTGAAAAATAATAATACAACTGATGCTTTGAAGTCATCAGGGTCCAGGGTCCAGATCCAGGGTTTTTGGAAATTGACTCATACAAGGAACTAAATATCAGGATTCTGTTGTGCCATAAAGACCACATGCTTCATTTCATGTGCCTACATTTTCGGAGTGCCCATTTAAGGACAGATGAATTAATCATTCTTTGCATGATTTTTATCATCCTTTATTCAAATGGCTTAACAACTCAAACACATGCTTTATTTGCGTGTGACTTTGATGTATTAACCTGCAGCAGATAGCACTTCATCTAGCATGCATTTTATTAAGGGCTACCATCATCCCTAATGATATCATGGCTCTGTCGATGTGGTGTCCTCTGCTTATGCAAACATTACACTGAGGCTGTTTTCTGGGTCAGTAAGTTAAATATTTCAGATGATTTATTTTTAGCGCCGTCTGCTTCCACTTTGTGTATGCGCTGTGTGTGTGTTTGTGTGTGTGTGTTAGTGCATCTCTCTCACTATCTGCAGGCTGCATTTGACCCACTAAGTCATCTTCACATGGCCACCGGGGTTTTTCAATTGAGTGGTGTGTGCAGAAGGGGGCCATCATAATTGGTTGCCAACAGACTGTTAACAGATCCAACAATATAGAGGACATGTATCAGCTGTTTCACAACCTACCAGTTAAGTTTTACTATTTGCTAGTTTTCATAAAGCTCAGGTTTGCTGCTGTTGTTTACAAATCAGTGAGTGGAGGACATTTTCCCACCGGTTAAACTCTAACGCTAAATCTTTGTGAGATTACATGAGAATCGTAGGATCACATGTCACACTAAAATCCATCTTGTAGAATAACCAGCGGCTCGACCAATAAGCATGCTATGAGGAGCTAGTGGCAGCTACAGCCGTGATTAAGGTGTGTATGGTGACTGGTACTGTGCTCCTTAGGTTAGTGTCTAGCCTTCCTGGTTAGGCTTTTGCTCTGCAGCTCGTTTTGACAGCGGGCAATTATACAGTCTATGGTTCAGACAGGACAAAAAAATTACTTGTTTTGCAAACTTGAATATACAGTACAAGTACTTGAGCACCATACAAAAACAGCTCCCTGACCACCATGTTCCTGAAAATAATAAGAGACATCCTGTGCTGAGTACACATGCATCTGGCAAATCTTCTTCTTCTTCTGTTGAGTTTTGTGGCGGTTGACATCCATAAATGTTGCATTAGCGCCATCTTCTGGACTGTCCCTTGCCTCATCTATTCTGGCATTGCTATGGCATGTGTAAAATATGCAATGTTCCTGAATAAAGTGCATGTGTGAATAATAAAAATGACTAGTGGTGCTTGGTAGGTTATCCTGGTAACTGGGGTAACTATGTGTGAAAGAGGCTAAAGGCATATTAATTATGTTCTTTTACAACTCTATTAGGTTGCTTGCATCAAATCCATTCAACGTGATTATAATCATCCTGCAGTAGTTCACACATTCACTTTGCTTAAAGCAATGGGAAAACTAAATCACATTAGATCACTTGTACATGGCATTGAACTGGTTGGGTGCAAAGAGGGCACAGTTATTGCTGCACAGACAAGCCATAATTGAACTGTAAAAAACAGAGAGGTTTTCCACAGATTATGAGAAACAGAATGATTGGAAACTGCCCAGGGGCAAAGGTCCCATGATAGTTTTTTAACCTTACCACATATGTGGAATCAATGCAGGGCTCTGTTGTTGACCTTAGCTGTTCTCTATTTCCTAAAGACAGCGCTCCTACATTAACCATGCTCTTCCCATGCTTTGCTCCTCTCTTCTCTCTCCCTCATTTCACCTCACCCGACTTTCTTGAGTCAAATTGGTATTGACTAATTGTTACTTTTATTTATTCACTTAATAGTAATTCACCCCATTCTCCAAACTACTTGTGTGTGATTTTGAGTCAAACACCAGAGAATGCAGTTTGTCTATCTACTAGGATTGTACTAGAACACTTTTTCTCTCAGCACCTATACCGTAGGGCTGCTCAATTATAAAAATATAGATAATTGCAATTATATTGGTCAAAATTGAAATCACAACATTTTCAGGTGTTTCCATTCATTTTCGCACTGAATCGCACAACAATCAAGCAAACATTTGTGAACAAAGTTTTTCGCGCCGTCTACCAACAAATGATCAATATTGCACAAGTTGTAGTGCTTATGTGCCAGCTGATAGGGACCTATCAAGCTATAATAAGAAAACAACCACGCCATCAACCCATTGCTATGATGATGCAACTTGCCTTTTATTTTCCCTCCAGCACTGCTGCAAGACAACTCTTTTTTGAGACATGTCTCGCTGTTTGAGTTGTTTCCATTTACTCTGGAAGACGTCCCATGGCTTGTCCTAACCTTTGTTGGCCATTTCCTTCGCGAGTTCCTGATAGGTTAAATTCAAAAAGTCTCTCGTGTCCTCGTCCGTCCACTACATCTGTCTTTGTTGACACCCACCATGTGTGCGAACAGAGCAGAAATACTGGGCGGCAATTAACTACAACTTCTTCTTCGTTTTGTGGTGGTTTGCAATCATAAAATGGACTAAAACTTAATTGCAATTCATTATTTTTTCGGAAAATAAAGTTGTCATCGCATAAGCCATATATCGATCAACATAAAATCCGATGAGACCGAATGTATTTCCTTTGAATTCCTTTAGAAATTTGCATAGATTAAATACCTCACATTTGACCAAAGACACTACTCTAATATCAAATACAAGTAACATAATGTAAATGTGCTGTATTTATATAGCGCTTTTCCAGTCTTAACAACTGCTCAAAGCGCTTTTACATCTACAGGGAACATTCACCATTCACAGACATTCATACACTGTGGCAGGGGCTGCCGTACAAGGTGCCACCTGCTCATCAGATAAACATTCACACACATTCACACTCCGATGCGCAGCACCGGGGGCAACTCGGGGTTCAGTGTCTTGCCCAAGGACACTTCGACAATGACTGCAGGGGCGGGGATCGAACCACCAACCTTCCGATTGGCAGGCAACCGCTCTACCACTGAGCCACAGCCGCCCCTGCACAGACAAGTTATAATTATAATTATAATTATAATTGTATTTCACTATTAAAGTTATAATTTTAACTTTAATAGTATCAGAATTCAGTATTCAAAACATTACTTTCATACCCAAAAATACTTTGGCTGTAAAATTGTTATACTTCGACACACAGCTATGACATTTCACATTCCAGGAAACTTTATTTTTTATAATCTTGATGAGTCATGCACTATGACTAGACTGCATGTTCAGCTTGAAAATGAGAGTGAAGAAAACAGAAAAACAGACTGTGACACTGAGGCACACACAAGGCTCTCTTCTCATTTTCATCTCCTCTGATCAATCCAATAAACATAAGAGCTGACAAAAATTCTGTTTGAATGTTTCTTGAAAAAAACTATTTTTGCACATTATGTCCATAAAATAACATTAAGAAGCAAATATCCTATACCTGGATATATAATATAAAGACCATAATAGACCTTTCTCCACACCCTCTGCGCTGCTTAAAAATTAGCCCCCTAGCAATAGCAATCAAGCTAGCTTTCTAGCCAGCCTGCCAGCCTCAAAATAAGTTAAAAGGCTTAAAATGCTTAATGTTTACTTAACATGCTCATGTCACATTGTATGAAAGCACATTGCTAACGCCAGATAAGTGACATGTTTGACAGATTTTTGGTAACCAGCATATGATGAAGGTATGTTGGGTCGAAATTACATGAAATTAGCAAGCTAAGGTTAGTTAGCCATTCGGTCTCTCCTCTCTGCTCCCACTGTAGGGAGACTTCTTTGCCGAGAGAACGGATGACAGCCACGGGGAGGCACCGTCTGGTTAGCCTTCTCCCAGTGTCCGCTGTCTTCAGGGAGTGAAGCATAGGGACCGTAGGCTCTGCTTGGTTCTGCCATTGCACGAGTAAATGCAGTTAGCAAAATTATCGGGTTTCCCATGTTGAATGGAATGGAGAGTTATTTTCTCGTACTTGGTACTTGGCCGTTCGGCTGTAGTCTCTGCGGTGTGTTCCAGTGCTAATTATTTGGCCCAGACGAGGACCACGAGGGTCGACGCGAGGCGACGCCACAGTCAGCCATGGAGTTGGTGTGGAAGGACTTGTACATTGTCAGAAGTCTGTCAAAGCATAAATGAAGTGGAACCATCTTGACTATCTTGCTCACAAACACAGTGGAAAAAGCTTGTGGCAAAACTGACAAAGATAATAAAGATATCTCATCTTGAAAACCCTGTTTTCAAAAGTTCTACCCTGGCACTTCATTTGTATACAGGCTTGCAGCCATTCCAGGCGCTGCCACAGGGCTTCATTGTGCCTCTGCCAAGCTGTGACAGGGCCCCGTCCAACTTCTCACCTGCAGCATTGTCTGCCCGGGGAGCTCAGTTCAGAGTAATTGGGAGCCGAGATTCCAGGACAAGTTTCTTTTGTCCATTTTGTGAGAATCACTGACCCGGACGTGTGAGGTCACAGCTGTGGTAATTGGTGGTCGGGGATGCAGGTGTATGTGTGAGTGTGTGTACATGCGTGCGTGCGTGTGTGTGTGTGTGTGTGTGTGTGTGTGTGTGTGTGTGTGTGAGTCTGTGTGTGTGTGTGTGTGTGTACACAGTCCAATCTGTGAACAATTGTTCTTAATTTCACAGATTGTGTATGGACAGTAATAGCAATGCGTGTACTCTTGTTGCAAGCTAGTGTTTGTGTGTTTTCGGTGCTAGTGCGACTGATTAGTCTCACTTTGCCAGAACTTCTTCCTTCACGGCGCTGTGGAGGAGGGTCTGGCTAGTCAACATTTTGGCATTTCTTTAAGTCAATCACAATCGTCATTTTGGCGCTGCTAGGTATTGAGAAAAGCTGCATAGCCGCTGCAGAATGGCCTCGGTACGGATCTTGTTTTGATGGAACATGTGTATACGTTCAAATGTTGTTTTAGTCATGCAACAGAAAACTCGGATTGGAGAAATAATCTAGCTAGCTGTCAGGATTTACCCTCCATAGATCTGAGAAAATGTTAACCATAGTTCTCAAAAATCAACTGGGGTTTAAAATGCCAGCACAATAGTAGCCCAACACAACAAACATCCGGCCTAAATGAATGATATTCAACGGAATTTCAGTTGCCAACAGACCAAATCCGGAAGTGGAACGTCAAGGATGTAAATAAGCCACTGTCTGTCCGTGAGCTACAAAGGCATAATCTTTACAAATTGAGGGCCTTTGTCGGATGATTAAAAAAAGCTAGCTTTATCTCTGTAGAACAAGCAACAATAAGTATTCAGTCTTTGAGAAACACTATTCTCTAAGAAGGGGTAGATCAAAACTCACAAATTCAATACAGGAATATACTTTACCTTATAGGAATTACTTAGGTAGCCTATCTTTGAAGTAAAAAAAAAAATGTTCCTCTGCTCCTCACAAAAGAGATTCAGAGAGCAGTGACTGTTTTGGCAGCCACATGGGCGAAATACCTTGCGTGCTTGCTGGACAATGTTGGCATCTTTTTTACAAAGAGTTGCTTTTGTGAAAAAATGTCGCAAATCTAGCGACAAAGTTGCTAAATTGGCAACAGTGTTTTCATGAAGACAGACAATGTGTGCTCGGAGGGAAGGGGGCTGTGGATGTGTGTGTGTAGTGACAGAGAGACGGAGGAGAGCAGGGAAAGGAAATGCAACTGAACGAATGTGTGTTTTAAATAGCGTTTAAAAATGAAAAGAATAACTAAACGCAATGTGTGGCGGCCGGTGTTTACAAATGTGTCTGTGTGTGTGAAACACTGCTCTCCACCTATAGATTGTCCTTCTGCTTGAAGTCACACTTGCAACATTAAAGGACACTCCGGATTAAGGTTAGGGGTAAAAATAAAAACTGTAAATTATGGGACACACTCACAACTCCACTGTGGATTCTGATACACTTTGCTCATTAAGCTATTATGTGCTGCTCCTCAGCAAATGTGTAATGCACCCAAAACATTGAGGATGTGCAAATGGTACTTCCTTAGAGGAAGATATGCACAGATGTACACACATGCTGACAAGTTATTCAGCATGTGTGTGTATCATCTCTAACGTTAAAATGATTTCATTTGAGAAATTTTAGTTTACCCACATCTGAATTGGAGAATAACGTAAAATCAGTAATGACACACAGACAAAGAGATCAATTAAATTAAACCACGTTAATACAACAAGTCTTCTAAAGATTAAGTTAAAGGATGAAGATAAAAGTTGGAAAAAATCATTCATCAATTTCAATCATCAATTTAAATGGTTGAACAGACTAAGGTGTAATGTTAGTTAACATACAGCAGGAAACGTTAGCCTACCGTTAGCTATTAACGTTATCTAGCTTAAACACGGTTCAAATGCGGAGAGCTAAACGGTGTAAAGTTTGACTTTATTTCAAGGATTCCAACACCGGGATGTACAACAGTCTGCAGCTAAAGACACAGAGAAGACTAGCAGCATTTCTGGCACATGGGCAGTGCCGGGACTGTGAGTGTTGCGTTTAGGTCCTGCTCCGTAAGCTTGAGTTGCGTTCCAAAGTTGTTATAAATAATTGTTATAACAATTAAATGGCCTTAGCAATAAACAAGCCTTTTATAATTTTGTTGTTGTTGTTATTTAATAAGAAATACTATTTCAGTTGCACTCTTGATAAGAGGACATATCTGCTGTTTTGCACAGTTTATATAAACAAAGGAATTTTTTTCAGTTGTGTCATTCTGTATTGAATTTTGAACCTGGAAAAACTGACCTTCATTTGGCCCTAGAGGGGAAACCCCATCCCAGGTCATGAAAAGTGCCCCCCCCCCCCCCCCCCCCCCCCCCCCCCCCCCCCCCCCCCCCCCCCCCCCCCCCCCCCCCCCCCCCCCCCCCCCCCCCCCCCCCCCCCCCCCCCCCCCCCCCCCCCCACTGACCACCTGTCTGTCTTTACCCATCGTCAGAGTCCCCTGCCTGGTCTCCATGGCATTGGTTTCTAATGTCGCAGCTCCGGGACAACCCCACCTGCCATGACCTAAGGGTACACTGACTGTAAATGATCTGAACTGAGGGAATCAATCTTGTGTCAATCTTGGGAATCAATGATTTAGCAGTGTTAAGCCTGTAATATTCTGGGGGGGGGGCATTTTAGGCCTTTTTATTTGAATAGGACAGCTTAGACTTAGAGGGGAGACAGATGGAGAATGAGTCAAACCTACGGCCCCTATATATGGGCGCCTGCTCTACCAGGTGAGCTAACCAGGCACCTGCTTGTAACATTTGTGAGAGAGAGACATGACTTTCCAGCCGTAGACTAATCCTCTTTTCATTAGGGACCCGGGTGTAACAAGGGATACTGACAAGCTTTTGACCCTTGCCTGGGCAAGTTAACTTGGAGCTGTCCTCAAAGTTCAGGTCATTGCCATCAACAAGAAATCCAGCTGTACAGAAAAGTAAAAAAAGAAAATCCTTTGTTATATACTTTTTTTTTTTAAAGGGAAAAGGGACATTTCCTTCTTCCTCATCCTTTGTGTTGTCCTATGGAGCAAATACACTGAACTACTTTTTGTGAAAAGAAATGCGTCAGTCACATAATTACATTATTACATCTCATGTGGGCAACTTTGATGAGTTGTCTTTCTGCTTGAGCATGGTACTTTCACAGTAGAAATACACAGTACACAGTAAATGCATGTATACAAGCTAGGGCTGCACGATATGAAGAAAATATGCGATCTGCAACAACATTAAATATTGCTTGCGATAAATAAACAGAAATTAAAGTGTACTCAGTTCTGCTGCTTTCAGTAATGTACAGTGGCTTTCGTAATATGTCGCAGTCGTTTGCTGTGTTATTTGCGCAGTTGATACTACGATGACGATGACTTATGTAAAAACTGCTTGATGAAGCTTGGTGATGTCAGACAGCGATTCCAAAACTAGTTGTTAGGATCACTTTAACAATTCTCAAGGGGTTGTGAGATAATCACCAGGGAAAGGATTAGAAGAAGAACTTGTTAAAGAAGATATGATTGTTTGATATAATTGTTTTAACTGGGGAAATGTATCTCTTTAGACCATCAAGTGTAACATGAAATCCCATTGCGGAAATACAGCCGATACCCAGTGAGGAGGGTTCACAGGTATATAATTGTTCATTTTAGGAGGTCACAAACCAAAATGTTTGGGAACTACAGATGGAGCTAACTATCATCTTCATGGACATGATGCAATACACCATGGATATTACTCATGAATGAAAGAAAAAGTGAAAAGAATTGTAGACAGGACAAGGCAGCAATGAAATAAGTGTTTAGCCTTACAAAGCTCACAAAACAAAAATAAGCTCAAAGAATGTGAGTGTTTTTGTAATAAGTTGCAACATTTTAATAATTTGTAGTTTGTTCTGGCATTTTTATGATTCTTAGGGATTGCAAGATACTTTTCTCTATTCTTTGGGGGCATTAGCACTGTTAAAAACACATTACTTGTATAAAAACTTCAAAAACTCCTAGACTTCGTTGAGTATGGAAGTGGGCAGGGTGCGATTTGCAAAGGGGTTGTGTGGGTTTTACCCCCTTTCTGGTCTGCATATCCCTGCCTCAGCTGAATTATTTTTTTATCCTGGTGGGAATAGAAAATGAACTATGCTACTTAACCAGTAGACCACAGGCCCTATATTATACACCTAAAATAAAAGTAAGTTAAACTGAGCAAAGCGCTGTAACATGAACACATAGATAGATATAGAACAATAAAACCAGCAGCAGTTATTTAGCTGCCAATTGACTGTGAGGTGGGAACAGGCACCGCCTGATGCAGGTCCTTTTAGGGGCCATGCAGTGTAGTTTAGCCAGACAAAAGTGAGTGTCATGTAGCGATGGCAGTTAAGTTTAGGCACCGAAATGTAGTTAAATTAGGTTTAGAACTAATATTGTGGTTAAAACACTCCCAAGGAGCTGTGCTGGCTGAGTAGCACTGCAAAGAGCCGAAGCCACAACCTTCTACTTCCGGTCCATGGGACCTACCTTTTGAAAAAAAATAAGAACGGGAGTCAGTGAGAGATAATAATTATTTTTTGGTCTGGTTTTAATTGTGCCATGCATTTCACAAATGATGTGTGTACTTTTAATGAATGTAATAATTTCACAGCATTAGGTTTTGTTTGAGATTGCTCGTCTCGAACAATATACGTCACCAGAGAAACATGGCTGTCTCCTTGTTGAGCTTTACCGTCTTCTTCCAAGACGAAGGCAGAAGTATCAAAAGAGGTAAAAACCATTAGAAATGGGGTCATGTTGAGAGCTGCAGCTACTAAATGTGGTGACTTCAGGTAAACGACTTGGATCTGGATCTAATTACGTATTTTCCCATAGCATTTTACTTAACTATCTTGCGACAAACTGTGACATTATTGAAATACAAAATCTTTTTTTATTTTGAAAAACATCAAATGTGTAATCCAAGGCACAAGTCGAGCGGGACCAGAAAATAGTTTGTCTTTCGCCATTGACCGCAGTTCATTTTTCAAAGATAGGTCCCACGGAGGCAAACAGAAGGGGCGGGACTTCGGCTCTCTATATCTGCTGTATTGAAAGGGAGATTTAATACTCGTTTAATTTGTTTTGCATGGCCAAAAAACACCCCCACCCCCTGCTTATGTGCTACACAGTGTCAGTCCATGAACAGCGCAGGGTCTCCAAGCCATTCCTCCAGGGACAGCTCTGTGACCTTTTCACATGCTATGTGTTTGGTAGCACAAGTAACACAACTTGTTCTGGCAGAACTCTGTGATGCCCTCCAGGCTAGACACCAGCATGTGGTCCATGTGTCTCACACACAGACACACACAGATGCAGTGTGCCATGATCTTTGTCTGACTGACACACCCCTGTGACCTTACAGAACAACAGTATTGAGCAGAGTTATGAAACTACAAGGGATCAATCGGAAATCCTCTTTTTATCCCAGACGACTGTCTTCAAAACAATCAGCATGTGTCTGTTGTGTTTATTAGTGATGCATTTAACTCTGTCAGTTTATAGATAAACCACTGTGTCATTAAAGGGGTTGACACAGAGCTAGACCATGTAGAGTACCCTCTCGATAACCTCTATAATAAGCTTAGAAACCGGGTTTACAAACATTCTCTATACTTTGAGGACACAGCCACATAAATTAATTTGTGTCTGGATAAACGGTATTCCTAGTTTACAGTCAGGTTATTACATTTTCTTAGAGGGACAAATGTTTTCATGTCTTTCAGTTATTGTAAAAAATAAAATTAAAATTGGATTAATGGCAGTAACCTTTCCTCACTGCATTGAACCTCAATGTCATTTATTTTTGGCCCAATTGTATTGAGTTCTTTTCTCTTTTTTATCTTGTGTATACATTTAAACAAAAAAATAAAATAATCAAATTAATTTAATTTTTGAAATTGCTTTTAGATGTTCTAATGCAGATTTTAATCTTTAAAGCACTTTGAGTTGCCTCTTTGTTTAAAAGGTGCTATACAAATACAATTTCTTTAGATAACAAGATTGAAAAGAACAAAAAAACATCCTGATAGATTATTGTTGTCCCTTAAATATATAATGAGTCTTAGAATAGAAGTAGGTTAAGAAACTCTGTGGATGGATAGGCGGACATTTGTTTACATCTTTATGTAAAGGTTGTCTCTAGTTGACTTTGAGAAAAGCAGCCTTGTATTTACAGCACGGTTGCTACATTTTCAAAGCCTTCAATTCTTTTCAAAAAGCGCTTACATCACATTGTTTCTCTGAGCTCAGACAGGCCTGCCTTTAATCAGATGATGCAACTTGTCAGCTAAGACATGTGATGTAGACTTCCATTCAACACTCGATAATGATTTCAGTCCGAATAGGAGGCTCCAGATTTGGGCTATTGTGAAATACATAGAGTCCTTTCTAATGTTATTTTTTGGGGCATTTTAGGTCTTTTTTTGTACAGGACAGCTGAAGACATGAAGGGGGGGGATAGAGGTGGGGGACAGGGGAGGGGGGACAAAGGTCGGAGTCTAACCCGGGGCCGCTGCGTCAAGGAGTACACCTCTGTATATGGGCGCGCGCACGTGCCCCTCTAGGTGGATTCTGATGATTGTTGAGTGTTTATTAAATGTATTTTAAAGTCAATACAATATAGATGTAGTGAAGCATAAGTAGCTTAATACACAGTTTGCAGCTTTTGGAAGCCATGCTGTCACGCAACACACAAGTGTCATGTTTGATGTGTACCATTTCCATTATCTCCTGCACTTGCTGAGGCTGATGATAATATAGAAAGTCATTCACCACTTCACCACACAGCCAACAATTTTTACACCATGCTTGAATTGTTCTTCCCTGAGAGATTGTCCTTCTGCTGATAGAGATTTTTACCTTCCCATTCAATATTCAGAAATTGGGAAGCCAGCCGGCCAGGCTTAGCTTAGCTTAGCAGCTGGCTCATAGCTGGTTAAATGCTAGTGTAGCACAAAATGAACAAACCGCTGCCCCCCCCCACCCCCAAATTAAAATCCCATTTTATATCACTTTATCACCTTGTGTTTCTTTCATATCTTGTCTTAGTGACTTTTTCTCTTTAACGTCAGTTTGAATTACCCCATTGTTTAAAGTTGCTATACAAATAATCCAGCCTTGCCTCTGCACTTTATGGTTTAACTCAACCAAGGACATTATCTGTGCCTCCAAAGAAACTCGTGAGACATGTTTGTGTAACTAAGATGCCTGGCTGGAGCTGCAGCATGCAGTCATAGGCTGTGGTTGTACTGAGCGGCTCCCTGGAGTGAATGTGTGCAAAAGTGTAAAGGTGAGGTATGCATACCTCAGCATGCATTTGGGATGAAGGTTAAAACAAATCTTTAACACTGACAGCTGACTTACCGTTTCCTTTTTAAGGTCCATTTGTAGAAAAACAGACTTTCTTCCTTGCATTATACCTGTAAGTTATGAATAAGTCATTACAGGAAAGGCTTTTTTTTTAGCTACATGTAAAACTCAGTTTACTTCCCAGCTCAAAGAGGAAGGTGAGTGGGTAGTTTATTCCCTTGAGATGGTCCGTTAAATGTGTTTCTGTTGCCATGAAATATTTTATAGTGTGCGAAGTAAGCAAACAAAAGGAGCACACCGCACTCGGAGACATGAAAAGGATTTCAATCTTTTAATGCATTTCCAATGTACTGAATATACTGGGGCAGTATGGTCGGTCAAAAATAAAACGTCCATTGGTATATTGTGGAAAGGGGGATGTAGTGTTACTGCAGAACAATTACACTTTACGTTAACATTCTTCTTGAAAGCTCTCACAAACAAATCCTTACTTTACACCCTGTGGGATCTTCAACTGCAGCCTAAAACTGACCAAGAGCAATATTTATTCTACTGCCAGGTTTAAAGCGCAGGAATAAAACATAAAATGCCCTCATTTTCCTTTATGCTCTTACATCAGCCATCATCACCCCCCTCCCTCTTCTCTCTGTCTGTCTGTCAGCTGAGCACAAGACAGAACCAGGATCATTATGTGTTGTGGTGACCGGTCCGTGACCCCACAGCACATTCTGATGTGCCCTCCTGAGTGTGTCACAGTGGGGGTAGTTAAAGAGCCACCACAACCTCTGACATGTCTGGTGGTGTTTGGTTATATGCACATAAGCGTATGCATGTGTGTGTGTGTATTTTGGTGTCGGTGTCTGTACATGACATACCTTTAGGTTGTTACTTTTCAAAGATTGCAAAGCTCTGTAGATAAGTATGTGCCCGCTATAAAGGTATGTACAGAAAAGTGCAAGGTTAACATGCATGTTCAGGATCTGTGTGTGTGTGTGTGTGTGTGTGTGTGTGTGGGGGGGGGGGGTTGTGCTTTTGTGTGGGTGCAAAATTCACACCAGTAGAATGAGTGGAATTGTTAACGCCACAGTGATGATGGATTTATCTGTATGTAACATTGGTAACGTGTGTGTGTGTGTGTTTCTGTGTTTCTGTGTTTCTGTGTGTGTTTCTGTAGGCTAGCTTCCGCAATTTGTAGCTCCCAGGGAAATCTGTGACCGAACATCCTCAAGTTTAGAGTTCATCTTCAGTTCAGAGAGAGGTTCAACTAGCGGTCAGCAGGACACTGTTAGAGCAGGCCCACTCTCCCTCTCTCTCTCTCCCTCTCTGCTCTTATTCTCCAATACAAACCCCCCACCCATACTCGTCCTTAGCTTAGACACAGCTCTCTATTTTACTCAAATTCTTCCCTGCTCTGTTTCTTCGCAGCTGATCTTTTGCCTTCTGGTTGTGAGGCAATCAGGTGGCAAACTAAGTCTACAAAAACAAGACTTTTTTAACTCTTTATTCTAACATTCATATTATTACCTTAACTTAGATCAAATGAACACTGGAAAAAAAAGTGATTTTTCATTATAATGGGCTCACAAATAAGGAGATAGATTAAAAACATAAATGCAAAATGTAATATTATATATAATAATACATTATTATGTACACTGTACATGTGTGTATGTGTGTGTGTGTGTGTATATATATATAT
>NC_048412.1:23712776-23723866 GCF_013103735.1 Etheostoma cragini | reverse complement strand
ATATATATATATATATATATATATATATAGTGTGTATGTATGTCAATGTTAAATATGTACAGTTTTTACAGGAGTCTCACTGCCTGTTGCAGAAATAATTTGTTAATCTGAGTCTGTTCATCTTCTCTGGTATTTTTTCAGTCCATAAAGCAAACCGCTTGTCACTAAAAGCCAAAGGTTTTGATTTGTGGGCTTGAATTGACTCAACTTTTCAGATAATTTACCCACATCATATAAATGAACCTAAAAGCTTTTGTTTTGGTTTTATGATTGGAATTTTGACGAGGACACACTGTCCTTTTCTGCTTGAGTAGCGTGGGCTGTGAGCCTGATGACCGTTAAGGCTGCGAAAATTTAATCAGAAACCCCTTTCTATCATTACGGGAAAACGATGACCTATTTCAGCAGCTGACCTCAAACAAAGTGGTGCCGCGAGTGTTGGGACTCGATTTGAGAGCCTTATTTGTGGGCAGTGCCGTGCAAAGTGACCGACCTGACCTGACTGACAAGATTAAAACCAAATACAGCAAATCACGTTAAATTCCATTGAATTGCAATGCTGCCTAACACACTTTACTCAGTTTCACTTTGTGATGTATTACTAGTCGTAATAGTAGCAGAAATAGTCTTGTTCTTGTTTTAAATCTTAGGCTGACTTTACCCTAAATAACCCAAGTACTGTTTTTTATGTTTTTCGCTCATCCATTTAACAAATGAGTTATTCTTTTAATTTTAATACAGTCTGTCTGGCAAATACACTGTATAACTAACTGCTTTACGTTCAGTGACCAGTTTCATTATTTCTAAGCAGTGGTTTCCTGTCTGATCTGACGGTTCAGCCAAATGCTACTAGTTATTTTCAAAACATAGAATGAAGTTAAGGCTTCATTAAGGTTTTAGTCCTAAAATTTTTCTTATGTTTAGTTACATATATAATGTTTAGCTTTTGGAGATTATTTATCAATTTCCTGATGTTTAACGGATCTGGCCTTTTTTGTGTGGAAAACAAATGAACTCCGATCACACTGTGTTTATCATCCCCAACTTTGTGGGTGAAGAAAAAAACTCCCCAGCGGAAGAATAACCCAGTAAGCAACTGCTACAGTACTAAAGTGGACTGTTGTCGTTACGGCTTCACCACGTCACAATCCATTGTCGCAGCAAGCTTTGCCATTACATACAGTGCATGTTTGCAACCCCCACCTCAGCATGCTGTGCTCACACCTCAACCCCTAACCCCCCCATGCCTCTCTGCTCTGATGTGGTCCAGCTTGTTAGGCCGGCCCACTGGCTTTGATCCAAGAGGGATAATGCCAGATTGAAGGGGTTAGAGGCAGGGTAAGAGTTTACCACATGATACAGCCAGAACGGGACACAGGACAAAACAAACCAGTCTCACATTATTGGCTTAGTTAAGCAGAGAGGTCAGTGTTTCCCACACATAGACTAATTTGTGGCGGTGCGCCACACAATCAACACTGGCCGCCACACATTGCGTTTTGTTATTCTTTTCTTTTCTTATTTTATAAAGACTGACAGATCTAACATACATGTTTTAATTTAGTTACAAGACTGTGTCAAAGACAGGCGGGTTTCTTTCTGCCCTGTCAGATGCTGCTCTCCCTCTCCTCTGCTTGCTTTATGGCCGTTGTGTGTGAGTGACAGCCTGGTCAGCGAGCTTGCACCCGCAATTGCTTGTGTGCTTCATAACTTAGTTTGAAAAACCACAGGTTCCAGTTAATCTTATAATGGATATGTGTGTGGAGTTATTTAAACAAACGATCGGGGAAAGAAACGCCTCTTGTCAATTCTAGTTGAAAAAGTATCAGAAGTGAATTTAGAAATGAAATAGCAGACAAACAATATATAAAGTTTCCAGTTGGCCACAACAGCAATCCATGACACATTTTTTATGCTTAACTTTTCAAACAGCACACTCACCACATTCAAGTAGTGAATCCATAGGGATTTATAGGAAGTTATTAGGAGTGATTCTAAGCAGAGGCAGCTTTTTGCATAGGTGGACTAAACTATGGGCTCAGCAATGGCACCTGGCGATGAAACCATCTTATCAGAACTCAAGCTCTGCTGCCACTGCTCTTTGGCTCCCTCTGCGATATCGTATTGCTGAGTCTCACTTTGTATGAGAAATCGAAGCGCAATCCCGTTCTTTATGGCAACTGTCCGCGACCTTTGTCAACCCAGCGAATTAACCTAGAGGCATATCAGCAATGCTGGCCCTTTTCTCCTAGAGCCTGTCCTATTAACTGAGTGAGGAGCACAGTGCGGGTCACACTTAAGTAACCTTATCTTGTAATTGGGTTCAAGGTTAGGTGACCCTGGAGCACGGAGGTCCAGGGGTTAAGGTCACAATGTCAGGCAGAAGGGGGAGCTTTTAATCACTGATGGGGCTGGAAATCAAGGCCTGGGCTTTTGCTGCCTGGCGAGGCTGGACCCGCCCACCCCCATCACCTTCAGGCTCATCCACATCCCACATGAGGCTGTCCATGTAGGCTAGAACAAGGTGGGGGTTAGGGGGTCGCATGGAGTAGTTGCCAGGCAACCCATGTTCAAGCCAAGGTCGTGCAAGCTTTTAACCTCGGCATAAATTGACGTAGACGGCAATTGGGCTAATATTCATCGAGCAGATGGGGAAATTTGGCGCAAGTCTGCCTGCTGGAGACAGAGGAGAGACACGTTGTTGGTCAACGGTCATAGCATTACTCAGACACCTCTAATTGAATGTGTGCTCCCCGGGGGGTTAACTCTTAATAGTGGGGAAAGGATGGCGGGGGATAGTTGCGACAAGCTTTTTAATGAAGCAACATCTCGTAGGCCTGTGACACTGTCTTCCTCACCTGCAATACCCTTTTCATCATGCATAACACTTTCTCTATCATCACTTACCCTGTACATTTTACATCTCCCTATTTCCTGCCTTAATAGCCTATCATCTTTCTCCTTTCTTATTTATTCTCTTCCTTCCTTTTCTCAATCGCATCTTTTTTAAACAGTTGTTACTTTGTGACATATCCAACCGGTTTCTTAGTAGCAACACATGAACTGTTCTTAAACAATACACACACACACACACACACACACACACACACACACACACACACACACACACACACACACCAACAAGAATTAGCAATGATAGTGGACTGCATGATCTGATGTATTGCAAAACAAAAAGGGCGTTAGGTGGCTAAATATTGCTAATTTGTTTGTGATTACCAGTGAATAAAAACATGCATGATCCATAGTTTCATATTTTTCAGGTTATTGAGTAAAAATAATCAGAAGATCTCATGAGTGCAAGCTTAACATTTTCACAACTTGTCCCCCCTCTCCCCATCCCTGTCTTTTAAAGCAGAAGATGGATGACCACTGGTGGAGGGGTTCAGGCAGCATGACCCATAGACCTATCCATTGCCAAGGGCGAGGAAATAGCCCAGATTAAAGAGCTTGTAAATAATGGCCTATAAACATCTGCCTGTTAGCCCAGCCAATCCATCTCAGTCTCCCATCTGGTCCTCTCTTTCTCTTGCACTCTCCCGCTTTTGATTTCCTCATTGTGAACGGTCCACAGGGCAAATGCATCATCAGACCAAAGTCAGTCATATTCCAACACAAACAAACACAGCGATTGACCCTTGGGTCGTGTACAGTTCAAATCCCCACTAGTCACTGAACCCATGACTCAACCAAAAGACAACAAAGGAAAGCATTAGCTTTGTTTTCCTTCCTTGAGCTTTCTTCAATTTATTAGAGCCTCGTGTATATTGCTTTGTTAGATTAGCATAAGGCAAAAAGTGAGTGCATGTATGTATTTATGTACAACTACGGTCATGAATTCCCCTAATTATTTTTACATGATTGCAGTTGTTTTAGAGGCCACCCTTCTCTAAGTCGAACCTTCACTTGGGGCTCTAGTTAGCAGGGCTTCATCAGAACCCCACCCTAATTAGTCATTAGGCATTGTTAATGTTGGGCTCCCAACATCTGCTCCGAGGACTGGCCACTTGCACTCTCTCAGATCTCCTGTGAATAGACCCCTGGCTATCAACCACCTCAGTCATGGCCTGACTGCAGGTGGCAAATTAGACCAAACAAAGAGGCGATTGCAGACAGACTGAGGCTGAGTTCTCGCCATCAAGCCTCATGTACTGTAAATGCTTTGGCTTTTATGTTGCATCCGAGATTCAAACAGCTTTACTAATGATTGATGGCTCAGGCAAAGTTAAGGGGTCGCCAAAGTTCTTACCGAGGGGAACATTGCGAGATATTTCACTCTGTAACAAAGTAGTCGACCAACCTACATTTTTACAACGCTAGCCTGGCAAGAAAGGTTGCTTAACAGAGCTTTGAGTTCACATGTTTTTATTGTCTCAGAATTTTTCATCCATCAAAATTCAAAGCTTTTAGATTAATGGTAAGTATGTGGGATGTAATGTACAAACAAAGTAAAAATCTATCCTGTCTTCATGTGTATGCTCATACCTTATGCAGTTATGTGCTTACCTTGACAAAGCAGCTCCTTAGGTGTCTGACGGGAGTGGTTTGGAAGTAATTGTTATCTGCAACTCAGGCAAAATTGAAAATGAGCGAAATGCAAGCTCAGAGAATCATAAAATAAAGTATTGATCCCATTGAACTTCTTAATTGTAAAACTAGCAATCTTGTCCTTTTTGTTATAGCTCAGCAGACCACTAACGCGTGACTTGGTGTTAGAGTATGTCATGTTGACCAAGCATCTACTTGTTAATAGATATTCTTCTTTTTAATCAAGACCAAAGTCATTCCCAGGTAAAAACAACACTTGGGGCTGTATTAGTTGGGATGTGTCAGTTCAAGTACTGGTGAAATCAGAAATGTGATCCAGAAAACCTACTTTAAATAACAGATCTGTGACTTTCAAGGCTTCTCAAATGACAAAACACAGCTCAACGGTTTATAACACTATGAGACAGGGGGCCCTATTTAACGATCTAAGAGCACGGCATGAAGCTCATGGCGCAAGTGCATTAAGGGCGTGTCAAAATCCAGTTTTGCTAGTTTACGGCGGAAAAAAGGGTCTGTGTGCCAGGCACGGGGTTCAAAAGGGTTGTACTTAGTGTCTTCATTAATCCTAGGTGTGTTTTGGGTGTAACATGCAATAAACCAACCAGTGTGTCATCTCCCAGTCCCTTTAAAAGCCAGGCATGTTTGTACCTTGGCGCATTCTGATGTTGGATTTGGACTGTAATATTTTTACATGTAATCCTTTGCATGTTTGTGTGCGGCTGCGCTTCCTTGTGTGTGTGTGTGTGTTTGTGTGTGTTTGTGTGTGTGTGTGTGTGTAACAACCATAATGTGCATGCTTACTTATGTGCTGTTAAAGTAACAATGCAATGCTGTGCTATTGACTCTAGACTAGGTTTTTGTTGGTCAAAAGGCACGATCAGTTCCGCTGCCTCAAGATAGCAATTCGCCAAGAATTCACCTGAACACACCTCTCTGTAAGACCAGCACGCCCATGGGTGCAAAGATGGGCGCAGTTGCATTTGCTTCTTAAACGACTGAACGGTCTTAAAATAGCAAAGACACTTGGGCGTTGCACCGTGCCGGGTACAAGATAGGGCCCAGGACCTTACAACTCTATGGCGGTTATTATATTGTCTTTTGATGTGCCAATCACAAGTTAAATCGTAGAAATA
Organism: Etheostoma cragini; assembly: GCF_013103735.1. Lineage (NCBI taxonomy): Eukaryota > Metazoa > Chordata > Actinopteri > Perciformes > Percidae > Etheostoma > Etheostoma cragini. The sequence goes on along the minus strand of NC_048412.1, from coordinate 23,718,167 downwards.
TGATGCTCACATTACAGTAATCAAGTAGGAATGTGCAGTTCCATGTATTACATTGGCCAGTGCAGTGCCTTGCTGAGTGACGTGTTGCTGCAGAAGTTGAGCCAGAGCACACTGACCCAACCTTAATCTGAACAGGGCCTATGACTCCTTGCACATTTTATCAAATGAGCAAATTGATTGGCTGCATACCAGAAACATCAATCATTTGCCAAAAAAAAATCTATAAAAAAAGATTTTACTACAAATTAAACTTTCAAACTTCTGCCAAAAAATGGTTAAACCGCCAGCAAACCAGAAACATGTATAGCTATGATCTGGGCTACACTCTGGCTTTGACCAGCCTTTACACATGTTGCATATTGAGTACATAACACTGGTAAAAGGTATTAAAAAGCAGTGTCATTAACCAGATTACACTGAGAGTTGGCTACTATGGTAATGAGAGAATGCCATCAATAGTGGGGGAAATGTAAGAACATAAAAAGTGGATCTACATTAGATATAAAAACGCCGGCTGGATTAGTGAAACATTTCATTCATGACTGGACTGAAGTGATGAATTTTAGTTCCAACTAAAGTTTCACAAACACTCTTTTGCAAAGTAGTGTGTTCAGAGATGGCAGTCAGTCATTCTACTCAGTGACACTCAATGTCACAATAGACCGCACACACGAGCCACAACAAGACTTATAAGTTTGAATGAGAGGCAGGTAGGTAGATTTTCCAGGCAGGTGAGCTGAAACTAAAGCTTCCTGATCTCACATCAATGAGAGGGACACTGGCCTTCACTTCCTAAATGAGCCCTCTAACCTCACACTGTCAAAATGACTGATATATCATCTTAGCGCTGGATCTCACTCAAGGTGAGGTGTCCAATGATGGGACCCTATGTGTCTTGCGTTTATGCATCTCAAAATTGCACCACATTTTTCTCGAGATTGTTTAACTTTTTTTTAAAGTCATCAAATTTTTCATTCTGAAACCTTTTCCCACAAAATCACAATTTCCCCACTTCCCTTTTTAAGTCACGCATCAGCCACTATTTATGAGCTGCCATTTTTGACCTAGTAAGTGACCCCACACCTTAAATACATTCCAATGGAGCCAACACATTTATAGGGTAGATAAATCATTGCTTACCAAATGCTGGTGTGCAAGGTCAAAGTTGTGGAAGGGGATAAAAATGAAATCCCAGAGATAGTGGGTCGAGCTGAGTGCCTATGAGTTGGTGCTTACACACTTTAAATAAGAGATTTGAGACAACCATTGTTAGCATGCATGTATCCAAACCAAGTGCATATGAAGCAGGCATCGATTAGTATCCTCTTAAATGATTATATATTTTTTATACTATAGTATCCATCATTTGTCCATGAGCAGAAACATATCATGACTCAATTTTAGTCAGTTGAAGAATTTTCTCCTGCCAAGTTCTGTCTTCTTCCAATCTCCAGTGTTCAGAGCTACAGTCGCACTAGTTTCACTTTGCCAGGCCATCCATACGCTGCGGAGCAGAGGAGGGTCTGGCTAGTCAACAAAGCATTCCGGGATGGGAGAAAAACGTGCTCTGGTTTAATGACATTTCTTTAAACCAATCACAGTTGTCATGGACGGCAGTCAACAGAGGTTAGAGTCTTGCGTCTCTCCGCCCCGCCTGCATTCTGCTGTGGTTCAGCGGCTAACGAGCGAGCTAACTGCTAACAGACATCTCTGCGACCAAAAAACAATAACAATTCTGTCATTAGATATGTAATTTATAAAAGGTTTGTAGTGTCAACGTATTGGCCGTGCAATGGCCGCTTGTGCTTTTTCCATGATCGAACATAGAATGCTGCCACGTCAGAGCGGCCAAAGCGTCAAAAAGCTTCCCCGTACTTTTTGGCGAAGGTCCTTGACTTTCTTAATAAATTAGCTTGGCTGGATGGAAAGGGGAGATAAAACTTGTACTTTTGTGAGGACCAATATAAGTTTTAAACCTTTAGGACTTTTGATCAAAAGTAGGAAATACTGTCCTTGCTCTTTCAAAAAGTTTTTGAGTGCTGCAACTTGTTGTTCTGGTTCAAATTTAAAGTGTGTGTTAAGGTTCGGGGATAAGGGTTGGGGTAAGGCACATAGTTATGATGGTAAAGGTTAAGGTTGTAGGCTGGTGAATGAATCATGCTAATAAGGGGGACTCACAAGTATAGTAGCAGTAATGCACGTTTGAGTTTGTGCACACACGTGTGTGCTTTCATGCCTACTTGTCTGTGATTATACTTAGCAGAGGGAGGTACCACTGCACCAGGTAGCTATTTCTCATCTCTATGCATATAGTTTAAAAATCACCAATGCTCAGAGTTGGTGTCTTGAAGTCAACTTTATAGCTTCAACGACTGTTGGTAGCTGAAGTAACCTACAGCTAACACTTGTTCCTCATTACTATCTTCCACACAATGACAAAAATGTAAAAACACACCCAAACTTCACATACTCTACAAGTGGACACACCATAGCATTTAAGCGTGTGATATCTGAACCGCAAGGTATACTTTATAGTTAACTTCTCTATATATCCACAGATCAAATAACACAACGATGAAGCATGGGTGGCAGTTTAAGAAGAGATCACCAGGGGATGCTAATTTGATTTGTTTGACCAATCGGCAATAGGGTGGCTTATCCATAAACTCTGAAACTGTGAGTTTTCCAGTTGGTTCATCGGGGCGAGAACCTTCAATTGACCCCCAGCCTCAGCCTGTATGGTAATGTCATTTACCAGGGGGAGGGGCACAGATAAGAGGAAAAGATGTTGAGTGATGCAGCATGAGCTCAAGGCCAGTAGCCTCTCAGCATTTCATCATGTCAAAAATGTAACATATGTCCATGAAAGCACGACCAAACAGAAATCTGATGAAAACAATTTTACTGTACATAATTTAAAAAATATATGTGCGTCACTAAAAACAAACAATTTAAATTGGCGGAAACAACATTTTATTTCTCTGATGCAATGCTTTGAATTGCTCCCTCTCTTCAGACACTCTCTACGTCATTCAAGAAACAGGTTAGCTTCAGCCCCCCTAAAATAGGCCTAACATATTTCTTATCTATTTATTTATCTATCTATCTATCTATCTATCTATCTATCTATCTATCTATCTATCTATCTATCTATCTATCTATAAAAAGGCATACATGTGTTAGAGGGTGTTGATAATCCCATGCCAGGTATCAACAATGATATAAGGTAGACAGTAAAGGGGATTTGCTGGTCAGACTCAAAAGCCCTGTGAAAGCATGCAAGGCTTTGCAAGGAAGTGCTGCGATCAGAGCACTGGAGCTCAATTAGCTACTGTTGTGGGTGGGGGGGCGGGGAGCGAGCAGCGTTCCAAATCCATTCTTGCAGGCCCAGCTGAAGGGATTAAGAATGGTTCCTGTCCCATGGCTGACCTCTTCAAAGCCTGCACAGATGTCCTGATCCCCCTCCAAACACCCACCGATCACCAACACACACTCAAAAAACCCTGTCCTCGAACCCTCTCTTGACCCCATTACCAAAACAAAGCACTCAGGTGACAATTCTTATCACAAGAGCACTCACCCGCTCTTTGATTTGGTATCTCTGGTATCTCATCTACTCTGCAGTACATCTTTCTTTCTCTTTCTTGGTTCCCTCTGTCTTTTCTCTGGTGCTGACAGGGTTCCCTCCCAGTATCGGCTGTCTGCTCTGACACAGAGTATGGTCAGATTTCTGAATGACTTTAGCATGGAAATTAGCCTGTCACGCCCAATACTCTTCCGCCCTTTGGTTGCAGTGGGTTTTCAACTAGGAAGCCAAGGTCAAGAGGCACCGGCAACGACACTGAGTGTTAGAGTTTGAATGATGCATCTAAATCAAAATAGGAAATAAACACTTTATATGGAGATGGCTAAGAGGTCATCTGAGGTGGGTGGTAGTCCTTTAAGGTTTTGACCCTTTTTGGGGGCTATAAGTCATGTCTTGATCAAAGTAATGGCCACCCAATTGGAGCTTCATTTAGGGCTAAAAGGGCCACAGTGGACAATGAATGGATTAAATCTCTCTAGGGGGCCCAATCCAAGATTACTTTCAATCAGTAAAGACCTTCAAAGTTCTTCTAAGAATAATCCAAATGTTAGATTATGTGATTAGATTATTATAGTCTGCACTAGTTCTCTGGTTCACTGAGGCTTTATGTTTTTCCAAGAAGATGAGATCTGTTGTAAGAGACGTTTCCACATTAGAGATGACACAAAATTGTTGATAAGCACTGTAGACCATTATTTAGGTTTCTAAAAAGTTAGTATCTAAGATTTGTAGAAAATTTCTTAGCTCTGTGAATCGTATGTCATGGCGATACATGAGAGGAACAAACTGCTGGCAGCTTATACATTGCCACTTAGGCCTAGCTCAGGCAAACAGAGAAGTTGTCTTCAAACCATCCTTTACTTTTTAGTTTGTTAGTCATTTGAACCATCCATTAAGTCTGTTTTAACAATGAAAGTTAGCCTAACTGTTAACACCTGTAGAATGGTTTGCTATGGATGTCTTTACAGTAGTTTATTTGTACACTTTTAATAATGTTTATTAAACTGTGTTGAATTGGTTTGAGGTGGACTGTTACTTGGTTTTGAATTGCCACCTGCCTGCTTATCAGAAACAAGTACTTTACATGGCGATTGTATTCAAGACAATTCTTTGGTCAAAGATAGACATCATTAAGTTTATATATATACGCAGTATATACAAAAGGTGTAAAGAAATAACAAACAAATAAAATGTATAACAAAAAAACATGCACACTAAAAAAATATTTAGGCCTATGACAAAACAGATTTCAACATAAATCCGATATCTCTGAATTTCTCTCTAAGACTGATCACGTGGTGTCAGAAACGCATGGAACAGAATAAGTATGATGTTTCTTGTGGTCATCAGAACAAAGTGCCAAAATGTAGATGGTGTCCATAGCCTAGGTTTTGAGTCTGTTCTTTAAACCATCTGCTCCACTATCAGCTCCACATCTTGCTTACTCATCCTCCAATCTGTCCATTTTCAATTTCCACTGTCACTTCTACATTCATTGCTTCCGCCACTCCATCGCTGCGCTCTCTTTCTCTTTCTCATTCCTTCCATCTCGCCCTCTCCTCCCTCATTACCCCCCACCTCAGCGCAAGGCTGTCAGAGTTTTAGGGATCCGGTGAGCTGTGAAATCGCACAAATTGCTGTTGCTTTGCGTCTGGCCCGGCAACAGAGGGACAGAGGGGGTAGATAGACCGAGAGACGGAGAAAAAGAGAGATTTAATGCTTCAACACTTCTGAACCCGAATCACCCCCCTCCCCTCTTTCGCTGCCCCTTCCTCCCCTTATTCACTCAGACATGGACAAGCACA
>NC_048412.1:23692284-23712766 GCF_013103735.1 Etheostoma cragini | reverse complement strand
ACACACACACACACACACACTCAAACTACTTTTGAACATGTGACCGCACCACTACCCTCGCCACCCTCCTGATAAAGACACCTCCACCACTTTGCTTCAGTGTGCGGGTCACTTCACAGAACAACTCGACAAGAGCCTGCAGCCCTCGAGAGGGATAAAACCCCTTCTCAACCTGAGGAGAGCTGTTTCAACCACCTCTAATAAAAAGAGCAATGCCCCCACACACCACACACACCGTGCCCCTGGGAACACCCTCTGAGATATGACAAAAACTGGCAAAAGGTCAGAAGGCATACATGTTGTAACTCTTTGTAATTTTTTTTTGTTGTTCTAAAGTACCTAAAGTACCTAACAAGTATGGGCCACACAGTGTGGATTATTGTATAAATTTTACTGGACAAGTGTGTCACTTTATCATATTTATGTTTTAAGATTTTAAAGCAATGGAATTACAAAAATGGTAGTCAGTGTTCTTGCATATTTATTTATTTGTTGATTTCAAATAAGACATATAACTAAGTTCACAGAACTGTGAAGTGCAGGGGACCCCCCCCAACACTCACACGTAGTTTATGATATAAATTTGATTTAATGTAAAATACTTTACAGCTAAGACATGTGACTCAATTAAAAAGAAAAATGAGTAGATAACACAAACAGAGACTAAGAGAAAGGAGTTTTGACATTATTTGCCAGTTGACATTAATTTGAATGTGTGCCGGGACCCGCATTTAGAACCTTTTGTACTACTCACTAACGACAACTCATGTGTTAGGTATCCTGCTATTGAAAGCACATTTTTTGCAGTGCATTCAATATATCACAGTCACTGCAGGATCAAAAGCACTGATGCACAGTGCAAAGAAACAAAAGAAAAAGATACTAGTAACTCCACTCAACATATATATAGACATCGGAACACATGAGGTTGTTGTCCAAACACATGGATGTTTTTGCCCTACATGACGCAAAGCCATCTATACTGCCCTCCAGTGGAGCAAAGCCTCACACAACTAAAGTTGAAACATTGCATTTTGTTCTGTATTTTTGAAATATTGCATGGCACTTTTTACATAGCCTACAGATGACATGTAATGATACTGGAATAAATAAACAACAACATAATCTTAGATCCTTTTGCGGAATTATTACTGACAGTTATTTTGAATAACACTTAAGTAAGTTAGTTTGATTACTGGAGTAAAGAGGATCTGGTATTGATTCAATTACTCTGTTCAGTATTTAATGTCACAGAAATCCTTTAAACACTTAACATTTACAAAATTATTTTACCAAAATGTATTTTTTTTTTTACTTTTTATGACATATAGAAGGCGCACTGGCAGTTGACGAAAACATGTGTTCTGTTTTAAATCTAAAATTGTGATTTTGAATTTTTTCTTTTGATTTTAACTGTTTTATACAAGGGGAGAAGTTAAGCGTGCTAGATGTGTAACAAGGATAACCACTGATGACTCAAAGTTATTTGTCAACCCCAGTAAAAAATAAATTTCAGCAATAAAAAAGGGATAATTTTAAAAGATATAGAAGTCCTACCTTAAATGGCAAACAACTAACCCTATTAAAGGTCAAATGGCTATGGGTTACTATTGTACATAGTGTGTAGTAATGTATTATTTGCAAATTGTTCTTCATACAGAGAAATGCATTATCACATTATTCAGTGGCTTCTCATGTTGGCTTTATGTTTTGCAAAGGGATCTTGACTACTTCTTGTTTCTATTATAAAATAAAAGGAAGGGAAATAATAAAAAGTCATATTTAAATTATAACGAGAAATAGAGAAGACTTTGCCCTAAAATGCAACGTATCAAAAGTAAAATGACTCTCTGCATTGTGTGTAATGATTTATTGCTTAGTGAGTGTTATAGGCCATGATCACTCTGGACCCATTTTTTTAATGCATTAGGCACAGATCCGCCTTCATTATGTTTGCGTTGCATTGCGTTTTGGGCTGCAACACTAGGGGTGAATTTGTTTTTACCAGTGAGAAAGGTTAACTTGTAACTACATCCTCTGTATGGGATCAGTTCCTCGATTGGTCTCAGCAACAACAGCTCGAGTCAGGAGAACGCGACTCTCGGTGTGATCGATTCAATTGTAAGTATTTTAATGACGTAGGTTATCAGGCCTTACCACTCCAAATATTGTGAATGAATGAATCTAAACTCACATTGTATTAACTTGTTGTATTATATCTGTCAATTTTCACTGTGTATTAAACGTAGGCCAGTGATAAAGTTGCCCCTGTGATTACACCATGGGGCCTAGTTACGTTAGCGGCGCTGTGGGTCAAAAATGTAGCAACACAAAGAAGTCGTCAAGCCAACGCTCTTAGAACAACGTTACTGCTGCATGTAACGTTAGCAATTGAGGCCGGATCCTTTCATTTTTGATTTGTCTCTTGGTAATGAGGGCAAATTGCCAAAAATAGATATGTAAATGCTCACATATATCCTGTTTATTTGGATTAAAAGGGCGCTACATTAATAGTTTGCTGCTGCTGTACCTTGCAGTTTAGCTAGTTAGTTAACGGACTTTAAGCTAGCCAGCCGATATTTTAAAACTAATGACGGCTCAGTTGAGAACCTACTGCATTAGCGTAACGTTACACAACAGAGTGTAACGTGATGCTAAAATGATAAATGGGATGGTGCTGGCCGAAAGGGAAGTCAGAATTAACTGATAAAATGGGCTTTCAGAGGCAACCGCTTACGTAGTAATTTTATATATATATAAAATAATTAATTTTATATATATATAAAATTACTGTCGAGTGCTGTTCATATAGCGCCCTTTTAATCCAAACAAACGGGATATTTGTGAGCATTACACGTCTATTTTTGGCAATTTGCTTTCATTACCAAGAGACAAATAAAAAAATGAAAGGATCCGGCCTCAATTGCTAACGTTACATGCAGCAGTAACGTTGTTCTAAGAGCATTGGCTTGACGACTTCTTTGTGTTGCTACATTTTTTGACCCACAGCGCCGCTAACGTAGCTAGGCCCAATGGTGTAATCACAGGGCAACTTTATCACAGGCCTACGTTTAATACACAGTGAAAATTGACAGATATAATACAACAAGTTAATACAATGTGAGTGCGGTTGTATTATATCTGTTGTGTGAGTTCACCGAGCTGAACTTCTCCCAAAACTTTAAAAAAACGCTTATCTTTTTTTGGTAAAACGCTCTTGCAGGTAGTGGTTAGGCGGTTCAGTTGTCAGGACGGTTGAGCGCGCGGCGGTGTGAAATTAGCATACCGGTACTCTTGATGTTGATCAGAGGACTGTAGCTATTCGAGTCGCAACTGATTCAGATCATGAGAGTCAACAATGTGAAACGAAAGGAGACCTCATAACGGAGTTCCCCAGTGAGTACATGCTTGGATAATTTTGTGTTTCTACTGTACTGTATATTCCCGTTACTAAAATTAGGTCTGTGTGTCAGTCATTACAGTTCAACAATAATTATTTTGATGGACACAGTAGTAATAATGATATTGTCCTTGGGGACTGTTTTTTTTTACCCCCTATAATTCCAGAAGATTTCCCCCAAATTTAATCTAACGTTAATCACAGGATATGCACCCTTTGAAAAGCCATATTTTGTTTCACCAAAGAATGTATCAGTTTTCATTGCTGGTTGTGTCACCCTGTAACCTTTTGAATAAAGTGAGTAATAAAATCTCCTTATCAGCAGTGGAATCGTTCACTGCTTGACATCCAGTTTTTACAGGAAGGCTGTTTGGCCTACTTCCCCCTCACATGAAGACATGGTTCTATCTTTGTTCAAAAACATTATTTGTTCTCTCTCTGTTGAAACAGCAACGCCTCCACATGTCTCTGCAGATCGAGTGCAAAGATGGCATTTCAAATTAATTCAACACCGTCAATTTTATAAGGCGCGTCAGCAAGATAGATCCACTGTCCTCAGTGAACACAATGGACTTACATGCCAGTAATGTCCCAAGCCCTGTGGTAAAAGAGGAGTTACCTAACAATGGGACAGGTGTGTGAAGAAGCAACATTCTCAAAAGCAAAGGTAGATAATCCCTCCCACAGCAATTTGCCTTGTTTTCCAGAAGCTGTTACTCAGAATGTCCTAATTTGTAGCTAACAATGTGTCTGTTGTCATGTTTGGCCATAGTGCTTTGATATTGAGTTGATTCTGCATTTGACAACTCTGCTCACACGTGACACTTAAGTACAAGGATGTAACTTATTGAAAAAGTGTGACATTGTGTTACATGATTTCATTATACTAAACTCAGTCTGGGTAACGTCTGTATGTGAAGAGCGTTTACCAAAGCACACCAAAGAGATGCAAGGCAAAAAATCCATTGCTGGAGGTTTTTTAACATTCCGTTCAATAAAAAATTGGCACCTTGCAATTTTTCCATCTTATCAAAGCAACTCTTTTTTTTTTTTAGGTTGCCTTGCAAGCCAATAACAACTGACAACACAAGATCTTGTGTTACTAATATTATTAAATATATATATATATATATATATATATATATATATATATATATATATATGAATATTAATAATATTATCATCAATAAAATAGCTTAAATAGGATCTCTGATCTGACCCTCTATGCATTTAATAATAAATATATTAATATAACGAGCATTCAAATGGGCAGATGTATAATTTGGTTTGAACATAATGTGGGTGGTACTGCATCCATCTAAGTAGAAATGAAAATGACCTGGTTTAAAATGACTATCAATAGAGATGCTCCCTCTGATAGAGATATACCTCACATAATGGTCTTAAACTTCAGTTACAGTTAGAAACACAATAGTTTTAAGAACAGGTGACACAAAAACTGTTTCAGTTTGCAAAACAGCAAAAGCGTGCTCCAAAAGGTGGTGTTGTATCCTCAAAACTCTTCATATAATCAGCAAAATGACATACTGGTGTCGCATGAGAAACTGCTGTAACAAAAACCTCCTCGCTGAAGACAGAAAAAGAACATACAACTTTCTTTTTCACACACAGGTCATAAGTTTAAATCAACAAAACTAAAAATATTTTAGGCAGCTTGTGTACTTCTCCACATCTTCTCTGTCGTTTACATTATACCATAGACTTTCATCCACATCACACCACACCTAAGAGACACCCACCTCTTTTTCACATTGTTACATCACAGCTGGATTTTTTTGGTCCTTTGGCGTAGCATTTTTTGTTTACAGACTTAAGGTAACCATTGTGGTTTGTCTCTTTACATGTGACTAAATACTGGTTATGGCTTCAGAGAATGCCTCAGCCAACACAACAGTTAACAATTTCTCTTTGGGAACAAGGTCTAAGAATATTGTAAGACTGCAATGTGAAATCTGCTCATGTGTTAAATATTATGCAAACCATGCATTCTACCCCATGTGTTAAGTGTGTTAAATAACTGTGCTGAAAGTACTAAATATCGTTAAAAGTGTATGCATTTGTAGTCTATTTAATAGTTGGCAGTAACTGCATCAGTAAAAGTTAAACTTAATTTACAATGACCTCTAGTGGCAGTGAAGTGTTTGTACACCAGGTAGACCTTTATGCCACATACTGAATGCTGTAGGCTCGCTTTAGGCATTAACCTCCTATGGAAACAACAAGGAGTTGACTTTAGGCAAAAAAAACTGCACCTACACTACGGTATAATAACAGAGCAGCAGCAGACAGATACAACCCTATCAGCACCTTACATGGCAATGCAATACTAAAGCATTAAGTTATACTTTATAAATTTTGATAGGAGAATGTATCTAGGAACAATAGGAACAACAAAGCAGGGCTAAAATAAGACCTCTGTTAACAAATAAAATCTCGACCTCAAGGTGATATCATCAAATGTGTTGTTTTGTCTGTGCAACCGTTCTAGACTTATGTCCAAAACCCCAAACTATGTAAATTAATATAATGTAAAATAAGAAAAACAGCCAGTTTGTCATTTGAGAAACTGGAGTTGTCAAATGTTTGGCATTTTTGCTTGATTGAAATAAATAGTTACAATTCAATTTCCTTGTTAAGCAATTCATCCATTAGTGGATTAATTTTTGCAGCTTAACTATAATTTAAGGTTGTTGTCTTGCCACAGAGCAATTGCAAAAAAAGCTTTACAAAATTTTTTATTTAGTGTTCAGCTTTTGTAGCATGGCCAACCTGGCTCAAAGCACTACAGGTGCTAAGCTTTGGCTTGGCATTTGGCTTTGACTAATGCTGTTATGATGACGTTAAGTGAGAGTTGTCTGCACAACTACTGGGTGATTTGAATACCACAAAGGCCCACCCATTGTACAAAACAAAAGGTGTCATTGAATTATAAAATAGTTTAGAAGGCATGTTATAAACATGTAAATCATGATTCTTACGCTTCAACTTTTGGAGTAAGTGTATATATCGCTCAAAGTTAAATACATAAGAGCTAAAAGTGATAAAAGTGGGCTCCGAGGGGCTCTACTGCAGGGTTATGACTCATTTAGCTTCAAACATTCACAATTGAGTGGAAACTACTAAAAAACCCTGATAAACTGTTATTGTAGACACGTAGGTGTATACAAAGGGTCTTTTGAAAGGCATCATAAACCATCTCTGGTGTTGCTTTTAAGAATCATCTCAGTACTGAAACACATGTATTAGTCGTGTTGTGATTAAATGTTAAAAATGATTTGAGCAAGTAGCATGCATTGAAATAATAATACATTTTGTGACAGTTTTGGTAGAATACAAACTAGTCGGGCAAGAAGAACATATCTGTATATTTCTGTAATTTTTTCAACTGAAAATTGATTTTGTTGCTTGTCATTTAAAAAAAAAATTATTTTAATATTTTATTTGTCTTCCTTTATTTAGGTGACACAAATATGACTACATTATTTTGTAGAAAATATTTTTAATTTCCTGTTGACTTTTTTTATGTTCTCTGGTTAAGTATTGCATTTTTATAGCAGCAGTGTGGATGTGGTGGGAAGGCACCGCACAGACACCGCTTGAAAGGTCTGAAACCACATCCTGAGTCACGCCACTGATGATGACGATGACGCCTTCGCAGGGACAAACCAGAACATTGTTCCACTGAGTATTCTTACACAGACATCAGTGCATTAGCGACTCTGTCGGCCTGTTGACTGATTAAGTGGCGGCATTTAATAAAAAATAAAAAGGTAAGATGGTTAATTCTATAAATTATTAAACATGCGAGCAAGAAATTATGAAAAATTTGAACGATGTTTAGCTGGTAGCATTTAATTACCTTTTCAAATTACCTTCTGATTCTGACTAGTAAAAATCGCTCTTTTATGACGGTATGTAGTTATTGGTGCTCATGCTAGTGATGGTGTTCATGGTTGATAACTTTTTGACCCTTTGTGTTTTTGGTAACTAACTCAACCTTTTGACCAATTTAGCAGCAAATCCCAGCGGAAGGCTACAATTTTTTACTTCTTTTAGAGTTGAATACTACTTTCTTTAACCACAAAAGAGAAGTATACTGAGTACGTCATTATTTAGTTTCAGCTGCTGGGGTTCCATTTGCCTCACCTGCGGCTGGTAACCATGGCTGTCAGACCTGTGTCCTTATTGTTGCTGTGGTACCTCACTTTGTGTGTTCATAGAAGTAAGTTGGTTTATATAATCAGTATCGTTTTTCTTGAATTGATATGGATTCCCCACATGAATGCACTCCATTTAAGATTACCTTAGTATTATAATCTTATGCATTGATGTGTGTTTATCTTGTAAATTATTCTTGAAAACAAGTTTCTTAAATTCAGTGAGATTACCTGTGTAAACAAGAATATGAAAGGCTTAGACGTTTGTAGGGCATCAATGTTGAATATATTAAGTGCAGTAAGAACTGACCGCCCTTTTCTTTTGCGCTGCAGTCACGTCTTTGTGCAATGTCACCTGCTCGACGGACTACGATGTTTTACTGAACTGTTCCTGCTCTGGTGCTCAACCGACCCATTCATATTCGGTCAAAGTCATATGCAGGTAAAAACTGATGTGTTGCTGTTAATATACGCTTTACCTTGGTATTATATACTGTAATTAACTTTTATTTAAATGGGGACCTGGGAACTAGTTGATGAGTTCTGCCCCCTTTGAATTACAGGATCTCCAAGCTGCGTCATTTTGAATATTGTTAGTAAATAATGTTAGTAAAACAAGATCTTGTGTCATCAGTTGTTATTGGCTTGCAGGCAACTTTACAAAAATGAGTTGCTTTGATAAAATGGAAAAATTGCAAGGTGCCAAATAGGTTTTTGACCCCCAGGGTGATCTTTATTGCTTCTTCCTCAGAGCTTTGACCATCAGAAATTTTCATCAGAATGTTTTCAATAATAACGTCCTCACTGATGTCATAATGTGAAATTGATCTAATGTTGTATTGTGATTGGTGTAAGGAGTAGAGGCTAACTGATATTGATGTTTGAGAGATAAAATGTTCAATTACTGTGTGCTACATTACATGCTACATGTTAATTGTTTATTTTAAACATAAAAGTGTGACATTTTTTAGAAAAAGGATCCCTTCAATTTGGTCATTTAAGACTTGCTATTAAGAAATATACAAAGTGGCACATCTTAAAGTTGACAACTAAACTCGTTAGGGCTCCCTGTCGGACAAACTATGTAACGTCAACACTGTTTCTAAACTAACGTAAATACTTCACTAAAAGCTAGATGACTAATTCATTTTTACTTATTAAATTCATTTATTTTGACAAAAGGATCATTCAATTAATGGAGAAAATACTCAGAAGATGAATCAATAATGAAATACAACTTCTTGCTGTCAGTTGATTTTATGATTCAAGCTCAAGAAGAGTGGTTTTCTAGAGGGACTTGTGTTGTTAAGTGAAACACTAATAAGAAGCATGTCCATCAGATATGTAATGTTCTGTCTATGAAGGGGTAGACAAGTCAACAATGCCAGGCTTTGCTTTCGCTCCCCGACGTATTTTTTGCTCTAAAGAGACATTTATGTTACATATCACATCCCTAGGAAACTACAACATTTGTTGCTGAGACATCGGCTGATGTCACATGGCATAACAATAATTATAACAAACTGTTTGTCTGTCATAGGGATGAAGAACTTGAAGTTAGTGGCAGCTGTGAAGTCAAACCACCTCAATCTTGGTGCATAATGTATCCGGAAGAGCTTGATAAAGTTACAAACATTGAAACCATATGCACCGCGACAGTCAGCCAAGAATTGATGAATACCAGTGAGTCATCCAGCTGGTCACTGTGTAATGTGGGTAAGTTAAATTGAGAATAACTGCTTGATTTGACGTTAGAGTTTTTGTCATTTCTGCTCAACAGATACAAAAAAGGTCACAGATGACAGCAGAGTGATCTCTTATGACTTTAAAATATGTGTGAAAAAGGGTTTGTTAGAGGTTAAATGTTAATATTTTTTATTCCACTATTAGGATTATTTTACGTATGGTAGACGTGTGAAACATGTTTACTCTTGTTAAATACGGCCGTCACCTTACTGTAAGTTAAACCAGTTTCTGTTTTGTTTGAAAGTTTAGAAAGTTCAGAAGTGACAAGAAGGATACTGGTAACTTTCCTAACTCACAAACATTGTTGTTTGGCAGCAAACGCCCTCCCACCTGCTTTACCCTCCAGATAAAGACTAGCTAAAAATAATGTACAACTGCCACTTGTGGTGTAGAGCACATACACACACACACATACACATACATTTTCAATTTCATAATATTCCCCATGACCCCTTGGGGCTTAACTTTCACAGTGAAGCCTCTGCCTCCAGTCGATGTTAAAGTGACAAACACTGACGGATTCTACAACATCACTTGGGACCACGCCAATAACAAAGACTGCCTCACATACATAGTGCGCGTAAGAGAAAGCAAAGACTTGTCAAAGGTATTATATAAGCAAAAACACCTACCAAAAAATGTTGCAGTATATTATTGTTAATATTCTCTGCTGAGGACTCTCATCCAAATCTGTTTTTATTCCTTTCTCACAGCTACCAGCTCTTTCACGTTTAGTGCCAGTAAAATACATTCAGATAGACCATAAGAACCTGCAACCACATGTCAACTATACTGTAGATGTTCAGGCCCGAATGTGCCTTGAGAATGTCTATCGTGGTCCATGGAGCGAGTGGAGTTCCACTGCAGGATGGAGGACTAGAGGAACTTCTGCAGGAATTGAAGGTAAAAGGAGCAATGCACCTTCCAGCCTGGAGTTTATGCCTGTCACAATTCTGTTGTGTTTTCATGGTTCAAACCATCATACAAGTGTGTGTTTCTGCATTGATCCTTGATATAGAGAAGAAACAGGGAGCGTGATGTTTATCATGTCCTTTATTTCAGTGCATATTTCATACCCTGTCTCTCCTGTACAGGAATCAATGGCTGGTGGTGGTACATCTCCCTGTCCGTCGTTCTTGTTCTTGTTCTCTTGTTTTTGGGTTATTCACAAAAACCGTGAGTATTGTAAACACTGGAGTTACTGTCTTTTTCTCCAACTATGAGAATTTGTTTTTTGTGAAGCATCTGGGGCCCCAGTGGGTTTGAGCCTTAAGAATTGGACCTTAATGCTGTTGGTGCTGAGTTACCTGCAGAACCTTTCTCTTGATTAACAATTCTTAATAGTCCTCCTTTTCATATTTCCCAAAATACAGTTTGCCACTTCATAACTTTTTTACCATGAAATCTAAAAAAGGGAATGTTTTCAAACTGGTGGTCCTGAATGTTCAATAATTAATACTGGCTTTTGGAGAAGCTTGCTTAAATGAGAATATATTTAGACTGAACCAACTAGTATCATAACAGAAAGAAAATGTGCAAATCATATTAAAGGTACATTTATTTTGAATTCACACATAACTGAAGCTGCATTCATTGCACACAAAAAACTTGTCAAAGTGAAAGCAAATTAAGTCTTTAGGTTAGCAACACTTTGTCTTCCAGTAAATGATTAGCAAAGCTTTAGACTGCTTCAATCTACACTTTCCTGGCATCACCTCCCACATATAGGGAAACCACTGCAGCGCCGTACGTGCACCGACACATTGCACTGAAATGGCTAGCAGACATAGGAAGTCATGCAGAGCATCAGAGTCTGAGAACTGAGAACACCTCACTTATTAAGGGCACACACTGACTAGAGAAGAAACACAAGCTTAGAAAAGTGACTTAACTTAACACTTCTGCATTTCCTCTATGTTTCTAACCAGTATAAAGGATGATATCTTCTGTGAGCCATAATGATTTCAGCTTTGGTTTTGCATAAATGGATAACTACGCTTATAAATGGTCTTTCCATTGAATCTCATTAGTAAATGCAGTCTGAATGTGCTTCGCAGACATCTGTGACATTCATTCTCAATGTGAGATAAACTGAGCTAAAACTAATTCTACTTTCATGACGCTGATAGTGTTCAGTTTTTGTTTTAAAGAGATGTTCTCAACTTTATGGTAATCACATTTTCCGCCGGATATCTGTCATCTTCCTCTTCCTTTGTGTTTACGTTAAACCCTGGTCAAATGGAGGAACAGTAACCAAAACCAGCTAGCGAGCTAATGCTACACGCTACATTTGGCATGCTTTTAAGAAAGTTTGGATTGTGCAACAAGGCAGGCCTCCTTGATTTTTTCAGGGAATAATTGCTAAGATTTACAAAAAAATATGTACATGGCATTTACTCTCTTACTGGGATGTTTGGGACTTATTGGTTGGGATTTGCTGTAGACATATACACACAACGATACACTGGTAAGAGCAAATTACGTTTGGCCATGTATCCAGCTAATTCAAATAACTCACGTTACTGTATTAAGTGAACAGTTAACTTTCTTTAAAATTGTATGTATTATTTTCTACTGTGGGGTCCACTTTAGGGGTGGGTAATCTTTGGGCACCCCAGCATTTGATTCCGATTCAGAGGCCAACAATTTGATTCTAAACTGATTAGCGATGCAACAATTATTATATGTACATTTCCATGTGTGATTTTAAAAAATACACATAAATATCTGAGTTTTTTAGATTTTGACAAATGCCGTATTTTTCACACACGTTTTAATGAAATGTTTTGTCTACTGAGGTTTTTATTTTCATATAAATTTATTTTCATTCCATGCTTTACCCGTTAACATGCTTGCAAAAGTCACCTTCTCTCACAGTAATCTTCCATGTCAGAGGCTCAGTCATGTTTAAAGGTGGAGAATTGGCTTCTAAGAACATGAAACAAGAGGTGGTCAGATGTAATGTGATTAAGTAGATCAACAGCCTGTACATGTTTTGCGTAATTATTTTATGTATGTACAAATTTTTTTGTTTTTTTGTTTTTTTCTGCACTCTTCCCTAAACTCTAAGTTGTTGTCCATTATCCCATCCCTCTTTCGGTCGCTCTGTATTGTGATTTGTACATGTCTAGAGACAGTACATTTTTTTTTCTAATAATTGATTATTAACCCATCAGAATTGAGCACCAAACCGTTCTATAAAGAATCGCGTTGCATCTAAGAATTGATTATTTTTCCCACTCCTAGTGCAACTGTTCCACCTAAGTTCTGTTCCAAGTCCATTTTGCAGAGCCACGCGCGCTGCGTCCGGAACTTAGCAGCTTTAATGGCTTTTTGCATGGGGGAGCGGGGGTCACTGCGCTCCTCATTTGACATAGCCTCGCTTTGCCATCTATCCGCAGTGTGTGGAGGAGGGTCTAGCTAGTCCACACAGCATTTTGGGATGGGAGAAAGACGTGTCCTGGTTCATTGGCATTATTTTTTAAACCAATCACAATCATCATGGGTAGCGCTAAACTCCACACGGAGCCGCTGCAAAATAGCCTCTGGCAGGATGTACCTGAACATGCACCTTCAAAAGTTGTTTTAGTCGTGCAACAGAAAACTCAAATTGGACAGATAGTCTAGCTAGCTGTCTCAATTGACCCTGCAGGGAAATGCCAGGCAATCAATGTGTGATAACTATTTAGAGGCTGTGCACTACTGTATCCCTGCCCTACAACTGAATGAGATTAGCTGACTGTGGTATCATGTTGCCTATCCCTAATCACAAGTCGATTTATAACAAAAAGAGGCAGTACTAGACTTTGCTAATCAGACTGTTATTGTTGATAGCTAAAGTTAGCTAAATTAGCATAGCCATAATTATGGACGTTACTGGATAAAGCCAGTCTTGTACTCATACAAGCCAAAGCCCCACTGTCTATGCTCTGATAAGTTTTAAGAAAACTGTTTTAAATTTTAGTGGACCCACAAACAGAAAGAATCAGTCACTTTGATTTGCTCTGTGCGTCGCTCGCGTAGGGAAAAGTTACAGAAAATTCCACCTTGCAGCGGGTGTGCACATGACGAGCACGAATACGACCATTGAATTGCACCCACTTGTTGAATTATTGACAGTCATTTTTTTTTTTTTTTTTATTTCCATTCTTTTTTAATATCATTTCATATTTGTTTCAGTTGGTGGCAGAAAAAACTCCAGCGGATTATATATATCCCCAGGCCGGATGAGTTTTTCAAGCCCCTCGACCTCAACTATGGAGGGAACTTCAAGGTAAGAGAAAGCAAAACAAAATTTGGCCTTTGTGTGTAATTTCCAAATTATCCAGCAGGTGTTGCCCTAGAAGGGACTTTCAGCACATCTGGACCCTGCTTGATGGGACTTTCCATTCACTTCACATTTACTGGCCTTCATGATGTGAATGACTCAGTGTGCAGGGGCTTTAAGAGGCCTTTCGTTTTTCATCTGTCTCACAGCCCGTGGGTAGATATCTGTGTATGATAGCCCAGCTTGTTCCACCCCATAGGAAAATACCCTCGGTTGGTACACAACTTTGATGTGTCACGTTTCAAGCTAAAAACAGCCTGTTATTCACCTAATAGAGGCACAGGGTGAGAGCAATGTGGTTAATATTTTTCATCAATTTACTGATGATTTTATGATTATCTTTTTCATCAACCTTTTACATTTTCCCCTTATGTAAATTCTTCATCCTATTTTTTGACACCCAGGGATAGACTTCTTCACTCAGACTTCTCCTTCACTCTTAACTCACAAAAGAAACCTGAAACACGCTTAGGTTTTTTCTTCTTCACTTTATTAAGCCCTGTGGCTGATCATCTGCTTGGCCTAAGTGTCCCACAGTTGTTTAGCAGTTGAAACCCAGGAAAATAGATCATATATTTTCGGTTTCGAACAAGGGTACAAGTTTTCACCAACTTCAGCCATAAATTTGAGTTTTGCAGTCTTATACAGCAAATCACAATGATATTAGTGTCATTAGGGGTGTACTGTAGATTTTGTCTGGTGTCCTATTTAACTTATTTGTAAGATTTTTAGGGTAATCTTTTCCTGGTCTTTAAGGCCTTATAGGTACATTTTGGTATACAAGGACACAAGAACAATTAATTCATCACCACTTTAGTCATCAGGTCCCTATTATGTATGATTACTGTTAGAGCTTTGTTGTTTTTAAATACTGTTAAATATCTGTTAAAAAAAACACCAATAGTCACCCTTACACTATCATTACATTATCTCTTATGAAGTATTATGTCCAAATAAGGTGACAAATGATAAACTATTGCTCCTGAACGGCCAGTTACTTGTGAGTGAACCACTTCAAGCTCAACCGTCCCCCATAGCTCGAGATCTGTGTGCAGTTACAAATGTTGGTCAGCAGAGTGAGCTACTGCTGCAAATAACAAATAGTTCATACTTTTAGAGAGAAAGTACTAGAAAGAAAGTAGTAGTGGTAGTTCCTTATTTAGCACTGCTTTCTTGTACTTCCTTTCTTTTATTGATGTGCTGAACTGGGCTGAATGAGGAACATCCTATGCTAAGCGATTATATTCAAAATACTTTGTCCCTCAAGAGGCAAGGAAAGCTTGTTTACAACCATAAAAGGACACAGAAATACAATTCAATGAACAGTTTATTCAAAATATAATGGGATATGGCCTAGCGCATAGGAACATTATGTCAGAATTTGTCAGAAAATGCGATTTTGTTTTAATATTTTCACAAAGTAAAGTAGTTTTAAATTGGCTGTTCAAATCTCACGGCTTCTGAAAGAAAATGAAGCTTGGTTGTTTTAAATGCAAGCAATATAAAACAAATGCAGAAGCAAATTACATAAGTTTATAGAAGACATGGAGTACATGAGTAGGATTATTAATACAGTGCCTTTTTTGAGAACTTCAGTGGATTTAGGAGACATTTAGTAAGTTTGTTAGTTTACAAATGACATACGTCTGCAACCACTTAAATCACACATTTCAGGTGCCAGATCTTTTAAAAGTCATTGTTCAAGTTTGACTGCGCTATCTCACTTTTGTGGTGCAGACGCTTTTTCTTTGACAGCGACAATCAGACGATTCAGTGATGCTGAGAGCTCTGTACCTCAGGATGTGGTGGCCTTTGCAAGAAACAAACTGATTCATGCTTATCTGGCCTCATCAACTTGCTGAATGGAGACTATAGTTGCAGAAAGATTACATTTTAGCATGTACTGGATGTGTTGATGTAAAGCCATGAAAGTCACAAATATAACTTATTTGAGCACACAGCAAAAGAAGTTGTTTCCTTTTATCACAGACTGCATACCTGCATACTTGCAGTCTGTCCTTGGACAGCTGAACCACTCAGTTTTGACTGCTTCTTGTTAAATGCATAAAATAGCAGTATTTTCAATGCAAAGTTAAAAAGGGACATTTTATGTCTGTACATAGCTAACTATTAGCTATGTAAGGACTTTTACAATAGCTTAATGTTCAGATGTATCCTTCTGAACACTGAAATCCCCCATCTAATTAATATGTTTATGTACTTACCCGGGTGTCTCACACTTCAAAGTAGTATTAGTGGTTAAAAATGTACTAAAAAGAACATTAGATATGGAGTAGGTTGATGAGGTGTATAATGTTGTTTTTTAGAAAAGGCTATTTGTCATTGACACACCCATATCTGTCATTTGCTTTCAGTCAGAGAGTTCGATGGTAAAACCAATACCACTCTGCTGCTGCTTAGCTTAGCCTCACTTAACTTACCTTAAAGACTGGAAGCAGTGGGAAACACCTAGCCTGTCCAAAGACTAAAGGAAACCGGCCTCATTAACACATTCTATCTGGCTGGTATAATCCATACTGAAACCGAAGTGTAAAAAAAAGAAGTTGTGGTTTTACTGGGAGTTGCTTGAACTAAACTAGCTAAGAACTAATGCTTGATCAGCCCAAGAACCAGGCTAACAGTTCCTCCCTGTTTTTATGCTAAGCTAATGCTGGCTCCAGCTTCATATTTATTGCGGAGAGTGGTTTGAATCGTCCAATGGAACTAATCTTTTTAAACTTGTATTGATAACTGTTTTACCGTTCATTTAGGACAATACTTTAATTATCCTCCATTTACTCTGTTGCAGGAGTGGGTGAAGCCTGTATTCAGCGAGTACGATTACCTAAAAGTCAACTCACATGCTGAGATGATAAGCAAGAGGCAGCACAACGTCCTTCAATGGAACGAAAGCTACAGCAAGGACAACGAGATGAAACAAAGTGGTCATTTACTCCACATGCTGCAGCCTCACAGCAACTCACTGCTGTTCTTCCATGATGATGGCTGTTCCCAGGGCACCGGGCACTCCACCGGACACGTCTCCATCCACACTGTGACCCTGTCTGGAGATGAAGAGTTTGAGGAGCAAGTTGTGTCACAGGGCTCTGCGCGCACCCTCAGAAGTTACCAAGATGGTGAAAGCTTTGGTTCATTTGAGGAAGACAACAGACAACACGCTGGCTATGACTTAGAGGAACCTCATTGGCAAAGTGGGATATTACCACAACATGAAAACCAAATATCGATTGACTTATCAGTGGAAAATATAAACTTTCAGCCACGTGCTCAGCTTAATGAACCAGAGAGGGTATCACTCGACTCGTTTGCTTTAAACGAGCAGTCAGAAGACGGCTACCCCCACGTGGACTTGGACACTATTGACAGTGGTTTTGGAGAGTGCAGCAGCCCTGGAGCCTCGGACTCAAACATAGCACAGCAGATGGACTCCAGTTTATTTATTGAGAATAAAAGCTCAAATTCTAACTACGTCAAACAGTGGATGATATGTAGCACTATTCAAGAAGACTGTAGCAACTTAGAGAACGAACTCAACGAAGCACAGTGATTTGCACTGCTGATTAGCCACAACCACAGTTTGCAGAGCTATGGAACACATGTTTAACAAATAATACACAAGAACAAGAAAATACACTTTGATAAGAAGTAAATTGGAAGTATCTGCTCTGCATATATTCCTGTAAATCTTGAAGTGTTAGTTGTGCACTTTGTAAATATGTAAATATAACTACTCGGGCATCTATGTTTTTAAAACGTGTGCTTTTTGCTTTTAAAAGACAGTTCAGAGGCTGAGATTTTGTTGGCGAGAAAGACAGGAATCATTGAAAGACAGCTTCATATTCTCATGAACATGCACGCTTCATTAGCTTGTACTGTAGCACCAGTATGCATGCTGCCTTATCATGATGTCTGATAATGTCTGATGCCCTTGCACATGCATTTTCTGTGTAACCGCTGTAACCATCTATCCGCTTTTTTTGCAGTGTTAGTAAAAGAGCAAATTATTATCATCTGTACAGAAGAAAAACCTTTTTTCATGCTTTTGGCCTCATTCCTCAAGGCAAGGCAGCTTTGTTTGTATAGCACATTTTGGCAGTGTTGGACAAGTTACTTTAAAAAAGTAATTAGTGACAGTTACTAGTTACTTCTTTCAAAAAGTAACTAAATTAGATACTCAGTTACAAATTATAACTGTAACTAGTTATTTCAGAAAGTATGCGCTACTTTCAAGTACATTTTTAAATGCTCAAATATGACTACCTCCCTCTTTAACGGAACATAAAATACATGTGCATGTTCAATTCCACAAAATGTGGGACAAAGTGAGACTAGCCTCCAATGAAATGCCATGTATGTAGATCATAGACTGTATATTTAATCTTAACGGTCTATGATGTAGACATTATGTCTAGTGGATCGATACAAATAACAACATAGATATTTTGGAACTTTTGATATTTATCGCCCCTTAACAGGCCACAACTGGGCAAATTTAAATAATGCTTGTTAAGCACTATAGCAAAAAATAAATAACAAATATATACACTCTTTGTAGTGCAAATAACATGTAATAATGTTCATTCTTTTGCGCTGATGTGTGGGTGGTTGGGTGATAGAGCAAGGGAGAAGTGACAAAGTGACAGCGATTAGCTTCGGAACGAGGAGCAACTCTAGAGTTATAGTGCCAATGTTTTCTAACCAATGTGGAAAATCTTCAGCAGGAAAAGTTACCCCCCCCCTCCTTGATTTCATAACGCCATACCTGTCTGTCATTGACTGAATCGCTTGTGTTGTTGGTTATGTTTCCAGGCTTAAGAACACACACCCAACTCTAGGCTTACCATGAACTTTTACTCAACCTCCGCCATTCGTCAGCATTTATGCGCTTGTCTACAAGTTACATTGCACTATAAGAAATTAAACATTAAACAGCAGTTAAAAACAGTTAAACATAACATAAAAGCAAATAAAATAGCAGATTTTAGGCTGCTAGCATGGGACAGTGTATAAACCGCTGCCCCACACACGTTATCTGAGCGCAATAACCATTTTGTGGAAGCGCAAACGTGGTTGACCAATACAGTAGAGATTCTATACAGGCAGAACCATATGTCTTTACCATCCATGTCCATCTCATCCATCCACCACAGGCCCCGCAGGATCATGTCACTTTGTACTTTGATTACCCATAACCAAGAGTGGAAGTACTTCTTTTTACACTATAATGTAGTCGTCACTGTAAGGCTTAGTATAATCACGGCACCAACTGTTTCTTGTAGATTTTACCATAAAATCTGTGTCACAGTTGCATTGGAGAAATGGTCAGAAATATATTTGTTTCCTGTTCAGAAATACCCCCAGAATAGCTACAACCCTAATCTCACAAATTGTTAACAAAAACACCCCAAAAGGGACCAAGTTACTTGGTTCACTTGGATATTTCTTTCAACTAACAATGTTTAGTTGTTGTTAACATTTTTGTCACTTGTTTAGAACAGTCAACCCACTGTCTAATCAAGTCATTGAAATTGATCTTGCCCTTGCTGATTTTAATAGTTTCAATAAAAATCTACTTCAGTATAAGAAATGATTTAAAGAAAGGCAACATCAAAAAAGAAATGTCTCCAGCATTGATTTAAAAAAGCTGAGAGATTTGCCAGACCTGCAGTTTTCTGAGAGTTTATTCCAGATATGTGGAGCATAAAAACTGAACGCTGCTTTCCCCCCACCCTGTGTAGTTCTGACTCTGGGGACAGAAAGCAGACCTGTCCCAGAAAACCTGAGAGGTTTGGGTGGTTCATAGTGTACTAGCAGATCAGAAATGTATTTTGGCTCTAAAATGTTTAGTGATTTATAAACCAGCAGAAGTGGAGTGATATGATCCACTCTCTTGGTCTTAGTGAGGACCCGAGCAGCAGCGTTTTGAATCAGCTTCAGCTGTCTGATTGATTTTTTTTGAGAGATTTGTAAAGACACTGTTACAGTAGTCAAGTCTGATGAAGATCAAAACATGGATTCATTTTTCCAAATCCTGCTGAGACATAAGTCCTTGATATATAAACTTAAAGTGGTAATAGGCTGACTTTGTAATTGTCTTAATGTGGCTGTTGAAATTCATGTTTGTTTATTTCTGGCTTTGTTTAAAAAAAAAAATCTTGATGCTTAATTTAAGAAAGTTCTGGCACATCCAGTCAATAATTTGTTCAATGCACTTAGTCATTTTTTCTATAGGACTATAGTCCCCTGGTGATATGGTTATGTAAATTTGTGTGTCGGCCGGCAAGCTATGGTAAGTTAATTTGTTGTTTTCCATAATGTGAGCCAGTGGAAGCATGTAGATGTTGAACGGAGCCTTGGGGGAACTCTGCACGTCAAGCTCTGATTTATAATTACCTATAGACACAAAGTAGTCCCTTTTCTTTAAGTAGGATTCAAACCAATTTAGTACTGAGAAAGAAAGAAAGTGGAGAAACAAAAGCTTTTACCTCTTTTACCGTCAGTTGTAAGGAGAGTGTTGGGGGAAGTATATTTATCCTCCTTTGACCAAATTGCTTGTTTCACATTTATAGAGGTAATGCACATGACCAACTGTGGGAGTGCAGTATTTTACCATTCTACTGGGAAAAAACAAACACTTACCGGTCCATAAAGAGATACATAAACACACTGTTACGCGCTCAAGATTGTATTGCAATAACTTAATCCTACACACATAAGACACAACTAGTGCTGCTGCCACTTTATTAGGTACCCCATGCTAGTAACGGGTTGGACCCCCTTTTGCCTTCAGAACTGCCTCAATTCTTCGTG
>NC_048412.1:23553874-23692184 GCF_013103735.1 Etheostoma cragini | reverse complement strand
ATATATGTATTTGTTGTCAGTGTCAGTTGCTAGGGAACCAGGGCAACCGGATGAGAAATTGGCTACTGGAACAAGACATACATGGACTAGAGCAGAAAACATGGACCTGATGATAAAAAAGATGACCCCCATGCTTAGTGAATACGTCTGGCAGCAGAAACACGAAGGTGAGGAAAAGGAAGATGAAGAACCGTCATGGAGGGACAAGCCGCTGCACGGCGTGTACCACAGACTAATAGAAGAAGTTGCTGATATCAAGACATCCTACAAGTGGCTGGAAAAGTACAGCACGGAGGCACTAGTCATGGCAGCACAAGAACAGGCACTCAGTACAAGATCAATAGAGGCTGGGCTCTACCACACCAGGCAGGACCCCAGATGCAGACTGTTTAAGGATGCCCCTGAGACAGTACAGCACATAACAGAAGAGTGTACAATGCAGGCAAGAAGTGCGTACATGGAACGCCACAACCAGGTAGTTGTCATAGTGTACAGGAACATCTGCCAGAATTATGGGCTGGAAGTCCCAAGGTTAAAATGGAAGACACCTCCTAAGGTAGTCAAGAATGACGAGCTAAGATCCTGCGGGACTTCAAGATCCAGACTGACAAACTGGTGATGGCTAACCAACCAGACATCGTGTTGATCGACAAACAGCAGAAGAAGGCAGCAGTGATAGATGTGGCAATCCCAAGCAACAGCAACATCAAGAAGAAGGAACAGGAGAAGCTTGAGAAATACCAAGGGCTGAAAGAGGAGCTAAAAAAGATGTAGAAAGGAAGAGCTGCAGTGGTGCTGGTGGTAATCGGAGCACCGGGGGCTGTGACCCCCAAACTGGGAGAGCGGCTAGAGCTAAAACATCAGAGGTCTCTATCCAGAAGAGTGCAGTCCTAGGAACAGCTAAGATACTGCGCAGAACCCTCAAACTCCCAGGCCTATGGTAGAGGACCCGAGCTTGAGGATGACACATACCACCCCACAAGGGGTGAGAGGGGGATTTTTTTCTTATGTATACATATAAATTCAGTTCTTCGCACAGTAATATTGGTTATTGCAGAGAGAAAATTGTTTTTTTTATTTCCCCTATTTTCTCTTATAAATGTTAAAGTTGAGTTAGGTTTTTATGTATTTTGTTTTTCTCCCTACCTGTGTTGTCAGTGTATGCAGTTAATACAGATGATTCCATACAAAGCATAGGGGCTCACTTTGTGGTTTGATGACTATGAAAATGATGTGAATCTCAGCAAACGCATGTACCAAAAACTAAACCAAAGAACAAGAAAAACTGTGACGTAAAGCATTTGACTTCCTGTGATGCAACCAGTGATAAGTTAAACCTCAGCGACATCTCTCATTCACTGTCTGAGACGTCAGCAGCACAAGGACAGTCCCTAGGTAATGGCACTTTTCCATTCACCACACATCGTAGCACACATGGCAACTGTTGTTGTTTTTGTCTTTTTTAAATAATGTAAACTACTGAAAAAGTATTCAATTTGTTGTATTCATGTCACCAGTGTATATTTTAGAGAGATACATTTCTGTGAATGTTTGTGTAGGCTGGAATGATAAATGTGTTGTACTACAGAGAGGCAGTAGATTTTATGAGGCATTCAAGAATGAGAAGAAATCTTTTATTCATGTCCACAGTGTGATACCCATATCCATGGAGACATGAAGTGTTTGCCGCTCATGTTCGTATGTTGGTGCTCCAGCATCCTAGCAGTGACCAGCTGCATCAGAGGTACAGCTCACATCCTCTCAACTTTTTCCATGGGAAATGCTTTATTAGGGCAACTTGTGGTATATTTCATCTTGTGATTGGTATTCACATGATCAAGTATTCTCCTTTATATGATTAATTCTCCCCAGATAACTTATTCCAGTCATCAACCACAGTAGGAGGGGAATTATTAAACTATAGAAAGGTCAAGTAGTTATTCATGACATCTCATTGTCATCATTATCTGTCATCTATTATCAACATATTTTGGTTATGCCGCTGGAAGAAAGTATGTTTACTCAAGTACTGTACCTAAGTACAGTTTTGAGGTACTTTATTTGAGTATTTCCATGTTGTGTAACCTAATACTTCTAATACGCTATATTTAAAAGTAATATATTTTTTACTCCACTGCATTGATCTGACAGCTGGAGTTGCTGCATACTTTATAGATTTGACATAAAAAATATTAGTTTTTAAAATACAGTGTATTTTTAAAGATTGAACCAGAGGTTCCAACCTTTTGGGCTTGTGACAGCAGTGTGGGAGCACCTCATATGTCATATATCAGTTTTTAGCAGTTTCATCAAGGATATATTTATCCTTTACACTTCTGAATTAGTTTTATTAAAAATTACTGTTGAAGGCCTAAAGAAGCTAAATTATTCAATTTTTCTTAGAATTTAGGAAAAAAGATCTGAATTCTTCTTGCACCACTGGATTATTCAGTAGTTGAGTAATTTATTATGTCGTACACATGTATAACTTGTATCAAAGTTACATCAAAAATATCTTTTCTTTCCACTTTCATTCTGTAGTTGATGGATACTCATGTGTGACTGCCTTTTGGAACACAATTACTTGTGTCTTGAACATCACTGGTGATCCCGTGGGACAGTCCAACGCCACCTACACCCTGAAATTCATCAACAAGTAATTGTTCTTCTGGCAGAATTCTATTTAATACATGAAAATGTTACATTCTTCTTACGTACATTAATGTTTGTGTTTGTGCCACACAATCACATGTGTTGTTATTGTTTATTAAATTGTAGGGAAGAAAATATTTCCTGCCCACTTGTGTGGACAAATCACAGTTACAGCTGTGTCTGTAAGATCCTGAAGGACTCCGAATTTTTTTCAGGATGTGAGAACTATGACTTGAAACTTTGTAATGAATCTGGCTGTCATCCTTTAACAAAGAATCCTTTTCAACCATCTGAGAACAGTAAGTGCGAAGTAATTAGATGATTGTGTGTGTCTGAGTGACTTACATGTATTGATAGTTGTGTTTCCTGCTGCATGACATTGTAACCGTAAAATGACTTTCATGAAATTAGGATATTTCCAAAGCATAGTATCTTGATTAATCAGTTGAGATACTGAACAAACGGGTTGTGTTTTGCAAAATGTGCTATATGTATTGTAAACATTTTTTATGTATATGTAGATATGCTTTGATACTGTAAATGTTTGTGACCAGTTGAGCTGACACCCCCGCATCCAGCTGAGGTCCAAAAAACACAAAATACTTTTAACATCACTTGTAAAAGTGGCTATGAGGACCATTGGTACTTAAACGATCGCCTTGACTACGAACTCTCACTTGAAACATCTCAAAGCACTGAGAACCTAGTAAGTTAAAAATGTATTAATGTAAATTAAATTAAATTAAAACTATGTTTTAGTTTAAAAAGATCAAACAATAATTGTTTGTTTAATTGTTTCACTTTTCCCCCAGATTCTTCATTCCAATTCAGTTAACAGGTATTTACTGATCCAAAGGTCAACACTTAAACCAAATGCTCCATATTGCATTAAAGTGAGATCCATACCTAACAGTAAGGACTATAATGCAACTTGGAGTAAATGGAGTCCATCAACATGTTGGAAAAATGAAGTAGCAGTAGGTAAAGAGCCCCTTTTTCTTTTTGTACAAAGGCTTTGTGGCTCTGACTGTCAACAATGAATGTAAATGTACTGACATGCAGTACATGTAAAGTCTGCTCTCTACTGTCTTAAACTGTGTGTGAGGTCTTGTCTCTGAATTGTCTCTCTGTGTCATCAAGAACAGCATTTGTATATTGTGTAAAGGACTTGAGACTTGATCAAACCTTTTCATCTTTTTTTGTGTCACAACCTTCGTAGAATAATACTGATAATTCATCTGCCACCTAAAAATGTCATTACTGTGGTATGACTCACTAATTCTGTATCATTTCATGAAATTTTCGCAGAAAAAGATTACACATTAGTCATTTTGATCAAATCTTTGGGTCCAGTGTGTGTGGCTGTTGGATTCCTGCTGTTTGTATTCTACGGTCCCTCTGCAAGGTAATTTATCTGTTCTTTGCAATTCTTGGTGAAAGGGGAGATTTTCACAATCATTGTAACCTGCTCTTAATAATGGTTGCTTGACTTAAAAGGCAAATTTGATTCGATCGATCTGATCTGTCATGATTTATATGACAGACTGAAGATAAAAACTCTGTCCCAGACCCCATCGCCGGCCCCTTTTTTCCAACCTCTATTTCAACAACATGAAGGCAATCTCCAGGTGAGGAGTTACTGCATTGTCCTCTTGTCCATTCACTGTCTTGTGTCTTATTTAAGAAAACCATTCCATATATCTGTTTTTAACAGTAAACTGAATTATTTAGTTTCATTTCAAAATGACTACAGTTAAAGTATCCTTGCACAACAATACAAAGAAATACACAGAAGGAGACTACATGATGTGCAAATGGAAGCACACAGTTTAGCAGCTGTCTGGATTTACCCTGCAGAGATCTAAGGAGCAGTTAAAGGAGAATTCCGGTCGATTCCAACACATAGCTCTGTTGTTTGTAACTTTGGAGTGCTGTCAGTAGAGAAAGAAACACAAACAGTCGGTGCTGCCTACACCGTGTTATCCTCCTGCTAGAGTTAGCACCCAACAGGCTTTAACAGGGCAAGTTTTAAACGTGTTTTTAGCCTCTAAACATGTTCAAAATGTAGATTATAGATTATAATGTTCCTTAAAGTAATGTTTACCTCCATTAGCATTAGCGGTGCGCCCTCTTTTGCTTTTATCCGTCTGTAGAGTTAAATTTACCAGACGAAACCATAAAAGTGCACTAAAAGGACTACTAGTAATTTAAAGATGTGGTATCACTGGCTCTGGACAAGAAGGATAACCCTGGGAGTTAAGTTGGTGCGGTTTTGCCTTCTCTCACTGCTACACAGGTTTGTGGAGCGGAGTGTCGCAATTTCGTTTTTATTTTCCATATCTTTAGAGCTCTACTCCTTCCAGTTGTACTACAACCCTTATAAAAAAAAAGTATATGCTTATTTTTGAAAATATCTCTGTATCTCTTTTCGGTGTTGTAGTTTGTAGACGGTCCCGAAGCACTCCTTGCAGTATCAACACAGGAACTAAACACAGCTTAAATAGCACAACAGGAGAATAACACGGTGTAAGCAGCACAGATTGTTTTATTTTTTCCCGGTACTGTCAGCAGTCCAAATTTACAGAGCTATGTGGTGGAATCAACTGGAATTCTCCTTCAACCATAACACACATAAATCCACCTGAGTTTAAAAGCCAAGGCCAATATTAGCATGTAAATGCTATTGAAGGGCGGGCCTTGCCTCGAAGTTGCGTGTATTCCATAAAAACGCGTCAAAGACATACTATATATGAGGCAAAAAACAACATTGCCAACTAGCATCCTGGTTACCAAAAGAGTTTGTGTAATACTCTGAGAGGGAATTATATCCCCATATAAGAGTCTGTAGCATGCTACAGTGGAAATGAGTCATACAACTTCATCACACCTAATGTATCTCAATTCTTCTGAATTGCAGAAATGGCTTTCACCTCAACAACAATATGTGCTTACATTCAAAACTGAGGAGACCATGACAACCAATCCTGTGATTGTTGTGTCGAAACCCATTACAAAGGAACCAGAGGAGAACCAGGACTTCCACAACCCACCAGTGCCACAACTGGCATTCCATCAGTCTCAAACCTCCTATGTTGGCCTACCCGGCATACATGAGGCTTCCCCTCCCTTAACAATGCTCTGTCCAGGGGAGATGTCTTACACTCAGCTCCCTTGCTCTGACTGGGGGATTGGCATTAAAGAAGTAAAAGTTGCTCCGCCTGAAGATTTCTTCAACATGAGCTGTGCAGACTCTGGCTGCAGCTGTGAAGACCTGACCCAAAGCCCAGAGTGCAGTTTACCAAATTTTCCTGTTGATGACAGTCCACCACCATGTTACCGTAATGATTACTGCATTCTTAACAAAACTGCAGAAGGTTTTGCTCCTGTGTTAGTGTCCTGAGGAAGCAACCTAAATATCCCATGTGATTCTCTGCAGGAGTGTGAGAGCTAAATACAAGAAGTGATCCTGTTGGTTGTTTCGAGAATGCAAAATTTACATTGTCACTGGTCTCAATGGCTGTATATTGCATTGCAGGGAAAGGTCATAATCAGACAATGCTTGCATGCTAACACACACACGTACTGTTTGTTATGTTCCAGATAGCACTCTTTATCACTTGAACTTCCTATAACATCTACAGTAGAAACCATTTAAATGTACCTCATTACCTTTCTTTTTATGAAGCAAACATAAACTCAACACAATTGCAATACTGACTGCAGAATGTGATGACATGTGAATGTGCGCTATTTTCACATCAGCTTTCTATTAAATGTTGGTTTGGAATGCTTAGCTTAGAGTTTTTAGTGATGCACTTTGCCTTCAAGTTTTATATGAAGTAAGAAATGTCAGAGTTGAAAAATCCAACAAAGTCAAATGAGTAGCTTTGTTTTACTGGCTTGAGAGAGATGCTTAGTTATTTGCTGGACCAGTATCCATTTTTTAATGCTTGCACTGTTGGTGTTGATCAATAAAAACATACTTGCTGGGTGAGGCCTGTTGACAATGTTCTTTAAATGAATAGAGTAGATCAATTGCTCAGGATGTAGAGTATTTCCCCAAGAGGATAAATAAAGAAAAATGAAATGAATGTTTCTCAATTACTTTCTCCA
The DNA here is from genome assembly GCF_013103735.1 of Etheostoma cragini. Classification (NCBI taxonomy): domain Eukaryota; kingdom Metazoa; phylum Chordata; class Actinopteri; order Perciformes; family Percidae; genus Etheostoma; species Etheostoma cragini. The sequence continues at coordinate 23,685,419 of NC_048412.1, read as the reverse complement.
TTGATTTTAGCAAATAAACACATCAGTGTTTCTTCAGGCACTTTACTGATAAGGAAGTGGATATATTTTGTGCACTTGGGGTGGTACTTTCAAATTTGTGTGATTTTTCCCTTTGACTGTGATTTTACCACCTTACACTGCAAGGCACTTGCTTTTATCTGACACAGTCATAATCAAAAAAGACTGTCGCTTTGTTCCGACTTTCGGTACCGCCATGATGCCAGGCGAGGGGCCTGGACCATGTTGTGTTCAATATGACATGGAATGTTGGAATTTCTTGGTTCCTATTTGGAAACTATATCTCTATGGAATTGACAGCGTAAAACAGGTCTGTTGTCAGAAATGTCAACTCTGAAACATATAACGTTATTTGCTCCATAAAAAAGACATTGACAAAGACGAAAACCATAAGGACATTTACTCGATAATTTTATTTTAGTTTGTTTTTAAAACCTTGTTTGTTTTTTATTTTTTTCAGTTAACAACAAGGTTTTTTCCTCCCTAGTTTTGGTTATTTCGTTCGTTTTAGATAACGATTAGAACTATGGCTGAAACTAATGCAGCAGTAGCAATACTTCTTAATATTTCTAATCAATTGCAATTCAGTTGGGAAATATATTATTGACAGGGGTAGTTACTTGTGTGTCGTTACATACATGCTTTTAAAAAATACAATACAATACATTATTACAGATGTTGTGGTATTATTACTTTTGCCTAAGTAAAGGATCTGAGTCCTTCCACCATTGCTAATAAACTGGCAATTTAATTATTTCTTTTCTTAAAATTCATTATTTTTATCCTTTTGATATCAAACTTTGTTAATATTATTATTTGAAGTAGTAGTAAAAGTATTATTAGTATTATTATATTTTGCCTGATGTGGTCTCTTCTGTTGCCAAGTAAGTTCATTTTTGTTTTTACATTAATTGTATTATTGTTTTTCTTTTTCATTTGTCCTACGTTTTTTTAATCTATAATGATAATAATTATTATTATTATCATTGTTATTATTATTAGCCTAATATGATGGTTCTGACAACTAAAGACACTAAACGGACAGCAGACAATTTCTCCAGAATACTTTTGTGTCACTTGTTGCTCATTACTTCTAACAGAATACGTGTGAACTAATGTAATTTCTATTTTACCCAAGATCTGAGTACTTCTTCCGCAACTGCAGGCAACACAACATCTCCCCTGAAGAACAACATGTAGGTGTGCTCAGGAAGTCCACCCACTCATTTTTCTGTTCATTTATCAGTTCATCAGGTGTAAGTGCAGCAACACATTTCCCCCAAGTGCTATGACACGATGGAGGCCTTTCCCCACCACCATGCCCACACTGAGTAACCTTCATGGAAAGGTGAAGTAGCAGCTGGAGGCCAGCCCTTTGGATGAATCACCTCCCTGGCTTAAGATTTGGATGCAGTCATTAAATGGGAAGTGTGTAAGGGGAGTTTGGTAAACCAGCAGGAAGGGTCATCATGGAGCTAAATGTCTGCACAAAGGTAAAAAAAAGGTAAGCTCAGCCACGGATTCCATTATCACGACAGTTATGAAAAACTTCTACATGCCTGGTGTCTCTGCAAAGTCTAATCCACAAAACGCAGATGAGGCTGTTGCAGTAGAAAGTGCCATAAGAGCAGCTACAGTATAAAAACTGTTTAATGTGGTCTGCAGACTATCAGTTTTCTGATGTTTGTACCTAAAATTAATATATTCTGAAATGAATAAGCACAACACGTAAAAAAATAGCAGGGGGTACAACATCACTCCCACACAGCTACAGGTTTCAGTAACATTGTGGTAACTTTTACCAAAGAATAACTTGGGGTAAAAGGTGTTCTCATTATGCTTCAGACAAAGTTAGCTCTTATCAGATAATCTAACAGCACTTCTCACTCAAACGCTCTTTTTGTCCTTCTTCACACGCCAGGTATACAGGTATAAACATATTTTACACATTGTACAACTTAGTTCATTTCAAATATACTGAAACCTTTGCATCTATGACATCTCTGGGCTTTCCCTCTGTAAAATCAGTCGTTTTGCAACTATTTGGTATTGATGAACGCTTTTAGTCCACAACACTGCAGCTTTAGATGGAGGGAATAATACCCAATGCTTAATGGGTTGACAATGAAAACAACGATGACAGTAGAACTCACAAAGTATAGGAAACATAAACAAATTATGAAAGAGGTTGGAAATACAAAAGTTTTCATTCTTTTTTTGTCATTCTATTGCTGTGTCCCGATTCCACACTTCCATCCTTATTGTACACAGTGTACAGCACAGCACTACAGTGCATACTCAGCTTTATTAATATACTGTTTTTGCAGTTTGTACAATATACTGTTTTATACTAACAGAAATTTGAAAATGTTGGGAAAACTTTATATTCTCCTATTGTCAACAAATCCAACCAACATTGTGTTACTACTGTTCATTAGTTCATTACCCTGTCTATGGCTCTCTGCCAGCAGTGAATCCATTCATCAACTTAAACAAAAAGTTACAAATTCTACAGTTTCATTTAAAAAAAGCTTAAACAGTTTAATCAAACAGCTGGGCACTAATGTTTTTAGCAAAAGTTACTACAATTTGAGTTAAAAGTGTCTTTATTAGGAACTATTTTCAACAGAGGAAGGTTGTTAAACAGTAACTGCAGTGCCCGTGTTTATCATGTAGGAACATGACACCCAATTCCACGTTGTGGCTCATTCGTGTGTTTTTATCGTTTTTCAATCCACTTTATTTGTATAGCACATTTTACAAACACAAAGTTACCAAAGTGCTGCACAGAAAACTCAAACATACAAAACAATTAATGTAAAATATTGTAAAACAAAATAAGAGCATCTGGTTTAAAAAGATAAAAAATAGATAAAAATAATAAATACTAAAATACAATAAAACAGTGAGAGCCATCAGAGGACCACACAACTCACATGGAGTTAAAAGCCAAAGAATAAAAATGTGTCTTTTTGGACAACGGTGGAGCTCTATGGCACAGAGGAATAAGATATCTGGCTTTGGCTGCCCAGATAATACTTAATATTGGATAGATTTACTGTTGTTTTGATAATTTTCATGACATTTGTTGACAATAAGACAATAACAATATATATTTGTATAAACATAAAATAGCCAATTCTATCATGTGATGAGCACACAGCTATGCTATATTGTTATTGCTAGCATCTATGAAATTACTGACACAAAAGAGTTATTACATGTGTGAAAACAGTGGAAAAGAACTGTGTGCTGCCTGCAACTGATTCATGTAGAAGTCTTTCATCCTTTCTCTGTCTGGTGTTTGTATTAACAACCAAAGACTGCATGCCACATTAAAAACTAGAAGGGCAGTTGGAGAGCGCAGACCTCCGCCAACGCATGCCCTATCTCGTTATGTTTAATTGGAAAAAATATCCTCCTTCCGAAGATAATAGTTAACCCAGGTATGATGATTATTTTGGATTCTGCTGTATGGAATAATGACAATAGTCTAAAGCAAAGTAACAGTCTGTGTAATGTTTTGTACACTTCACATTACATCCAAACAAGCCAATGTTGTGTGTAGAAAGTAGCCATAGTAGTATTTCCTTTTATTATGACTGTGAAGCATTCAACTGTGTATGGAATAAAGAAAAGCTCTAAAAATATGCCTTTACACGTGACCTCACTGGTCTTGGATGTGGGGTAACAATTTCCTTCAAGTTTCAGCTAGTAAGTTGCCGTTTCCTGTGTGATTTTCAACGGAAGTTTCTGGTTTTTAGTTTCAGTGATTTGAGTATCAAGACCTGTAATGTAAAACATGTGTGGTCATATTAAGAAAGGTGACAAATTATATTGTTGTTGACTAAACTCTGTCATTGTTGAGGCTATAGTTAGTCATAGTTCTTAACTGCACAATATGAAGGATGTTTGTGATGTTTTGTTTCCGATAATCCAGTGGGTATTTAAAAGGGTGAAGAAGTTTTCATGAAATTACTATAATCATCATGTTTAGGTCATGTACATAATGTTATGTAAAGGGTGGACACAATAGAAGACACACCTTTCAAATATCATTGCAATCCACATAGCAGTTAGTGGAGCAGAAGCTCACCACTGAACCAAAGGTGTAGAAAAAATGGTAAGGGTCTAAAAGATATTTTCTATGTAGAACTCACCATGCCATAAGGATCACGCAACTACTAGAATTGATTATTTGTTGTAAAAGAATTGTACAGTTTTCTGTTATGTTCATGTCAGATCCTACCTCACCTCCAAGACATTTCATTATCAAAAGAAGAGAAGTGTAGTTTTGTGTGTATACATGCATCCACATATGGCTGTGAAGGTGTTTATTAGAGAACTGCTCACTAATTCAGATCACATGACTGTTAAACATGAGATGATATGACTGAAATCAGTCATTCGGACATTCTTTGAAGGAATTATTTCTGCAGCGATCCCATTGTGTCCATGAGCACGGGTCAAAACAAATGTGCTTAATTGTAAGATGATCATCCACGGCATCCTTAGAACAGAGCCTGACTGCATCTGCAGGAGTGGAGAGTAGATGCAGGGTAACCTTATTAACTCATCATTGATAAATGTCCTCCTACACGTAGTTTGTCGTCATCACTCCCTCGGTCTGAGATAGCAATCAGTTTGTTGCAGCATGCATACCAAATCAAGTTTTAAAGATATTCATATCATACTATATATTACCATAATATCATGTAAATCATCTCTTCCAAGTTACTCCTGTAGATGACAACTCCCCCCACCTTGGCAGCACTGAACAGCTCCTTCAGTGAGAGGCTGCTGCACCCGGCTGCGTCACGGAGAGATACCGCAGTTCTTTCCTGCCTGCTGCTGTCAGACTCTACAATCAGCACTGCTCCCATTAGACCACGTGGTGCAATGTGCAATGAAAAATGTGAGGGTGCAATCCTGTAAATGCATTTTACTATTTTAATACGTATTCTCTTTAATTACATCAATTAATTTACTATTCTGTGTTTTCTACTTTTCCTATTATCCCTTGATGCTGCAACAGTGGGAATTTCCCCATTGTGGGACTAATAAAGGATTTTGAATCTTGAATCTTACAGCATTTTCACTGAGGATGAGTTTTTTTTATGTTAAGATTTTTGGTTTTCAGCTTCTTATTCCTTCCCATCCAGTCATGTGAGATATTAAAATTGTTGCTCGCTAGAGTCCATTATTAATGCACCACATTTATTTTTTTAATCTTATTTTGATACTGGTTTATAATGTTGTTAATCACATGTATTTTTACTTCAGATAATGTGTTTATTATATCCATTGGATTAATTGTAGTCGGCGTGCATTATTTCAGGGAATGTATTGCAGAAAATCAGTTGGAATTACTGTTGAATTAGTGAAACCAATAAAACGATCATTCATTAAAAACATCAGTCAAATGAGTCTATCACTTTTAAAAAAGAATATTTATTTGCAGCCCAAATGCTTTTCGATCACTTATAGGGCCACACTGTCATTGAGGTCAAATAACAGGTGTCTCACCAGGTGGCGCTGTGGTCACCAGACTAACATCCACTGTCAAAGAAGTGGACGAGAAGTGGTCTGGTCTAAATTTAATATTAACGGTCTATGGTCTATACCAGAGGACACACGGGATTGAATGCTACCTTAAAAAATGTAGGGGATGGGATTGGTTTAAGCATATATTGCCAAGACAATGAGGATGTAGAACATGTACTTTTTGCATGAGAGAAATGTAATGATACTGGAATAAACTGGCAGGAAATGGAAGGAGAGAACTAAATACATGATATATTTGAAGAAAAGTGTACGACAAGGAAGGGACTTAAAGCTTCTTCTTTTTTTTAACAATACTGGTATTATGAAAGGAGTATAAGGTTATTGTATTTTTTAATTAATACAAGCCTAGAGTCTATAAAGTTCATGGTAGTACACGCTCCTGTACAGTTGGTGGCGGTATACTACAACAATATTAATCTGCCAAAGAAAACAAGGAGAAGAAGAAGTAGCTAGTTGACGAGTAGGACGCAAACCTGTATCTGTGTTGCAGATTCAGCATTAGCTAAAGACGAGTTTCCCTAACTTGGTTTTGTTTGTCCTTGTTTTACATTACAGCCTTCGATTCGTCCGGTTAAATATGAATATGTTGTTTTTAAGGACCGTGTGCGCGCAGCTGGTGTCTCAGTGAGCCGCGGCGTCTAGTAGCCTAGCATCCTTGTAGCTAACGTTAGCTTGCGCCCGTCAAAACCTGGTTTGATTTTGAAGATGAATTTGGTGAAAAACAAAACGTTGCACCCACACTTGCGCGACGAGGAAGCTCTTGTTGTGGAAAACGCCATCCGGCTGGCGATAGACTCGATAATAAACGTGCTTTACGGTGTCAACAGTTCCAGGACTCACGAGTACCAGCGGTTGGTGGCTGATAGGGACAAAGAGATCCAGCGGCTGGAGGACAGGCTGACAGAGATAGAGCACGAGCTGCAGGTGCTGCGCCTACAGGGCTGCACCTGCGGGCTGTTTGGAAAAGACAACAGCCTCGTTGGATCCCAGCGCTCCGGTGAGCCACAGCTGGGACAGCAGAGCGGGTTCGAACCATGCTGCGTTGACACTGAGATGACAGCGGAGCAGCAGGAGTGTGAAATGAGTATCTCTTGTAAGTAAACACGAGTACTAAGAAATTAGAGCAAGAATACATCCTCGTTACTGTAGCTTCCTAATGAAAAAGAAATTCCTAGGGGTGGGAAGATTAAATGAAATGTCATTTTATTTTAATAATTGTTTTTTGTTGACCTTACATTACTTCCACACTGGTTGCGGTCCCACATACCCTGCTGTTACATGGGAAAATAATCATATTATTTTCAAAATCAATTACTCTGACAAAGAGGAAAGAGACATAACATTAGCTTACAGAAATGTCACACGTTATTAATTCTCAAAGCATAGTATACAAACAAATGTAAGTTCAAATATGCAACCTTGGAACATCCCTATCTATAGGTGCATCTCAGAATCCTTAAATTGCCTCCTTGGCTCCTCCACTTAAGTCTCTCCCTCGCGTCTTAGGGTGAATCCCATTTCTCCTTAAACACATACCCCTATGGAATGGGACACCACTTGGTCAAACAAACTTCTAAGATACCGTTTGCAATTGTGTGTATGTCGTTTGCGTGGGTTTTGACAACAGTTTCATATCTATGTATCTATTCTATATTTCTTTTATGTTGACTTTGGTGGTGATGGTGCAGATGCACATGTTCCTATCTGTGTAGGCTACTAATTACAGTGGCTTGAATACGTTTACACACCCATGCTAAAGTTGATTAAAAAGAGGAACAAAAAAAACAAAATTGGAAATTTATCTTAATGGCTTAATAAAAAAAAAAGAGGAAAATCCAACCTTTTAAGGATACCAATTTTTCTTTTGAATGAATAATATATGGTAAATAAATAAATGATTTTCCTTAAAATACAGGGGGCATACGTCCACACACCTCCTATGTTAAATTCCAATAGATGGATTCAAAGCCAGGTATTTTGTGGAACCAGGACACTATGCATCCTGACAAAGTTCCCTTGGCCTTAGGAATTAAAATAGCCCGACATCATCACATACCCTTCACCATACCTAGAGATTGGCATGGTTTTATTTCAGTTAGCTTAATAGCTGGTTTAATTTGCATTGAGAGGTGATCTTATGGAAAGTTCCCCATACCTATAAAGTAAACATAACAGGAAAAACATTATATAAAATATATTATATGACAGAACCATAAACAAATATTAGAACAATAGCTTACATGTCACACTCATAAAAAAGGCACTCAAATGTATAAAACTCAAAAAAGACACATAAGACCACAAACAAACAAACAAAACTACTTGTGCTTCTATTCTGATATTCCAGATCACAGTCTGATGTCCTGTATCATAACCAACAACAATACACAGGTGCATGAACAGAAATTAATTACAGATGATTACAATAATTGTAGCAATACAATAATGAAGGGCTACAACATGAACGCATGACTCCCTCCCAAAGATGCTTTGCAGCCTATTTTGATCTAAGTAACTTCTGCTTGTTTGAGACCTAAAGCAGATCAGCTACTGTGTCCCTGTGTGATACAGGACGGTGTACATAAAGCACGTATCAATGTCTCCAAAGCAAGTAGTGTTATGCTCTGACATTAAATGAAATTTGCTGCTAATGGAGTTTAGTTACAGTTAATAGTTTAGTTTCCTTTAAATACTTTTCTTTTCCTTGCACCTTATTAACCCTAAAATACAACTGTGACCATAAAACAGTGTTATGGCATTACAAAACATTCATGTTTATTCGTTTAGGTCAGTTATCAAATACATTTTCTGTTTACTAACTGATTTATCAACTAGTTGTTTCCACTCTACATCTACTACTTGGAAATAATTCATTTAAAATGTACGTTGAATAAAGGTTACTGTTAACTTTAGTCTTTCATCTGAGCATGTGTGTTATACACACTGAATATGTACAGAAATAACTCAACAGTTGTAAATGTAATCTTTTACTTCCATCCCTGAGAATTAAGTGTTGTTGTTTTTTCCACAGTTGGCATTTTTGCGAGACCCCCCTCACATGTGTCCTCCCAAAGCCACGAGTCAGCTCTCCCATCATCCCCCAGCAGAATGGCAGTGGAAAGCAGCACCTCCCACTCCTTAGAGTCCTCAGGTGTATCAGAGGCGGCCAGGGATCTGCCTACATCTCCCAGCAGCCTTGTCATCAAAGAGGAGCCATGTGATATCGACACAGTTTTAATCAAGTGGGAAATGAGTGAAGAGAGAATCGGGGAGCATCAGGAGAGTACAAGCAGTCCATGTCAGGAAGAAGAGAGCTCCAGTGTAAAAAGTAATATATCCTACCTTTTAATTCCTGTTTACATGAATATTCATAAAATTACCGGTAGGCCTGCTCATTTCAGGGAAAAATATGAATCTCGATTTATTTTTTAATTTTATTTTTTTATCATCACAAAGTGTAAATCTTAATGCACACACGAAACATGACAAAACAAAACAAATTGGCAGTACCAAACACATTTTTATATATATATATATATATATATATATAATATATATATATATAATATATATATATATATATATATATATATATATAATATATATATATATATATATATATATATATATATATATATATATATGGAAAGCCGCTGTATGGCTGCTTTGTGCTGTATCAAAACTGATCACTGTTGCATTTAAGAACTTTGGCTCATTTTGTTGAACAGATAAGAAAAGCATGTTCATATTTAACAAAGTTGTCTATCAAAGAATGTAATGTTTTAGATTTAGGCCAAATATTATTTAGGTACCAGTATTAAACATTTTCAAACAATAGCCAGCTCTGTGTAACAGCATTAAAAAGAGAAAGCCATTGGCAGCATTAAATGCTGTCATTCTAAAAAATAAATTAACATGGCAGGGTGGTGGAATGACTAGGAACACGTTCATCTCTTCTGATCCATTTAGAAAAACTGGAGAACAGAGGGAGAAGGATGTTTAAAGAGAAACCTCATGCAGATCCAGACGAACAATGCGACCCTCACGAAGAAAACCCGAGGTGAGCTATGTCATAGATAGAAATGAGCCAAATGAATGTGCAATGCCTATAGTTACCTCATTAGGTTTTTTCCCTCTGAAAGAGAAAATTCACCCCAAATCCTTGCATTTAATTGAGGGTGGTATATAAGGATTCTTTACTGATTTATCTGTTTCATTAATCATTTAGTCAATTAAGTTCTCATCACAATTTCTCACACACCAATGGGACATATTTCCAGACCCCAAAGATATTCCATTTTTAAATCCCAAAAATTCCCGCCAGAGCCAGAACAGAGTTTTTATGCATTGAGAAATAACTTAAAGTATGACTCCATTATTAAAGTTCATGACTGATGTTTGCCAACTAATTAGTTAATCAGCTAATCTTCTTAGCTATGTTGAAGACATATCCCTAATAAACCAGACTGCGGTGCTGTCAGAAGTTCGGTGGCACTGAAAGCTCAATGCACTGGAACCTAAAAAAACAGAAAAGACTTCACCAATTTGACAACACAACAATCACCAAAATAAAAAATAGGGATTGTTAATAATTTGCTTGTGTTTTGTCCATTTGCATCTGTTTTTTTAAGTTGCAGCGTGTTGAGCTTTCAGGCCCACCGTACAGAGCTGTAAGTGCTTAGTAAACTCCATACCTGATCCTCTGTGTGATCCTCTTGACCTCCTCAGGAACAAGAAGAAAGGCGTGCCGATGTCAGAGCTGTCAGATGAGGCTCAGAGACTAAAAAGGGCAGCCTGGAGAGCAGCTTCAAGGCGGTACTACGCCCGAAAAATAGCCCGCCAACAGGCAAACCCCACACGCTCCGGCCCCTTCCCTTTCCCCTCACGCTCTGGCCCCTTCCCCCCACACTCTGACACTAGGTATTCACAACCCGTCTCTTTTGTGGATAAGAAAAGGACGCTGGTATCAGAGTTACCTGAAGAGTCTCAGTCGTTGCAGAGCGAAGCGTGGAGAGCCGCGTCCAGGAGGTACTACGCTCAAAAAAGCACTGCACCTCAGACCGAGTCCGCACAGTATGCACACCTGCTCCAGAACATAGAGCCTGAGTCTGGAGAAACACTTGGACCCAACACCGGAGGCTCCAACACCAACAGCGGAGAAATAATGTGCAGCTGATAGACAGTTATGCTGCTGATGAGTTTTCCTATTCTGCATATTTAAAGGTTAATTCCACTGCATTGTGTTATGTACCTTAGAACATTGGACTATGTGAATGTTTACTAGTTTACCTGATTTTTGCTGATGATGTTGAGACTGACCTCAGATCTTCTCAAATGTCTGAATAGTTTGAACCTGTGTCCTCTGTGTGTCTTTGTAGTTTAATTATGCAACAAACAATGAGAATAACAACAATCATTACATACTGTCGGTCCTAATTTCTCAGGGTTTTAGTATTTTTCTTCGATTCAGCCTTTTTCAGTATACCGCATTGCATGCCTGTAGAAAATGCTAACTGCAAATGAAGATTAAATACATGGATTCAGTGGCAATATGAATATATTGTACAGTAGTATTCATGTGACAGCCACTGTATCCATACAGCACACCTGTAACTAGAATCAAGGCATCATTATTGGTCAATTATGAGCTCAACATTTCAGTGTCAATGACAGATAAAGAAGTTGGTTTACATTTTTACTGGGATAACTTAAAATGTATTTTAGTTCCATTTTGGAATATTTTAAATAAAGATAATTTAATAAAGTTGGGTTAGTGTTGTAATAAAGAAATAATGTCTAATTTTTTTGGCTTATGTTTTATTACTTTTTTATGACATTTGTTTTACATTTTCATGATTTCATACTATAGTATGACTTGTAAAACTATGACTTTTTAATTACTTCTTCTATAACACACTATAAGATGACTTTTTCCTGGCAAGTACTTTGTGACTTTTTTTCTACATCCATTCCGATTACTTTAATGTTTTTTCCCGAATTACTATACTACGATTTTTTTTTATCATATTTTTCCCACATACTATAGTATGACTTTGTTTTGAATTTTCACGACATACAGTACTAAACTGACTTTTTTGACATATACTATGACGTTTTTGCGGTCTTTGAACATACTGTACTATGACATTTTTATGACTTTAAAAAAAAAAATACAATACTATGACTTTTTTACAACATATTATACTGTGACGTTTTTAAAACATACAATACTATGATTTTTTTAACATTCTATATTTGACTTTTTGTACCATACTATGACTTTTTTCGACATGCCATACTATGACTTTTATGACTTATTTCGACATACAATACTATGACGTTTTTACAACATAATTACTATAATTTGTTTACGACATACAATACTATGACTTTTTTATTATATTTTGTGACATACTGTACAATTACTTTTTAAAGACTTTTTCAACATACCAGGCTATAACTTTTTTGACATAATATACTTAGAATTTTTTTGACTTTTGTTGACATGCTAGATGTTTTTATGACTTCTTTCGACATACAATACTATGACTTTTTGTGTGACTTTTTTACAATATACTACACTGACTTTTTTACAACATACAATACAATGATTCTACATCACATTCTATAAGATGACTTTTTATGACTTTTTGTACCGTGCTATGACTTTTTTATGACTTTTTTCGACATACAATACTATGACATTTTTACGACATACTATACTGTGACTTTTTTACAACATACAATACTATGATTTTTTTACATTCTATATTTTGACTTTTTATGACTTTTGTAGCATACTATGACTTTTTTATAATTTACCTTTTTAGGACTTTTTGTATCATACTATGACTTTTTTATGACATACTATACTATTACATTTTTACAACTTACAATACTATGGTTTTATATTACATTCTATAATATGACTTTTTATGACTTTTTGTACAATACTATGACTTTTTACAACGTACTATGCTGTGACTTTTTTACAACTTACAATACTATGATGTTATATTACATTCTATAATATGACTTTTTATGACTTTTTGTACCATACTATGACTTTTTATGACTTTTTTCGACATGCTACGTATGACTTTTTATGACTTTTTGTACCATACTATGACTTTTTATGACTTTTTTCGACATGCTATTTATGACTTTTTTTTGACAAACAATACTATGACGTTTTTATGACATACAATACCATGATTTTTTTTAGATTCTATATTTGGACTTTTTATGACTTTTTGTACCATACTATGACTTTTTTATGACTTTTTTCGACATGCTATACTATGGCTTTTTTATGACTTTTTTTTACATACATTACTATGACTATTTTACGACATACTATACTGTGACTTTTTTACAACATACAATACTATGATTTTTTTTTTACATTCTATATTTTCACTTTTTATGACTTTTTGTACCATACTATAACTTTTTTATGACTTTTTTCGACATGCTATTTATGACTTTTTTATGACTTTTTTTGACAGGCTATAACTATGACTTTTTTATGACTTTTTCAACATTACTATGCTATAACTTTTTGACATAATATACCTTGAATTTTGAAAACATGAACACCATGATTTTTCATTCTACATTTTGACTTTTTATGACTTTTTGTACCATTCTATGACTTTTTTATGACTTTTTTCGACATACTATACTATGACGTTTTTTTTTTACTTTTTTCGACATGCTATACTATGACTTTTTATGATTTTTTTCGACATACAATACTAGGACTTTTTACAACATACTATACTGTGACTTTTTTACAACATACAATACTATGACCATACCATACTATGACTTTTTTATGACCTTTTTCGACATACTAGACTATGACTTTTTTATGACTTTTTTCGACATGCTATACTTTGACTTTTTTATGACTTTTTTCGACATGCTATACCATGACTTTTTTTATGACTTTTTTCGACATACAATACTATGATGTTTTTATTACATTTTTGTGACATACTGTACAATTACTTTTTAAAGACTTTTTCAAGGTACTATGCTATAACTTTTTTGACATAATATACCTTGAACTTTTTTACTTTTGTTGACATGCTAAAAACATGAACACCATGATTTTTTTTTTACATTCTATATTTTGACTTTTTGTGACTTTTTGTACCATACTATGACTTTTTTATGACTTTTTTCGACATACTATACTATGACTTTTTTATGACTTTTGTCAACATGCTATACTATGACTTTTTTATGACTTTTTTCGACAAACAATACTATGACTTTTTTACAACATACAATACTATGATTTTATATTACATTCTATAATATGACTTTTTATGAGTTTTTTTTACCATACTATGACTTTTCTATAACTTTTTTCGACATACTATACTATTACTTTTTTATGACTTTTTTTTACATACTATACTATGACTTTTTATTGACCTTTTTCGACAAACAATACTATGACTTTTTTACAACATACAATACCATGATTTTTTTTTACATTCTATATTTTGAATTTATATGACTTTTTGTACCATACTATGACTTTTTTATGACTTTTTTCGACATAATATACTATAACTTTTTGTGACTTTTTTGACATACTATACTATGACTTTTGTATGACTTTTTTCGACATGCTATAATATGACTTTTTTATGAATTTTTTTGACAAACAATACTATGAGTTTTTTACATCATACAATACTATGATTTTATATTACATTCTTTAATATGACTTTTTATGACTTTGGTAGAGCGGTTGCCTGTCAATCGGAAGGTTGGTGATTCGATCCCTTGCCATGCAGTCCCATGTCGAAGTGTCCTTGGGCAAGACACTGAACCCCGAGTTGACCCCGGTGCTGCGCATCGGAGTGTGAATATGTGTGCATGTTTATCTGATGAGTAGGTGGCACCTTGTACGGCAGACTTGGCCACAGTGTATGAACGTGTGTGAATTGGTGAATGTATCCTGTATGATCCAAAAGTGATTTGAGTAGTCTTTAAGAATAGAAAAGCGCTATATAAATACAGCACATTTACTATGAGTTTTTTATGACTTTTAAAAAAAAGAATTGACATACTGTACAATTACTTTTTAAAGACTTTTTCAACGTACTATGTTATAACTTTTTTGACATATTATACCTAGAATTTTTTTTAACTTTTGTCAACATGCTATACTATGGCTTTTTTATGACTTTTTCGACATGCAATACTTTGACTTTTTTACAACATACAATACTATGATTTTATATTACATTCTAGAATATGACTTTTTATGAGTTTTTGTACCATACTATGACTTTTTTATGACTTTTTTCGAAATGCTATACTATGACGTTTTTTTCGAAAAACAATACTAAGACTGTTGTACAACATACAATACCATGATTTTTTTTTACATTCTATATTTTGAATTTATATGACTTTTTGTACCATACTATGACTTTATGACTTTTTTCGACATGCTATACTATGACTTTTTTATGACCTTTTTTGACATACTATACTATGACTTTTTTATGACTTTTTTCGACATGCTATACTATGACTTTTTTATGACTTTTTTCGACAAACAATACTATGACTTTTTTACAACATACAATACTATGAATTTTTTTTACCTTCTATATTTTGAATTTATATGACTTTTTGGACCATACTATGACTTTTTTATGACTTTTTTCGACATGCTGTACTATGACTTTTTCATGACTTTTTTCGACATACAATACTATGACGTTTTTATAAAATTTTTGTGACATACTGTACAATTACTTTTTAAAGACTTTTTCAACGTACTATGCTATAACTTTTTTGACATAATGTACCTTGAATTTTTTTAATTTTGTCGACATGCTACAAACATGAAAACCATGATGTTTTTTTTAGATTCTATAATTTGACTTTTTATGACTTTTTGTACCATAATATGACTTTTCTATGTCTTTTTTCGACATACTATACTATGACTTTTTTATGACTTTTTTCGACATACTATTCTATTACTTTTTTATAACTTTTTTGACATGCTATACTATGACTTTTTTATGACTTTTTCCGACATACAATACTATGACATTAGTGATTACTTTTGAAAGACTTTCTCAACGTACTATGTTATAACTTTTTTGACATAATATACCTTGAATTTTTTTTTACTTTTGTCAATATGCTATACCATGACTTTTTTATGACATTATTCGACAAACAATACTATGACTTTTTTACACCATACCATACTTTGATTTTTTTACATTCTATATTTTGAATTTATATGACTTTTTGTACCATACAATGACTTTTTTATGACTTTTTTTGACATGCTATACTATGACTTTTTTATGACTTTTTTCGACATGCTATACTATGGCTTTTTTATGACTTTTTTCGACATGCAATACTATGACTTTTTTACGACATACTATACTGTGACTTTTTTACAACATACAATACTATCATTTTTTTTTACATTCAATATTTTGACTTTTTATGACTTTTTGTACCATACTATGACTTTTTAATGACTTTTTTGGACATACTATACTATGACTTTTTTCGACATACAATATTATGATTTTTTTACGACATACTATACTGTGACTTTTTTAGAACCTACAATACTATGATTTTATATTACATTCTATAACACGACTTTTTATGAGTTTTTGTAACATACAAAAACTTTTTTATGACTTTTTTCGACATGCTATTTTTGACTTTTTTATGACTTATTTTGACAAACAATACTATGACGTTTTTACGATATACAAAACCATGATTTTTTTTTACATTCTATATTTTGACTTTTTATGACTTTTTGTACCATACTATGACTATTTTATGACTTTTTTCGACATGCTATACTATGGCTTTTTTATGATTTTTTTTCATGACTTTTTTCGACTTCTATACTATGACTTTTTTACGACATACTATACTGTGACTTTTTTACAACATACAATACTATGATTTTTTTTACATTCTATACTTTGAGTTTTTATGACTTTTTGTACCATACTATGACTTTTGTATGACTTTTTTTGACATGCTATACTATGACTTTTTTATGACTTTTTTCGACATACAATACTATGACATTTTTATGACATACTATACTGTAACTTTTTTACAACATACAATACTATGACCATACCTTACTATGACTTTTTTATTACTTTTTTCGACATACTATACTATGACTTTTTTATGACTTTTTTCGACATGCTATACTATGATTTTTTTATGACTTTTTCGACATGCTATACTATGACTTTTTTATGACTTTTTTGACATGCTATACTATGACTTTTTTTATGACTTTTTTCGATTTAAAATACTATGACGTTTTTATTATATTTTTGTGACATACTGTACAATTACTTTTTAAAGCCTTTCTCAACGTACTATGTTATAACTTTTTTGACATAATATACCTTGAATTTGTTTTACTTTTGTCAATATGCTACCATGACTTTTTATGACATTTTTCGACAAACAATACTATGACTTTTTTACAACATACAATACTATGATTTTTTTACATTCTATATTTTGAATTTATATGACTTTTTGTACCATACTATGACTTTTTTATGACTTTTTTCGACATGCTACACTATGACTTTTTTATGACTTTTTTCAGCATGCTATACTATGGCTTTTTTATTACTTTTTTCGACATGCAATACTATGACTTTTTTACGACATACTATACTCTGACTTTTTTACAACATACAATACTATGATTTTTTTTTACATTCAATATTTTGACTTTTTGTACCATACTATGACTTTTTAATGACTTTTTTTTACATACTATACTATGACTTTTTCGACATACAATATTATGATTTTTTTACCACGTACTATACTGTGACTTTTTTTACAACATACAATACTATGATTTTATATTACATTCTATAATACGACTTTTTATGAGTTTTTGTAACATACAAAAACGTTTTTATGACTTTTTTCGACATGCTATTTTTGACTTTTTTATGACTTATGTTGACAAACAATACTATGACGTTTTTACGATATACAATACCATGATTTTTTTTTACATTCTATATTTTGACTTTTTATGACTTTTTGTACCATACCATGGCTTTTTATGACTTTATTTGACATACTATACTATGACTTTTTATGGCTTTTTTCGACATGCAATACTATGACTTTTTTACGACATACTATACTGTGACTTTTTTACAACATACAACACCATGATTTTTTTTAAATTCCATAATTTAACTTTTTATTACTTTTTGTACCATACTATGACTTTTTTATGACTTTTTTCGACTTGCTATACTATGACTTTATTATGACGTTTTAACGACATACAATACTATAATTTGTTTATGAAATACAATACCATGACTTTTTTATTATATTTTTGTGACACACTGTACAATTACTTTTTAAGGACTTTTTCAACATACTATGCCATAAATTTTTTGACATAATATACTTTGAATTTTTTTGACTTTTGTCAATATGCTATACCATGACTTTTTTATGACTTTTTTCAACATACAATGCTATGACTTTTTTACGACATGCTATACTGTGACTTTTTTACAACCTACAATACTATGATTTTAATTACATTCTATGACTTTTTATGACATTTTGTACCATACTATGACTTTTTTCGACATGCTATACTATGACTTTTTTATGACTTTTTTTGACTTACAATACTATAATTTTTTTACGACGTACAATACTATGACTTTTTTTATCATATTTCTGTGACATACTTTACAATTACTTTTTAAAGACTTTTTCAACATACTATACTATGACTTTTTAGACATAATATACTTTGACTTTGACTTTTGTCGATACACTAACTGACGACTGACTTTGTACTTTTTTGTCTTTAGTTATATGCACAATAAAATCAACTCCAAAATATAGCTTAGTGGGTTAACCTGCTAGAAATAAACTTAAGATTTGAGATTGCCAGTTCTATTCATGTTTCGGCACACTATGCTGTGACTTTTTTCAAAATATTATTCTGTGACTTTTGTTGACGTACTATACTATGACTTTTTTATGACTTTTTTTGACATACTATGATTTTTTTTTTCTACATGCTAGAACATAACTTTTTAATAATTGTTTAACATACTATACTATGACTTTTTAGGACTTTTTTCGACTTACAAAACTATTACTTTATTACAACTTAATATAATGTGACTTTTTTACAACATACAATACTATGATTTTATATCACATTCTATAAAATGACTTTTTATGACTTTTTGTACCATATTATGACTTTTTATAACTTTTATATGACTTTTCTCGACATACATTTTATATACTATGATATTTTACTATTATATTATTTCAAGATATGTATGACAAATTTACAACGCAATTTTTATGGTGAACTATATTAAGACTGTTTCATGACATTTGAACTTACTGACACCAGAGTAAAGGAAGCTTTTTATGTTCCAATGTGTCTTATGTTGTTTTTGAAAATCTTCACAATTAAAATACAAAAACAAGATTTCCATTAATTTTATTTTTTTATTTCAGAATATTCACACATTGAATGATGGAATCAAACAACACAGTGGCCTGTATGCTCAAATAATTTAATAATGATTTTTTTTTAAAACAAATAAGCTTTCAACAAGAGAATAGGCAATACAAATCACATAAACTTATAAATACGAAATTTTACCGATATTAAGAGGGTCATTTCAGCTGATTTGTGCTCACAGTACTGTGCTTCTAGTTTTTTTCACATTTGCTGCAAGACATAATTAATGCGGCTTTTCAAACCGTCAACAAGACCGTCTTGCCACAGAATCAGTTTGTCACCCTGCACCCAAAATATTACGCATTCTGACCGCCAACCAACGCACGGATGATGTTGCACAAGTGTGTGATTACAGCATCATATGTAGGCCTATAGGACCTGTGACCATTCATTGTAATGTGACTTGAGTGTGAAATATGATCTGTTTGACAGCTGCTGCGGCAAATGCACAATGAGGACAGGCGTGCGTCCGTCCGGTTGGAGCGCCGGCTGTGCTTTGGTAGCCTACTGAATAATGAGCTACACATGCATCTGCTTTTCCCAGCAATACGGTCCGAGTTTCGATAAGGACGGTCAAATCTGAGCAGCAAAATAAGGATTTATTATTTCTAACGGACTCGTTTTATTTCATTTCTTCCACTAGGCTACAAACCGAAGATAGGACAGGGCTTATCTTGCGTTGCTGTTGTCTGAGGCTTGGTATCTCAGTGAGGGGATGCGGGGTCTGTAACCTGCTGGAAGCTCAGGTCTGGACACGCAACGAGGCAAACGCCCTTCGTGTTTGTGTCTATGTGCTGTTGTAATGTACGACGTAAACATCACGGGCATTGAAGGGTACAGCATTGTCTTTTAACGCTTTGCTGGAAGCTGCCAACACAATTTGCATAGGAGATTATTTTGGGGAAAACAGCTTCAACTGCCGGCGCAGTCTTTCCCCCACCTGTTAGTCCATTTGATGACTTCGCAAAGATTTTAGACTTTATATTTGTTGTGCTTCAGGACCACATGTTTGCCCTGGATGAAGAACCAGACTATAGAGATTCTTCGGCGCATTGAATTGGTGCGTTGATAGCTCCGGTTCTCGTCTGCTTGGTTGCTGTTGGTCAGATGGACGGTAATTTCAATTTGTGATTTTCGATTTAAGAGCCATAGTACTGTCAGTATTAACACAAGCATATTTAAGCAAGTTATATATTTAAGTACGTGAAAATATTTAGAACTTTACGGTCTAAAGTGCCAGCTGCGCAATTTTGTAAGTTTGTCAATGCAGTTAGCTTTCAAATGGACTTTAAATTTGACAATCGTTGAGTGTAGCTTTAATGGTTGAGTATTTGGTCAAATCTAAAGATTATTGCTATCATAATTACCCTTTAAGCCGGACAAACTTCTCCTTTTTTTCTCCTGAAGCCATTAGAGTTTTCTGTGCCTTTGGATGCACCTGTGCTCCTTTGGAGAGGTCCATTTGGAGCCATAGCTCTCTCTTTGCCTGGTTGGATTCTACGCAGATGAATATATTTTCCTTCCAACTTTTATGGTAAAGTCCACAAGAAAAGGGTCTCTTTGACTCCTAAATACCACCAATGGACTATTTGTAGCCTCCAAAAGATGCTTCAGGGCTTTGCAAACGCACAAAGGAACCAGAAAGCGCATGAGAGTTCAGCTGCGCACTAACTGACAATTGCTCTTCAGTATCAACTGTATGACTACTGGATGGACCAAAATAAGTTGAAACCATAGGGGTGGGACATCATGTATTTGAGGAGTGGGCTTCACTCTTTTATGTCATTGGCATGTCATTTTAAAATGTCAATTTGGCGCATGATGATATTTGGGGACAATGGGGCAATGTCTGCGTTTTAAGGGCCCTCTGAGCTCTTTAATTTTAGTTTAGTCCAATTTGATCACCCCTACATATTCAACATACATGGAAGTGTCCTTTTTTGCAGGGATTGCTGGGAAGAAGAAGGAGGCTGTCGAGGTTGGGACTTTGAAGAGGAAGGCATAGCTACAGACAGTATCAAAAGGTAAGAAATCCTCCCTTCTGCTGTGGCCAATGGTGCCCAATGTTGGATGGATGGCAGATGGAGACTATATACTTCACATTTCGACAGAGAAAGTGAGGTTTTGAGGTGTATTGTGGTGTCATTGGTGTGTGATAGAGCAGGGAGGGTCAGGGCATTATGGTGTGCATTAACAAGGAAATATGGAGGCACGGCTAGGGGGAGCCATAGCAGGGCAGGGAGGCAGCTGTCTGGCCCTGAGCTGTTAGGAGTATGTATTGCTTGTTTTAGTACTCACGAACAGAAGAACTCCGTAAAATACTACATTGTTTTATGTTAGTCTATATTTAAATAGTTATTGTTTGAGCTGCAGTATCCTCAAGGGTGTACACTTCCTTAGAAAAGTGTCCCAACTGCCCCACAGGCTGTGATCTGTAAAGGGAGAGCAAACTGTCATGTAACATGAAGAAGTGGCAGAAAATCAATCAAATAAGTCATGAAAACGTAAATTATGTACTTCAGGGACAATTTCAATAGAATATAACATGTAAATGTGGATTAGCCTAGCATTGCTGCTATCATAGAAAACATTCAAGATGGCCACTCCACTAAATAGAAACAGGTAAGAGCAGCCTGTCACTTCCTGATTAGACAGACAGAGCTGCGTTGTTGACAAGCAACACATAGTCAAATCTTTCTTCCCAACAATGACAAAAACTTTATGTTTTCTTATAACTAGTTTATGTCTAGATGCACAGTAATGCAGAAGCTGAGTCACTGAGCCACAACTTTAGGCCGAGACTGAGTGAGATGTGAGTGTGCTGTGCGTCTTTTTTTCTTTCCAGGCCATGCTGCTAAGGAGCAGTGATTGGTTAACCCACAACTACCTGTTTTAGGACTCATTTATTGACCCTTAATCCATATTTGTATTAATATATGAAACCAAGATGATCATACATCCTTCCTTCTCTTCAGATTGATCAAACAATGGCACACATTATTCAATCTCACTCGTTAATTCATTTAAAGGTGAAGAGTCAATTTAGAGATTTTTTTTCTTTTAATTAGATCAAGGCCTAATTGTCTGTTGGAAATTAAAAAAGCATTTGCAGGAAGCTGCCTGATTCACCAAGAGAATCCGATTTATGATGAATATAGCTCAGATTGTGCATTACTTTGAAACAATACCACCATACATTTTTTAGATTTTTATTAGACCTAATTTTGCTCAAAAAACTGTAATTAACCCTTTCATTACCTGCATCTCCTCTTGTGGATTGCTGTGTTATGTTGAGACATGGAGTATTTTCTGTTGCAGAACATCCTCTGTGAAAACAGGTACAAAAAAGTAGTAATATAATGCATTTTGAATGTAATTGTTTTTTTTAGTAGCTACCAAGTACAATTAATGAGGCAAATCACTTTTTCTCTGCAGTTCTAATAGGAAAATACCACCCAAAAAAGAAAATTCCCTTGCACAGCGGATGGCTTTCAGCTTAAATGGTGACGGATGTGATGCACCAAACGATCAAATATAGTGACAAACAATCATCTACTTTAGATTTCTTTTCATTTTACAATATTTATCAAGTGGAAATTACACCAGTATTTAAATAAAGTGAAACATTTTCTCATGTTTTTGTTGAATTTGTCCATTTAAACAAATTGTCTAAAGTTGAACTGAAGCTAAAGGGTTAAATCCTGCTCTGAGCGTCAGAGCTTTTAGTCCACAGTGATGGTGCTGAAATTAGACGGTGGATATTATGGGTTTCTTTGTCGTCATAGGTAAATTACTGCCCTCTCTGGTGGACACGAGTATTTGATTTTATTTTTATAAGGGGCGAAAGCTAAACAGAAACACACACACCCCCCTGTTTTGTGTGTTTCTCAGGACTGGTTTGATCTTGCGCAACCTTGTGGCCCTGAGCTGTGTGGGTCCCCAGTGTTGTAATGTGTCTGTAGTACCAGAGCATGCATGCCAAACCATAATTGGCTTAGGTCTAAGGTGTAGTGGAAGATAACAGGGTGCTTCACACAAACGCTCTTCCTTCCCTTTCTTTTGCCAGTGCTATGAGTCCATGAATCATTTTTAGCCCTGTGGCCGATATCACTGCCTCATCTTAGGCTTGTGTTTGTGGCAAAATACCCCTGTATACTGTAATCCTGTTTTTACAAACACAAGTATCAGATGTCAATAGAGCCGCTGCTGCTCCTTCTAGTAGCCTTCAGCAGTCAGTCAGCTCATATAGATTTTACTTACTAATATCTAAATCCTGCCCCTAAAGTAGCTAGAAATCATATATTTTTAAAGTAAGGTGTTATGTGCCAAACAACAGCTCAGGCAGCCATTGCATGTTTGTACTGCAGCTCTCTGTCACGCCCATTAGCTGCTGCTACGGTGCGTCACATGCCTTCCCACATGTAGCTCGCTGCTGCTGAGGAGCTATCAGCTCGGTCCATAGAAACACACAGAGAGCAGAATGGTGCTGAAAGGCTCGAGTGCCATACAGAAGCAGAGAGGCTGTTAACTCCTTCATTGCTGAAAACTGCAGCCACCAAGAGACAAAAACCAGCTCACTTCCTGGTTCACAGAGGCAGCATGAACCAGAATCAGTTCTATGCAACTTCTGTGAAATATATTCTGTGAAATTGCCATTAAAAATTATTGTTTGTGTTCTCTGTGGCTGTCAAATAAGTCAGAAAACATGTCAGACTATTGTAATTAAAATAATCAATTAGTGATTAGCCGGTGTAAAGCTGAACTGAATATACATTTCTCTGTTAAAGACTGTCAACACAATGTTGTTGTTGTTATTATTATTATTATTATTATGATCAGTTTTGCTGATCATTTGATTTTAGGGTTAGGGTTTTTTAATATTTGGTCTGGTCTTTGTTCACAAGACATTTTTAAGGCAAATATTGGGTGGATGTGAAAAATATTGTTTCAAAGGTAGATCAGGGAAGAAAATTTGTTTTTCCCTCGGATTGCAAAGGCATGTCCCGCCCTACTCCGCCTCTGATTGGCTAGTATTCTTTGGTGGAATGCCCTTTTAATACTACACTTGAAACTGCAAGCTTTGCAAGTAGTAACATATGTCAAGTGAACAAATAGAGTGGCTTATTTTGATAAATGTGGTTGCAGTATCCTAAACACCATCAGTTTTAGTAAACTATGCTCTCTCTGTCTTTGTCACAGACGTCCACATCTGCACACTGACCATAAGACCTGCACAGCCTGAACATCATGATGGATGAGGAGATCATTGAGGACCGGGCCAAGCTGAAGCAGGGCCTGGTCAAAGTGCTCCAGTGTGTGGCCACCATCTCCTCAGCAGCAGCCGTGGTGAACCCCATTTTTGGCGTGGCCGGTTCCCTTATCCGGGTGGTGCTGCACCACGTTGATGACGAGGACATCCGCACCCTGAAGCGCGAATTTGGCTCAGTCAACCGGGCGCTGGATGAGCTCTCTCAGCTGAATCGCAACACGCTGGTACAGATCAAGAAAGAAACGCTGGATGGCCAGTACTGTCGCGTGGAGGAGAACCTGAAGAACCAGTTCAGAAAGTTCATGGACATGGTGGAGGCACGGCCGGAGCACCGCGAGCGTAAGAAGGACGACTTCGAGGAGAGCTATTCCAATGACTTGGGTGACCAGAACCTGCACACGCTCTATGACGGCGTGGTGGGCAAACCCAAGCTCTTCAGCAGACCCATCCTGGAGGTCTACCTGAAGCACTCGCAAGACGACCGCCGCACCATGGAGCGACTCTGCACACGCCTCACCTATCTGTTCTGCATCGGCCTCATCGCACTCATGGGCTATGCCGCCATCATCGGAGATGACGAGGAGGGTCTGAGCGAAGAGTGGGCAGAGAAGATGGAGCATGTGCAAGAGAAGATGCAGGAGGCTCTTTCCAGGTGCAAATGAAGAAGCAAAAACCTGAAGAAGAGTTTATTTTCTCCATTGCTGCTTTTCTCTTATAGTCAGGACACACGTGTCCACCTTCCCTCTGTAACTCCTTCCTTTTTCCCTTAGCTTCTTCTCTCCTTATAAGCACTTTGTGAACATCTACAGTGACTGCATGAAAGCCCAGTGATAATGAGTAACAATATGGCTCATTCTTTTCAAAACTCCATTTGTCCAAATTTGGGTCTTTGAGTAACAGGCATGTATTTTCTGTCCAGGATGAGGTAATGACAACTCAATAATGTCTCACAATATTTTGTATTGGCTTCACACCCTAATTGGCTCAAATTCACAGATTATTATTTCAATTACGTGATGAGTCTGGATAAGACTGCCGTGGTTTCAGATGAGACAGCACTTTGAGATAAATCAGCCGTAAGATCATTACAGTTAATCATAAGGCTGCATTTTGTAACAACATTACATGCTATAAATCATCCGGGTTTAACATAAATGTACCCAGCTTGAGCTTGTGATTTTGCAATGAATTGTGCCCATTTTGCACTTTTGGCAAATATTTGCCATTTATTGCAGTTACACTACAAGTTAATCAGTTGGTAGCGAAGCAACTCGCCTGTAAAATCTCAGCATGCGAGATACCTGTATACAGTACATGTAGCATCTTATACCATTGATGTTACATCTGCTGTGAGACAGACTTTGTTTGCCAACAGAGGGAGTTATCAGTTGAGCTATAACTACAATCTATAATATAATAAAGCAAACCAAAACAAGGAACAAATTTCCAAAGTTTCTAGCGCAATGAATGTAACTACAGACATATAATCATTATCATACTGTAATGTGCAAATTAACATAATATATGCCAGATATACTGTATGTTGCTCATGCATGGACTTCATGATACACGATGCATACTTGTTGTCAAGCACTAAATGTAATTTTACATATTTATGGTGTTGCTGTACCGAGTTCTTTATTTTTGAACATTTGCAGTTAGTTGAATGAAAACACTAACAGCACACATACAATTTGTTGTAACACTACATTTGGCAAAACCCTTCACCACAGAACGCTACACTAAATATAATTTGCCATTTATGAGGTCAAATTAAGCAAATTGCAATGTGTGCTTCCATTTTCACTCCCCAGAATTGTTTTATGTTGATACACAACTGAGGAATTTGATTTGTGCATCTCTGCCACTCTTTTATTTTCTATTATATGTGCAGGAGGAGCACCAAGTCTTGTTATAATATATAGGTAACATTAAAAATGGGTTTCTTTGGTGTACGGCCATTGAGAGCCTATAAAAACATGTAATATCCATTATTTGAGGGTTGCTTTTTTACATTAAGGCATCAGTATGAAGCTCTTCTAATATACTCCCTCATCTGACCAACAGTGCCTAAATGTGCCAATAGTTGGTATTATTTTATTAAGGGTTTTTGTCTTATTCATTTAGGTATGTTATTGTTTTATAATATGTTTAATGGTCTACAGGCTGTAGTTCAGATTTTAAAGGTGTGGTTAAAATGTTTTTTTGAATGTCTTTTTGTTTGTTTTAGCAAACTGGTGGTATCAGTTAGTATGTGGGTTTGGATTGCTGCATCAGGACCGTTCAGAGACAGCAGAGTAGTAGACAAAACTATCTAATTCTCTATTTTTTCACATTGTACACAGTTCTAGCCTGTTTTACTCTCATGCTTTTAGCACATAACTCTTATTGTTACAACAGATTCAGAATACGCTACATAAATATAGTAAAAGTGCTGTCAATATGGAGGAATATTATATAAACCTTATATAAAGACTTTTTTTTTAAATGCCATCTATGTGAATATGTTGCCTTTTTGTTATGAATCTTTGATGCCTAGTTGTATATGTACCACTATAAATAAACAGGAGTGAATAAATACTGACATGGAGTAGTCAATTATTTAAGACTGGCCCGTGCAGAGGTCTGACCTCAACCTTCGGGATGAACTGGAACGGCAGCTGCGAGCGAGTTGTCAGTCGCCGACCTCACTAATGCTCTCATGGCTGAGGTTCCAAAGTGTTGTGGAAAGTCAAACAGAATGGAGGGTGTCGGTGCAGCATATTAATGTACACTATTTTACAATCAGATGTTCAACTATTGCATATATAGGTAATGTTTGGGTGTCTATATACTTAAAAAAAAATAAAAAATAAAAAAAATAATGTATCCCCTTGAAAACAAAGCAATTGTCATTGATACATTGTAAGTATAGGTAGAAAACCGATGTAAATATATACTTTTATTACAAATTAAAATGTAAAGTATTGTGGAATAAAAGACACACTATTGTATGTGCTTTCTTTACCTCAGACTTCCCCTTAGTCGAATAATGGTCACTCTCTGACTCTAATGTTAAATAACAAAAACCAAGAGAGATCTAGAGTAGTAAATTGAAAGTGAATACAATTTTTGTTTAATTTCATGGTAGGTGTGTTTTGCTTTTGGGGGGATTTTGGGGTTTCAAATTACTATCCGTCACTCTAAATGTAATTTTTGAGTCTTAAATCTAAGTCTAAAATCAGAGCAAAAGAATTTCCATTCACAGCAGACGTTTTGTGTCATTTTTTTGAACACATGAAACATCAAGGAATTGTTTTCCACAGTTTGACAAAGTCATAAATATTTGGTTCCTGCTTGTTCCAATAATATATTGTTACGCCTGTTTTATTATGTGATAGTTGGGTCGTGTATATTATATGATTTGCCAGGAAAATCTATTTGGTATTTGTGGAAAATAAGAGATCTTTATGGAAATGGAAATTATTTTGCATATGAAAAATGTTGTCAGAGAGAATCAGGAGGCCAGTAAGGGTTGCAAAGGTTTAAAAGAATTCATAAATAATAAAGGGCTGTAAAGGTGCTATTTACTGGTTGGTACAGCAGAGGGCGTGAGTACTTCACTTGCTTTAACATTACACCTGTTTCCACGGAACTCCCCGGGGGCCCACAGGACTATAGCATCACGCATCATCTGCGTCTCCAATCTGAAGGGCTAGTCTTTCACAGGGCCCAAACAGATCTGTTACATGACCTGCGCAAAGGCAATCCAAAAAATAATTTAGAGGATCAAAAGATTCTACCTGAGGTGAAGTAAAATGGGCACATGGCCTACCTGTGGTCTGGCCCCTGGTGAATCCTTTTCCAGCAGAACAGGTTTGACTAACAGCTCGGAGTTGGGGAACCGAAACAGGAAAATGTGCATTGCAGGCGTTTGAAATGCAGATTACCGAGACACAAAGATTTGTGGTTCTTACCTGCCCCGCAGACTGGATGATGACTGTCTTTGAGCCACCGAAGCACGTCGTCCATCATGTGATGGAGCTCGTTTTTCTCTCCATGACAGGAGCTCGTTTTGGAGAATACATTTCCAGCTGGACAAAATAAATGTGAATTATTTCCAAATTTAAAATACAAGTATTGAGTAGGAAACAACATTAAAAATATTAATACATGGAGTTAAGCACGTCATGGTTTGGAGGAGAAACGATTTGCGTAATGATTTTTTTTCGGTGAGGGAGGTTCAGGTTGGGAGCTCACAGGGCGCGTCGTGTGCGCGCAGATGAGGAGGATGTCAGGTTTAATTCAATCACCATGAAGTCCTCTGACTGATAAAAACACTTTATTCGGTGTTCATTTCAATTTTAAACGCATGTTTTAACCTGATTTGTTTGTGTCAAATCTGAGTGAAGAGAGATGGCGCACATATGTATTTATTAATACTGTGCTGTTGAAACCAATTCGCTCACTGCACATTCATATCTCCATTAATATGATATTAGTATAGATTAAGAATAGTATTACAAATCCTGGATCACACAGCTGTGTGTGTACACATGATATGAATAATGTGTGCATATATAAATGTGAAAAATAATAAAGATTACTAAATCAAGTTAGCGCATAGCCTCCAGACAGTAAAAAGACCAAACGCAGCATTAGTTTCCTGATCGTCTTACCTGAAGTTTGGATCCTTTCACATTCAACAACAGCTGAAAAGCCGAATGATGATGACACATTTGCACCAAGTGCGCAAAAGAACTCTCAGGGAAGCATCCGTCGAAAATATGTTGGAAATGATAAACCGCTAAACATTTTTTAATGCAGCTCCGTTTTGGTGAGAAGAGGCTGAATCGTGCTTGCATGGTGATATGAAGACTGGGAAGAAAATGGAACCGAGCAAATTTCACCTCTTGCAGTTTGCGCTCTGTCTATCTGTGTGTGTGTGTGTCTCTCTCTCTCTCTCCTTCTCTCTCTCCCTCTGATTCTCTCCTTATCTCTCTCTCTCTCTCCTTTGCAGATATTGAGTGCGCATTTCTTCTTTCTCTCTGAATCTCTCTGAAGCTTTTGGACCCCTCCTCAGCTCTCCGGTGGATGAGAAGGAAACTTGAAAGGAAAAACCCAACTTGTTTGCAGGTGTTGGAGCTCATCAGTCGTGAAGGAGAAGCAAAGTCCTTTCATTCGGGTAAAGAAAAGAAACGCTGTTGTTATAGGAATGTGATGAATGTCCTTATCTTCCATCAGAAGGGGTAGAAATGTTGTAAGGTGTGTCCGATGCGCTCAGGAGATTTGTGCGTAAAACAGCCTGCCGTTGCGCATTTCTTTTGGGTGCGCATGACAGTTAAACATGGTGCAGTTTGACGACACATGACGAACATTTTTTTATGTAAAGGATTGTTTTGCTCACACACTATTTATTCATTTGGTTTTCAGATATTTGCCGTTCTTTATTATCAATATGGAAAACAGTATTTAGATGCGAATAAACAGAACTAATGTCGATGTTGATAGGTCGAGTAGATGGGTGATGTAGCATTTGAGGTCCATCCAAAGAAAAACATCTGAACAAAGAACAGGTCATTTATGTATGTCAGATTGCAAGCAAGGATAAAAGGGGATTTTTAAACATGGTTTGGCTTTGGTCTGTCCTGACGTGAGTCATATGCAGACCCAAGGACACTTGGGTCATTTTCTCATCCCAAGTAATGTCAGGGCCCCCATTTTATTTGTATGACATCATTACCTGCATCCTTTTGGGTAAGGAGGTTTTTCTGAAAATAATCATGTCACAGCTGACAGGCTCAAGGTAAGGATTCTTACTTTAAAGCCTGAATTTGAGCCTGACATTATATACCTTCAAATGTATCGCCTGTTGACAGAAAACGGTTTCATGTATTTTGTGCTAGAGGTATTCTAGGGCAGCAACTAATGAGTATTGAGTCGTTTGTTTTGTCTATGCAATGTTAAAAAAACAGTGAAAATGCCAAAGTAATTTGTGTGCTTCAAACATCTTGGTTTGTCAGACCAACATTCCTAAATGCAAATATATTTCGGTAATACATTACTGTATGTATAAATATATTTGTGTATTGTCACATAAGACAAGGAAAAGCAGAAAGTCCTCACATTGGAGAAGCAGCAAGCAGAGGTGTTTTGGCATTTCTGCTTGGAAAAGGACTCAAAGAATCTTTATTATCAAAATGGTTTAGATTGATCGACTAATTGTTTCAGCTTTGGAATATTCAAAATAACTGTTCACCAATATATTCTATAACCTTAAAGGAGAAAGCTTATTCATGCTAGTTAGCTTTATCAAAAAGAAAAAGAAAACAGGAGGTCAAGATTCTTTGAAAAGCACTTAGCTTCTATTCTCTTTAGTAATTAATTGTATTCTTGTTGCCCTTTTATCTAAACGTACCTTTTACTTGTAAAATAGAGGCCAGAAGATGTATTAATTATTCAAATGAAACCATATGAGATGTATTTTTTATGAAAAAATAGAATAAAGTCTTTGGTCCCTTTTGCCACTTCACTTCTTCTTTCTCCAGAAGGTTTATTTATATCTGACTCCAGATTTTGTTCCTCTGTGTCTCAGAACATGAGCACTTCATTGGAGAGGGTTGTGGCCCAGAAGAAGGAGGCCATTGAGGCAGTGATGGACATGTTTGAGAAGGGGGCCGAGGTGTTGGCCAGTGCTGTCGGCGAGCTCTTTCCCCTCTGCGAGGCCGCCGCCCCGGTTCTCCGCCTGGCCTTAGACAATGTCCACAGCAAAGAGGTCTTCTACGTTAAAGAGCAGTTCCTGACGGTGAGGAACAAGCTCGACGTGCTCTCCACCCAACTGGAAGACATTGACAGCGAGATTAAGAAAGGGAGACTGGATTCCCAGTACTTCTCAGTGGAGGAGAACATTAGGAACCAGTTTCGGAAGTATATGGACATCTTGGAGGCAAAACAGCAGTTCAGGGAGGTGAAGACCAGACTTTTTGTGGAGCACTTTGCCAAAACTGGAGGCGAGAAGAACCTGTTTGTGCTGTATGATGCTCTGATGGGAACAAACAGCTTTGGAGAGTCAGTTTTAGAGGTGGTCGAAAGGTATAACTGTTATATTTCATCACATTTATGTTTCTTGATTCATTGCAGCTTTCAAATATTGCTTCTGTGCAGGTTTTTGACACCAACACCATCTCCCTCACTGCAGTTTCTCTGGATTGGAGCACCAGATAAACTCCTTCCTCTGTTTTGCAGGTATGTAACGAGGAACCGTCGTCTCCTTGAAGATTTCTGTGTCCGGATGAAGGAGCTTTTCTGTTTGGGCCTGATTGCTCTGCTGGGCCACTGTGCCTTAACCCAGGGCCAAGAGGAAGAAGATGACAAAATCCTTGAGTGGTGTAGCAAAATTGAAGAAGTTGAGTCTAAGATGAAGACCACCATCGAGTCCTGTATCGCTGCCTTCCCGGAGCAAGCCCAATTAGACGCCAAGCACCTCCTGCAAGAGAAAGAAGAACAAAATCTGCAAGACACGACTCAGCAGCTTCTTGAGTTCTTGGTGAAAAAGTATGATTGGGTCAGCTGGTCAGTGCGGCTTATCAACCATTCAGGGAGCACATACCGGAACTGGCGAGCAGGCGAGCATTTTCACCACGTGGCAGGACAGAACTGGTTTGAGGTGCTACAGGTAAACAACATCAACTTGGTGGTGTCATATAGCACTAAACCGCAGCCGGTGCCCCGCGACTGCATCCGGCAGGTGATGGAGGGCCAGGGGAAGAAGGGAAACGCCCCAGTGGTGGTGGAGGTGTTGGAGAAGCAGCTGTGTGGGTTTGTTGTTCACGCCGTAAGTCGCCACAAGGAGTCTGCAGCCGCGTGGAGCTTTCCGGAAGATTGTCACTACTGGGAGAGACACAAGAATGTGGCAGTGTGTGTGCACTCGGAATAAAGGTCATAACGTGTTTCAGATTTTAGGATTTTACCACAGAGGAATTAGATACTGGAGATGTATCTTGCTTGTCCAGAGAATATCAGTATGTAAGTTTGTGATTTTGTAAGTTTGTAATCTCTCAGAAACTGGGGATGCACATATCCAATAGGCTTGATGGGTGAATGTTTAGCACCACAACAATCCAATGTGCATAATGTTATCTGATTCATCAATACTGCAGCTAAAGCAGTTTTCCCTCTAGTCACCCGAATAGGATTCGTACAGCAGGGCGCCTGATCGCTTTCTGTTCTGCTCCTTCGTTTTTTGGGCTGACCTTATGCAACAGCATACATCAGAACTCATAGATTCCACTTCTAGTTAAGAAGTAATATACAGTCAGTGAAGAACTAATCTGATCCTTTACTTACTAAAAGTGTCAATACAACAATGTAAGAACAGTCCATTACAAGTAAAAGTCCTGCCTGTACAGAAGTAATATATCAGCAACATTTCAAACTGACCCGATGTGTGCAAATATTTTATATGACATTATTAGATCGCTACTAGATGCATCGATATGTGCAAAGCATGCCAGAAACATTGTATTTCAGATCATTTGTTATAATACTATTATCACAAATGCACTTTTATTAGCTTTCTGGGTTATGTGAACGTTGTATACATGTCAATATTGGATTAACAGACATTTGATGTCAATGTATTCCATGTTGTAGCTCTTTAAATAATAACTGCTTGCATGACTGTGTATCTTTTTACTTGTAATTTAGGATTTACTAACCACTTTGGTTATAACATTAGGACACCTTATAAGACTAACACTGTGTAATGGGACATGTCTTATGCTTTTACCTAAGCGCATACAGTACTAATCCAGTCTCGCATGAGAAATGGCTTCTGCACCTACAGCTTTAAAAAGATGGTTTTGCTGAGGCTGCATCTACCGAGCTGTGCTCCCATTTTGTCTCTGCTCAGCAGGCTGGCCTACATAACTCTGACGGGGGGGACAGAGGTCACTTTTTCAGGCGTGAAAAACAAGAGGCTTGGAGTTTGGCACTGGAGATGCGACAATGTGCCTTGTGTTTTAAACACATTCAAACCCCCTGAACCAAAACAACCAAACCTCAGTGCTTATCAGTGCTGTGCCTAGATGTACGTAGTGTATTAGCAGTGATTTCATCTGTAAGATTCTTCATTTGGGCATTTTATTTTAACATTCGGTGATAAAACCGCTGCGTCGTTTTGCATTTCCCAGCCAAATTTGATACATTTTCAACCTATGTATGCTTGTCTATATGTGAAGCATTTTTCTTAGTTACCTTCGAGAAGGAGGTTATGTTTTCTGAATAATCTTAAAAATTTGTTCCCTGACTGGGAATATTCAAACTGCCTTAACATTGTTAGATATGGCATGCCTTAGCAAAGGTCTAGTCTCTCCAAATGTCCTTCTAGTTTCTAATGATATCCTGCTCATTATAAACACTCACACTTCCATTTTGGTTATTTCAAACAAACCACTGTGACTTTTGCCAGCAACACTTCACTCCCTGTGCTCAAAAGTTCTTCCCCAGGGAAGAGAAATTTTACCCAGCATTCTAGTTTTAACTGTCCACAACAGCTTCTTTTTTCAAAGAAATAAAATCAATGCATGATCAATGTTCATCATACTCTTTGTGCTTTATGACAATTAGTGACCACATACAAATAGTTAATGGATGTGTAAACAAGTATAATCTAATATCTGCCTCTCTTTTCTTGTACAAATGTGATTTACGCAGCACTGTTCACGTCTGTGCCCATTAAAACCAGGCAGTGCAACCTCAGCAACAGGCACTCCAACTAATTTAATTGATATTTACACGTAAGTCAGCATTTACTGACCGCAGCTCTGGTTTGATAGTCTATGAATAACCTTTGGCTGAGCTAATATTCTGTAGACGAGCAGCAAAGTGCTTGGCTTAGCAGGACGGTATCAGTCATAATGCTCAGTGTAGGTGCAGAACGGGTAGAGACGGCCATCATTTCATGTCTCAGTGGATCTGGAGGGTCTTTAGCCTCTTGTAAATCCAGCCTGTCAGACTCCATCAAGTGCTATCTGTAATATACAACGCAGTGCAGGAAAAGTGCACTGTGTTGAATCATCTGAGAAGATGAGGTTATGAGGATACAATGTGTCCAGATGAGCAATTTTAAGCCAAAATGGTCATATAGATTATTGATTGATAGCCTGGTTCTGTGTAAAGATACAGAATACACATACCAGCACTTCTAAAACCTCACCAAATCATGATTATGCATTTAGTTTGTTTATTTCGCATAAAATGATCTGAGAAACAACAAATGGCCATTTCCCAGACAAGAAATAGTCTGGCACAAACCCATCATGAAACTTCTAATTGTCCTTTTTACACATTCATTTCTGTAATTATTAAACAAATTAAATGTTAATTTAGGTGCTGATGGACTGATCTTTATTACATTTGGACAGGGCCAGACTAGCTGTATTTTGCCTTATTTACAGTCTTTATGACAAGCTGAAAACAAAGTGAAAACATTGTAATTTCCACTTACATGATTAATAAAGTAGACATCATTATTATTATTGTTAATCTCACCAGCTGCTGGTATATAGCTTCATATTTAGCATTCAGATACAAGAGTTTTCTCATCTTCCTCTCAATAAGAAAGCAAATTGCACAAACTATTGGTGAGCTTAAGTTGTGTTGACAGGTGTATTTCTGTACTGGATAGAGCTAGGCTAGCTGTATCCCAGTTCTTGCAGTCTTTATGCTAAGCTAATCGTTACCTGACTCCAGCGCTGCACTTAACAGACGTCAATGGTAACAATCTTGTAAATTAACCCTCTAAAAGAAAGGTCGTCAAAATGTTGACCTATTCCTTAATTTTAAGGGTGTTTACTTCCATAGTTGATCAGTGTAGAAATTGTAACTTTGTTGTAATCCCTAGCATTGTATTAAAGTTGAACTCTGATCAACATAAAAACTTTCTAAAACTCACTTGTCATTGTTTCATTCTAAATCAAATGCTGGAGTACAAACCAAAACAAAGGAAAATGCGTTACTGCCCAACTACTCATGGACTGTAGCACACAACACTGCACCTGCAACCTTGTTGGCACAAAGCCTTTTTATAATTAGAAATCCCAGACAGGTGACTAACACTCTTACCACCTTTGATTTGTGTCACTACTTTAATCCTACGTTGAAAAAACAGAAAATGTGGAGCAGACAGAGAGAAGGGTGTGCCAGACAACAGTTCCGTCTTCAAACATCACAGAACCAGTCCGAGGGAACAGACCACTGGGAATGTTGCAACACAACAAACAAAAACGGAAAACTCGCTGCAACAATAGGCCAGTTCACCTACTATGATCTGCTTCTGGTTTATCTAAATAAAACTCATCCTAAACTCTTCACTTGTATCTTTTAATCCAATGTGGTGGGTGGATTTAGATGCTAATTTCTCACTTTCTACCAGGAGTGTTAAGCATTTCCAAGGGTTTTTCTCCTGTGTAGACATAAAGGGCCGCAGCTGCCTATACTGAAAGCCACTGGATTCATTAGTGGTTGTGTGGGCTTTGCCTAGGTAACAACTATTGATCCAAGAGGCTCTTCCCCTGCATAAAAGGCTTTGGCTGTGGTAGCCCGTCAATCCTGACTGTCATTATGGGAAGACTAAAGCATCTGTTTACTGACAAGATTGACTGCATCCATCTCACGCCGCAGGAGCCAGAGATAGCTTGTCTTGTGGTTGAGGAAAGGTTAAAGTTAGGTTTTTCCCGATGAAAGAGTGAGATTGGGTGAAAGAATGGTACCAGAGGTAGTTTGCAGACAGAGGGCGCTATAAACATACAGATCAACAGGCAATTATGTTTCTAACAAAACCAAGAAATCATCTGTCAGGCTGTTGCTAGGGGCCATCTTGATACACACAAAAGTGTGCATTGCATTTGGGGCTGTTTCATGTTATGGTTCTTTTTTTTTTAAGCTAATATACACAGTTTAAGTGCAAATGACAGCAGTGTAATATGAGAGTATTGATCACTGATTTTACCATTTCCTCGAAAACTTAAAAGAAAGTAGGTACAGATGTTTCCCTTTTCTCTGCGGGGACTGGATAAATAAGGCTAATTTTATAAGAGGAAGTATGACACAGAAAGCAAAACTGTCATGATATTATTCTGGATATTATAAACTGATTACATCTAGCAAGAAAACAAACTACTTTCAGTTCACAAAAGGGTTTTCCAGCATTTCTAAACTCCCTCCTTTCCATCAAGCCAAGATAGAAAGCCAATATCAATATTTCATAAACAAATGAAAGACTGGATGGAGGCTAGCATCAGAGGGGCCCTGGAGGGGAGAGTCGATCAATGGTAGGATAGCTCTGTCCGCTGCTGTCTGCCAATCTACAGGCCCACACAGGATAATACTATTACCCATCAGTCCGAGTGGACCATCGACCAGTCGGCTGTTCTTTGAGTGGACTAATCCAATAAAAAGCATTAAAACATTTGTTCAGTGACACACTGAGCCCAGAACTCAGGACTGACAATCCCACCTGGCTGACTGTTTTAGACATAGAGGCCGCAGGGAAGAGTAACAAAGTACATTTATTCAAGTACTGTACTTGAGTACAATTTTGAGGTACTTGTACTTTCCTTGATTATTTTCATTTTACGGTACTTCTCCACTACACTTCAGAAGGAAATAGTGTACTTTTTACTCAACTATGTATCTGCTAACTTAAGTTAATTACTTTGCAACATGATCAACAGATAAAGTGTGATGTACTATTATTATTATTATAATAATAATGATAAGACTTGATTGATTCCTTGGGGAAAATTCACAAGCTACGTACATAGCAATATATATATAGTAAAAACATATCTTCACTTTTACCAGCTGCCACATTGAAGTAATGCACACTCATGCATAAATAATTATAACCAATAATATTATGTACGGTATATTATTCCGGAACGGGCCATTTCAGACAATTTATCTAGTTATATGAAACTGGCAACTATGAACCACTATTAGTTTCTGTGCATTGTGGCCAGGATCATTAGCGGAGTTGCTAGCATACTATGGTTTAGCGTAAAGCTGTATATCTCAAGAAAAATGTATCAGATGAGGGCTTTCAGTTGTGAAATAAAACTGTTCTCCGTCTCTCTAAATGCAAAAACAGGACAGAAAATTGTGGTGCTTACACTGTCTAGTGTGTTAAAACAAAAAAAATACTGTTTCACCTTTTGAGATGCTGTACTTAGCTGAAGTCTTCCAATATGGCCGCCACAGAGTGTGTTGTTGCTACGTCATCAGTCAACTAGGTGCTAACCAACATGTGGTCCTTCCTTAGGGGATTTCACAGAGATTAAACAAAACAGCCTTTCTATACACAAACAAGATGGCTGAACCTTTGTCATTTATCCAATGAGAATTAAGCACATGGAGGACCAGCCCCTAAAGAATACAGCACCCCTAAACACAGACATATTTCAAACTAAAAGCACACAACTAAATGTTACATAAACTCACAGAAGTATCACACGGTTATAAGATATGAAATGATATATTATAGAAATGATGTTTCTAAAATTCTAATTTTGATTTTTACCTAAGTTGTAAATATGATCCTTATTTATTAGTATTAGACTCACACATATAATGTGTTCCCATATCATATGACATGAATACGTATCATATCCATATTACTTACTTTTATTTACCATTGCAATAGGGGTAAATGCAGGTTTTTATATATGTTATACATGTTTGACAGGGTTAAAGCTGAATTATGTAAATGTATACACATTTCAGTGGTTGAATGCAACTAAGTACATTTACTCAAGTACTGTATTTAAGTAAAATTTTGAGGTACTGTTAATTTACTAGAATGTTTCCATTTTATGTTACTTTATACTTCTATTCATACAATAGGAATATATCGTGCTTTTTACACCGCAACATTTATTTGATAACTTTAGTTAGTAGTTTTTTGCAAATAATGATTGTGAATACAACATATAAATAAGTACAGATTTATGATAGATTATTATAGATTACTGTAAACTACTAAGCAGTTGGTTACATAAAGTAGTTGAAGTCAGCCCAATCATTAGTACACATTGCTTTTAAACAACTATGACATACATGACTCAACTTGTGCTTTCTTATCTTTCAGATCACACTCCACTGTTATGGTGGCCATTTAATTTCAATGCACACTCCCTGCATTACTTCAAATGAGTAACTCATCTAGTAAACTAGTATTCACATGAAATAAAACATTCAAACATTGAGACCATTCAACAAGCAGACTTTGGTAATAACAAATGGCTTCCTTACTCATTGTATATTATAGTGGAGTTAAAGCTCTTTAACCGTCTGTGAGGTAAAGCTGCCAAAGCCGAACACGATCCAAAATGACTTAAAAAGGCTGTTGTTTCCACAATTTTCACAAAAAAATCAAAAAGGATGTTTGAGTCTGGTATGGCTGCAGCCTGAAGACCTCCCGTCTCATGCCCTTCTGACTGGTGCTGTCCGCAAGACTTTTCAAAATAAAAGCTTGCGACTGGTCCACTATGTTTTCTTACATTGGTGTTTTCAATGTTTTTTAACTAAACAGTTTGGAAATCCTCCTGATGAATACAATTCTTTTTTTCATCAGTTGTTTTAGCTACAACATGATGGAACTGGCAATGCAGTTTTGTGTTAAATGTGTGGGCAACATTTATTCAGTTTGGGAAATCGCACGGTCTCTGGCTGACTAAACAGGGAGGGACCCATCTGCTAGCAATGGGGGCCAAGACTGAGGGCTACATGGAGC
This sequence comes from Etheostoma cragini, assembly GCF_013103735.1. Lineage (NCBI taxonomy): Eukaryota > Metazoa > Chordata > Actinopteri > Perciformes > Percidae > Etheostoma > Etheostoma cragini. The sequence continues at coordinate 23,646,218 of NC_048412.1, read as the reverse complement.
TGCATGGAAAAATATGCACCAAACAAGTCACTTCGAAATTTTTAATACAAAAGTAGGATAACCTTAACTGTAGACTAAAAGAAATTGTGTGACTCTCCCAAACAAATTTTAAAAAGACATGACCTTCCCCTGTTTTCCGCGGTGGTCCATCCCATAAATACCAAACGGTCCCTTAGCATTCCATTGACTGCCATTCATTTTGGCTTTACAGTTGAAGTGTTTAAAGACTATAATTGTCCAATGTTTAATTCTAAAGAAACACAACAGGGCTCCATTACCTTGTATCTTAGGTGCTCCGTAGCAGGCGTTTTGTCAAAATGGGCTAACGATTGACTTTCTGTTGCATAATAGACAAATTACCATACTAGAGAAGCTTGCAGGCAGTTTCCATTTACATTAGCAACTAATTTAATTACTAATATTAACTAGCATTTGTGCCTATGTTATCTCCTTACAGATACCTATGCTCTCTGTCTTTGCCAGATTCAGAATGATTGAGATTTCTCTTGGCACAGCTACCAGAAGACTTACAACTTTCAGGCATGTTGCTCAAGTCCCATCTACGTCTTCAAGCTCAGTTAGCGGCTGCACAGTAATGCTCAGCCATCACCGGACAAGTGTTTCTAATAGATTTTACTCAACGGTGTCACATTGTCCATTTCTTTTACTGTCTATGTTTGTAACACATGTTACAATGCTCGGCAAGCTGCTAGCATGGCACTCGCTCATCTTCAGCAATTGACAAGCTAGCAGTACTTATTGCATGTTCGACGCCCAACAAAGATGGAACAGAAGTGAGATGCCTCACTCTGTAGCTAAAACAGAGAGCTCAAAACACAGGTTGAAAAGAGGAGCTGCAGAAATGTGCAATACGACAAATACATGGTGTTTTTTGAAAATTAAACCACAGAAACCTATTCTGTTACAACCTCTAAATACAAATATGGACCTGACAATGAGCATAATATGTGCACTTTAAGTAAAATGTTGGAATGCATGAGTTTTCAGTCATGCATTCAACACTAGCATTGTGTTTGCAAAGTTGTGTCAACTCATTGTCATTACAGATTCCAACTTTAACAGCAGCTTTACCTGCTGTAGACATCTGTAGAGGACCTACATGTGTCTGAATGCAGCTGGAATGTCTGAAGAATCCATTTGTCAGTAAATCTTTTAAGTGGAAATCCACTGGGTGGTAAACACGTGTCTTGGCCGTCTGCAGCGCCTTGAAATTTCCCTCATGTCTTCCAACACTTCCCTTTCTCCTCCAATGCCATCTTAATCTGGCTTCCCTTTTCAAGGCCTCATGTTGCTCCACTCAAATGCCCAGCACTGTTGTGGTGTAAACCCCCCTAACACACACAAAGTTGGATTCCTCTCTCCTTCATTTGCAGCAGGTCGTTGGCTCCGTCAACATTGAAGAATTTCACATTATTAATCTGTGCTCTTGTTCACCCTGACCTTCACTTACCTCACTCTCATCTGTCTCTCCTCATTTGTAGTCCTGCAGCTCTTTACCTGTCTGTCTGTCTTCTCTCATTCTGGCATTGTTTCTTAAACATGTAGGATAAAAGCCACCAAAAATCCTCTATGTTCTGCAAAAAAAACCAGACAAAAAGAAACAAATAAGCTAGGTGAGTCTGGTTGTGCAACACAGATGGGGGATGTGACTTTGTGGATAAAGTCCCAGAGGGAACTGGAGGTGAATAAGTAAAAGCGTGCGAAAGAGGAAATGAAAGAGAGGAGAAACAGGAAATGCCACGTCACAGAGAGTCACTGCCTTCAGTTAATCCCTCACAGTCTGCATCAAATACTCATGAGAACATCAACAAATACTGTAACAACAATACAAATACTACAGGACTGGACTAAATGATTTAAAGGCGCAGGGCAAATACCAACATGGGCCCCCCCGAGTCTGAACTCTACTTCTGAAAACAAAGACAAAGAGGGATGCTGGAGCTGATCTATCTATTGAAGGAAAGAAGTGGATTTCTGTCTCCTAAAAGTTATGATTATACAGCATACTGTTCATCTTTTTTGCCAAATACATTTTAAGGGATATATAATTGTTTCCCAGATTGTTCACTGGGTGCACAAAGGATAGGACTTTGACTCAAACTTACCCTAACCTTAAACCTAAACTTGATAGTAGGGTTTTTATGTAACTGTCATCCGTTTACAGTGAACATTTAACGGATACATAAGAATGCACACTTAGCATTAGCTTGTCCTCCTCCATTTAAGTAAGCTAATGTTACCTTGCTGACACTTAATAGCTTAGTTGTCAACACTTCTGGATAATTCTGCTAAGAAGATCCCTCAAAGTTTGTGCAGCCTCCTGCAGCACGATCCTTCTCCTAAAACTGCCGACAGTCAATCACAAATGTGACTAAATGAAAAGTCAAAAGTAGCTAGTGGGCCTTCAGCGCGCGGTCTCAGAGGAAACTGTTTATTATGAAGGACTATCGGTCATGATGTGATGGTGTCAGCACAGATAAGCTCTGTCCAAAGCCATGATTGGAGATTTGCTAAAGTGACATTTTGGCATTGATAACGTGTCTTCCTCTTAAAAAAAAAAAGACAAATAAAAACTAATGACGGCGCTTTGCATTGAAATCGCAAAGCCTATTCTGCCCTCTTCTTTACAACACTGAAACGCCTCTTTACTTTGTTTTCTGTGTTGCATGGTGTAAGCGGCAGATTATTCGATAATCCCTATTCTTAACCTGTTAAAAAGTCATAGATATGTGTGGGCATGTGCCTTGGAGGAGTGTAGAAGTATGGCTGTGAAAATTTGCATTCATTCTTATGAAATGCTGTATTGTCAACACATCGCTACCAAGGTGTGTTTGGGGAGGGTGGGTGAGGGGAACAGTGTAAGCGTGACGTTATTGTAGTGCAGTGTGTAAACTGTTGCACCAAGTAACATTTGTTTTTCCATTTAATTGTTACACAGTTAATGCATAAATACTAAGAAAAACACTTTTTGGGGTTGGATTTTAGTTTTATTTAGACCTTTAGACATTAGTCTACTGTTTTATTAGTTTGTGCATTATTTGCCTTTGGCCCCCACCAACAGATCAAACAGAGTCAATGTTCGTTAAGTAGGACTATATTTTATAGCAGTCATGGTAATAGTTAAGGCAGCGCATGTGAAGCAGGAGACTCTGTGTTGAACACATTTTTGAACACAACTGAAAGTGTTTATTCCGTTCAGATATGGGGCTGATATCTGAGGTGGATGTTGGAGGAAAGGGAGGTTAGTTTAAGTAAGGCGCTCCAACATCAGATCTTTAATTAGAATTTTTGTGTAGGAGTCCACTCTGTAACTAACAGTGTGGTTTCCTGAAGAAGCTACTGAATAATTGGAGAAGGAGGCTTGGATGACGATGTGTGACTTCAACATTTAGGAAGGTTCTGGGAGATACCCCCCCACCCTAAGCGGGAGTTTAAAAGTCCTCCAGGCACATTTGTCTGTCCACAAAAAGCATAAGTGAAATTCCGATGTAATTTCTGTATTGATCTGCAAACATGTTCTATCTCTACTGGATGAAAGAGCTGCTTCCTCTACACAAAGGACAGACATGGGAGCATGTAGAAGCCACACATTTTATGTGGAATTTAACAGATCTAAAATAATATCTAATAAAATATAGTAATATCTCAACGTTTGTTAATATAATTAGACAATTTTTAATAAATTTAACTTCTGTAATATGTATGTGCAGCTGTCTGACCTAAAATTAGAGATTAGAGGCCTTTTTGTAGGCTCTTGGTTAATTAGGAGTACAACATGATTACCGAAATGTTGCCAGCAAGAGCAAATGGATTTTCAATTTATTTGCAATCAATAAGTTGCCTTCTCCCACCGTCTGAGCCTTTATCTGTTTCCTCAAATCTAACCCGAGTTTATATTGATCTGTGTGAGTGACAGATGGGCTTGTATCTGTGCGGTCAGTCGGCCTTTCGCTGCTGGAGTCACTGTAACACATACAGATCGTTGGTGTGTGACTCAGACTGGTCAAAGTTCAGTTGTGTTACAGATCAGAAGAAAACGGTAACCTACACAGCAACTGAAGTGGTAATCTTTGTCTGCTATTGGGTGTAAAATTGTGTGTGGGGGGGTCTTCTCTTTGCCCTTAAAATGCCTCCTTAATCATTCCCAACTGAAACGTGTTGTCATTCCAACAAGGACCTTCAACCCAATGCTCAAGGTACAGCACAAGATAAGCAGAGTACACTCAAGCGAAGAGGAGCTGAAAGCAGTTATTTCCCTTTTATTTTTCATGAAACCGTTCTTGAAATGAATTAATGACTCACTTTACCTCTGCCATTGCGCTCCCTTGACTTCTTTAGCCCAACTGATGCTTTAGTCTGTCACCAAACGCCATGTTTTCTGTGACCTGGAAACATCTGGACGGGGGATGGGGAAGGCTGGCAATACTGAAAACACAACAAAACTAGAGACTGTACAGTGTTTGCTGTTTTTCCGGGTTGTGTTACTTTGCCAAATTGAGGCACAAAGAATAACTGACATTGCTGAAATTTCAGTCTCAGTATGAAGAGTATATGGTAGCGACGTGATGGATGGCAGGATGCAGTCTTTGGCCCTTTTGGTTGTTCCACGGGCCAGGCTCACGAATAAATATGACTGTGCTTTCTATATTAGGGTATGATTGTTTTGATGCTGATACTGTTTTAAAGACATGTACCATAATCACTCTGTGATGTGAGTATTTGTCATGGCTGCAATGTTCACCTTCACCCAATTTTAGGCTGTGGCAGCCAGAGGAAATGTATTCATGCATTATTCATAACTTCAAAAGGAGAAGGAGGCCCATTCTTACTCTTTAAAGACACATATTATTTTGAAGATGTATTGGAGAGAAAAATATGGGAGAAAAATATATCTTCACGTTGCACTGATGTTATTTCATTAGTTTACTAAACACTGCTTACACCAATCAAATCTTCATCATCATCATCATCATCGCTGTTATATTTGTATCAAGCACATGTAAACACAACCCATCCTGACATTCAAATCAATGCAGTTTTAAGGGAAATTTTAATAGGTGATAACATGGGCAAGCACCAACTTTCTGTCTGTTGTTTAGGGCCTCTGGCAATATCCCACGATCAAGCATCCATTACACAAGGATAACAGTCATTTGGACAGCTCAGCTCTCAATCCTGCCCACATTTTTTTTCCCATGGGAGTCAAATCCGGCATGACGGGTACTAAATCCTGTATCTCCCACTAACAGCTTTCTCTCTATGAAGTAATCCTTCATTACACTGATGCAATACTGAGGTGTGGATATACAGAAAATGAGAGCAAATGTCTGCAAGAACATAAAAACCTTTTTCTTTACGTGACCACTTACAACTTAAATGGTTTCCAAAACTAACTATGTTGTGCAGTTTGTGCAATTAAATAATTGTCATTAAATCCTGATCATCAACATTTTCCCTGGCTTTGCTTAAAGGTCTGCCAAAAATAAGTCTTGTATTTCAGGCTGAGCATCTTTTTTTCCTCTGTAAAGTTCCGTCTTATGAACATGTCTTTGCAAGTCTTTACCCTACAATGATGATGATGGTGTCTTTTTGTTTATGATATGAAACTATACAAATATCCTGTTATATAGAAGTGTTTCAGTGTCTTTTTTTTCAGTCTCAATTAGTGACATTGATGTTTTCAAACACGACCCTTTCCAGAAAATGCTTTGTATAAGCCACCGCACGCTCATCCTGTGAGCTGAAGAGACATCTTGTGGTGAGGAGGAAACACTTGCCCTTGGCTAAGGTCAAAAAGATAAAACCCGGTCAATAGCTTCCTCCAACAAGGAAGTCATTTATCATTTTAGCTTCTAGACACAAACAACAAAGACGGCACAACCTTGTTGTTATTAAATTTAGTGCCATGTCATGAACAGTCAAGAACTTCACATAAAATGACATCAATGTCATAAAAACCATTTAAAAGTATACTTTTGTTATTCTTTTTACAGAATATAGATTCATGACACAATTGCATTTCACAGATAACGCTTGAAGTTTTACTTTCTTGTGTTAAAATTGAAAATTGAAAATTAATCATCAGCAAGGATGGAAATTTACATCTAGATCCAGAACATCTTACAATAGTGCATCTATTTATACTATTGGTTTACTGTAAGAATCAACGCTCCTGTAACTGGAATATTAGTGCCCTATACATCCTAAGAAATGAGTACATCCAAAAGCAGATATAATACTTTCAAGCAACTCTGTATAACACAAAATCATGAAAAAGATTAGTTCAGCTTGTCCGACATGCTGAGTGGATGCATGCTGAGTAAAGCCAGACAAAACAGCTTGATTCACACAAAACTTTCCTCAGCTGGCTGTCATTATCTCAAATATTTTACCCATGTTTCTACCTGGTGAGTCTGAAACCACAAACAACAAAGGCAAAACCTTTCTACAAATTCAACCCTTTTCCATTGATGCTTGAGCCAGAGCTTCTTCAAAAGCTGTGTTGTTTGCTTGGTTCCAAGCTCCAAATGTCAGGGCACTGATGCATGTTCATTTTCTCTGCCAACATAAAAGAACCCCAGCTCTTTAGAAAGATTTATCTGGAAAACAAACACCCAAAGAAAACAAAGTGAGGTCCTCCAGCCGAGTGACGTCACGTTCAGGCCTCTTACCAGCATCGGCCTGTACCACCCATCACGCCACATACTGTTGAGTCCCTGCAAAAGCTACTCTCAACTTTCTGATGGTTATAAGTGTGAGATCTGACAGAGGGACGACACAGGAACAAGGCGCTGGCGGACGTGCTCGCCTAACCCTCCTCTGCTCGGCTGACCAGTATCAATTTTCTGCAGACATCCTTCCCTCCTCTTCCTGTTCCCGCCTCTTTATAATCCATTAAGGAGCACAGTTGACAGTGACATTGGGCTGTTTGTGTCAGGCCTGCTTTATAAAGCACAAAGACCATGAGTGAGCTCTGACTGTCATGGTGTCTACTCCAAACACAGACTGTCTTTCACCGGGTGCCACTGTGTCGAACTGAGTGCTGCCCCTGCAGGGCAAATGTCATCCCTATTTGCAATGCTTGAATCAAGTAACCAATAGGTTTCCATCACTAATTATCAGCTTCTGAGTGAAGTAGGTCAACATTCACAAAATCCTTTCAAAACCCTTTTTCTGAAAAAAGTATTTTCCAGAAATAAAGTGTCAGCATGCATGGGTAAATAATGTTTTATTTTGTTATTTAGGGTACTAACTTGCTGTGAATCCCAACAAACAGAGGGAGCTGAATTAGGATTTTTAATGCATGCACAGTGCCACAGAAGTTAGAGGAACTAGTGCAGTGGCCATGGCAACGTTAGTTGAGCCACAACAAGAGGGGTTTTGTCCTCATGGCTCGCTTTGCTGAACCCTACTGCAACTGGTCTCCTTTTTATTCTCTTTCTCCTTCTCCTTGTCTGTCTGTTCCTTTTTCTCTCTCTCTCTCACACACACACACACACACACACACACACACACACACACACAGAAACAAGTCTTTAAAAAAAAAAAGTTTTCCCAGGGTGCATGGTGTCCCTGCATGGGGAGTGTTTACTGGATGTTATCTGTGGCAGTGCCGGCCCCTCATCCCTCTGAGTGGGTTTCTGAGGAATGCTGGAACAGGATGGAGGAGTTCCAAAGGGGGAGTGACGAGATAGAGACAGACTGACACTGGGAGAGAGAGAGAGAGAGAGAGAAAGAGAGAGAGAGAGACAGAGAGAGAGAGTCTATATATACATCCCGATGAGGCTGGTGCGCACAGGCACAGCTGGACTACTGGATAACTGGACTGCAGCCCGCTGGATATTTAGCTACAAAGGTGAGTTCTTTTTTCTGCTCTAATTCTTTATTCAGCATTTCTATCATCTATTTCACCACTTTAGCATCATGTTTAATTTGTTTGTTTTTTCAATTCTTCTCACTGTTAATAAAGCTTGTCCTCACTAGAAACTATGAGAAAATGGATTTTTCTTTTCTTTAGAAAAAACCTAGTCATGTATTTCCTAAAAATGTTATTTCTGCAGAAAAACAGCCCGAATATAAGTGACGTGCAAGAGGTAGAGATGAGTTATTTAGGGGAAGTGGTCTTGTTAAGGACTTACGTATGTGGTTCCTCTCTGTGGCAAAGCATATCGGGGGAGACCGGTGTTTGTTCAAGACTCGCCTTTTTTCCTTTCCCAAAAATATATTTCACATTTAGTTGCTAAATGAAGACAAACTTTTAATTTTTTTTTGGTTTAATAAGGGACAATATTTTCAAACACAAACCAAGATAATTACTTAGTAAGTATAACAGTAATTCTGTCTCTTTAAATGGAATGGAATTTTAAATATATTATGTAATTACAAATTCAAATTTTAAACGGTGCACTTTTTTGTTATTTTCATCACATAGAAATGTAAGGTGGAAAAACATGTAAAAACACTGATGGCATGCTGCTGAATAAAGTCATTCTAATTAGCTCAGTGATAGGAAAAGCTGTAAAATGACACCACTGATCTCATCACTGCAGCAATTGGTGAGCCTATTTTCTGTGGTTACACATATAAACCTATATGGTTTTTTCATACCAAAACCTCAAGAAAGCCACAGTTGTGTATGTTTGGTTTTAATTAAATTGAGGCTGTAATGATTAGGGAAGTGTGATTGCATTATTTGACAAGTGCATTGGTGGGGATTTTCTTCTCTCAGACCTGGGTGTGCCTTTTTTCTAAACTGGATATGGGCTCCAGGGAATGAGTTAGTTAGATCATCTCTCTGGTGTATTTTACATTGAAAACCATACTATCGTTACCAAAGTAAATCCCCCTCTTTTACCATGTTGTGAACATCTGTGTTTGCTTTGGGTCTTGGCTATTGTTAAAGCAGTTTTAAAAAAAAGACATCCCAAAGGGCCAATACTGCAATGTTGCACAATACGCCACGTCATAATTCATGAGTACACACATCATGTTTGATATTTATTCTGAATTGCCATCTCTGTGTGCCTTGTTTGTGTACTTTCGTGAGCTTTTTACTGATATGTGTCAATGCCACCAAGGCTTAAAAACGAGTCCCTGTCATTAGCAGAGGCTCTGAGGGTGCGGTTTGAAACTGGATGCCTACATGTGTAGACATGACCTACCGTTTGTTTTATTGTAGGGTTATGTTTGTCAAGGAAATATCCTGTGAGAAAAAAAATAGTAAATGTCAGCTTATTGCATTTGCTTTGCCAAATGTAACTGAACAAAGGAGCAGCCATATTGTTTTCTAAAATGTCTTTAAATCCCACTATAATGAACTTTACAAGGGTTTCATGTTTGTTCTTCTTTCAGGCACCAGCAAAGCCTCTGGCAGGGGAAAACACATTTAGTTAGTTAGTCTGAAATAAATAATACAAAGATGAACAGTGTGGCAGATTGGCTCGTGCAGAACAGGGACAAGATCGAGAAAGGTGTGGAGATCATGGGGCAAGCCTCCGAGGTGCTCGCTGCCACAGTGGGCCAGCTACACCCTGTCTTGGAGGCTGTGTTCATGGCTTCAGCCGAAATACTCAGCAACCCGGACAGCAAAGAGGCTCGCTACCTGACTCAGCAGTTCGAACTGGTCAACCAGAAACTCGAGGGAATCCAAGATGAGATTGATCAAATTGCTCGGGAGCTGCAGAGGACATCAATGAACAAGCAGAACTTTGATCGAGAGGCACAGATGCTGAGCCAGTATGAAAAGTTCCAGGACTTTGTCAACGCCAAGCCAAAGTTCAAAGAGAAGAAGATGGAGAAGTTCATTAGCCATTACGAGAACACCGATGCTGATTTGAACTTGGATGCACTCTACAATGCTGTCACTGGGGAGAACACCTCAGGAGATCCAATGCTGGAAACGGTATTGGCCACAGAGCAGAGAAGCAGAAGGGCAGTTGAGGATTTCTGTGCCCGGCTGAAGAAGCTCTTTGTGGTGGGCATTATTGCCGTCATGGGCCATTCCGCCCTCAAGGAAGGAGTGGTGGGGGAAGAGATGGTGAAGAAGTGGCAGGGGCGGATGGAGGATGTAGAGAATCGAATGAAAGCAGCTGTGGATGACTGTACAGAGAACTTCGCCGATCAAGCCAAGTTAGACTTGGAGCACCTGCTTCAGGAGAATCCCGGCACTGTCGACCGCGAGTTCACCAAATCCCTTCTGGATTCGCTCGTTAAGAAATACGACTGGGTGAACTGGTCCATCAGGGCCTTCGGCAACAGGGAGCGCATTTTCTTTTTCAACTGGCTGGCCGGGAAGAAGTGCCACGGAAGTGGAGGAGCCAATTGGTTTGACATTTTGACCAAGAGCAAGATCAAAGTGGTGGTCTCTTTCTGTGTTGACCCCAAGCCCATTAACAAGAGTCAGATCCAGGAGCAGATTGAGAGTCAGAAGATGAAGGGGGATATGATGGCAGTGGCTCTGGCTTTGAATAAGAGCTTCCCCAACTGCCTGGTCCATGCTGTCAGCCATTACAAGGAGGTGGTGGAGACCAACAACTTCCATGAGGATTGTTACTACTATGGAAAACACAAAAGAGCCTACCTGTGCATCCACCCCGAGTAGGCTCACAGAAAAGGTGCAGCCACATGCATCCGCAAGAAATGAGCTACACATAAATTCATGAATGTCTTTACCAGAGAAATTGTTTTTCATTAAATATAGAAATATACTCATGAATAGTGTCTGTATAAATACATAATCTGCTCTTTGAGAGCTCTGGTATGTGATATATTGTCTTACTTGTAATGATTTTTATTCTTTGACGTATATATCTTTCATCTCTTGATGATACAGCACCTTCAGGGTGTTTTTTCACAGTCGTTCATCTTCATGCCAGCTTTGACTTAATGTTATGAAATTTATAATGATTCTGTCCTCATTGGATTGTTATTAGGATTGGGCAATATGAGGATGTTAGTCTGTTATAGCAGCCAGAGACTTTACCATACCAAGGCACCCTTCCCCTTTAATTCCCTTTGGACCATTGTGGGCAGTGTGGTAAATCAAATTTGTTTTGCATTAAGTCAATTTGACGCAGCACCCTAATTTGTCAGTTTGGGTTATTGTGAGTTTTATAGTTCATCATTGGCCTTTGAAAGTTTTGTCAGCTGTTGATTCTGATATCAAACATAAACTATCAAGTTCAACATTTAAAAGAACATTTAGACATTTTGGGAAAAATAATAACTTACTCGCTTCCTTGCCAAAAGTAAGATAAGAAAATCGATACCACTCTCGGCTCTATCCATAAAGTTTGAGGCTACAGCCAGGAGACAATTAGCTCAACTTAAACGTAACTTGAAACGGGAAGTGTAAAAACATAAATTTGTAGGTTATGCACCGGACTTTTTCTGGGTGGGGAACAGTGACTTCCTGGACTGTAAAACCGCAAAGTACCCTTAGCGTTATATGACAAACAAGGTATAACTTGCTAATTATTTGGATTTTATTACCTTTGGACAGAGCCAGGCTAGCTGCTTTCTGACTTATGCTAAGCTAGGCCTACTGTCTCCTGGGAGCTTCATGTTTAGCCTACAGACATGGTAGGGGTATCGTTCTTCTCAAAACTCTGTGATAGGGTCAAAAGCCCCAGCATTTATATCACAAAGTAATTAATGAGATACACATATCAATATTGCCCACTCCTAAATATAAATGCTTAAAAAAAAAAAAAAATCTATTTTAATATACTGCTGCTTTTGGTGCAATATATTTCTGCAGGGCAAACGTCCAAAAATCCTTATTCTACAATCATTTCATCACGATACCTATGTATATTTTACTTTATTTTGAAATAAACAAAAAACATGAATGGTTTTGTCATCATTGGTCATCATTAGATATTTAAATGCACTTTTTGAGTTACTGCAAAAACTGAAAACCAGGACTAATTATGAAGCGCAATATTGTGCTGGCTCAGAACAAATCTCCTTCAACAGTAATAATGTTTTAATAACATGTCCTTGTTTATCAAATGGGTGGAGGTTGAGCGGTTATAATAATGCCACCGCAACAACCTGTTATGTTCACAACTTTTTTTCTTCCTCCACCACCCAAATTCTTTTTCTGTCTGGTCTGACTGGGTGTGCCTCTCCTCTGTAACACGAGAGCCACATGACCAATAGGAAGACAAACAGTCTGGAAGTTAGTGTATTTCTTCCGCAAACTTTTTAAGGTGAGTCCATTTCTGTTTAGAATGTTTTATAGTGGACAGGCTTATATAGGTTAACTGTGATAGTAGTGATAAGACGCTTTAATAGGAAATGATAGATTTTTACATGTATCGACTCCATTCCAGTGTCTCGTTCCATAATGGAGCATTTCTTCGCCTTTGACGCGCCGTAGTGCTGTCAAAAAATGGTCAAATACGCTTATTTTTTTAACGCAGCTTTCATTTAATAAAGTGAAGTGGACAATTAGATGAATCTGCGAAATTTAATGCAGTTTAAACAACAAAAAAAGTTTCGACTTTTATGGGCGTTGGTTGCCAGATCTGCCGCTTCACTTTTTCCAGGAAGTGTCAAACTTTTTAAAGGCGTTATCGCTTGTGCTGCGTTGTAACAAAAAGCCAAAACTCTGTGGTGTTAACCTGCGATGTTTGTTTGGCTCTCTGTCCTTCGGCTGTAAAATGATACAATTAGAGAGCCTGTACACGGACTGATCAATACATTGTCCATTAAGAGGACGCATTAACAGGGCGCTTAGTTCTCTCAGTGGTCACACTACTGGAAGTGGTCAGCTAGTAGGGCTTGGTCATCTCTGTGTTCAGCAGGAAGCTCTGCCACACAACATACATGAAGCATGACAACATCTACATATGTTTCACTTCGGTTAATTTAGATTTTTATCATAATCACAAATGCTGTTAAATATTTCCAATGTAGCTTACTGTTGTTCAGCACATTACATAACACTCTTTGTTACCAGTTTGAACCAAAACAAAGTGCAAATACCACACTGTAAGCAAATAAACAACACAACTACTATCAGCTAAATTCATTTAAAGTATGAAAAGTACACGTTTTGCAGAAAAGTGTACTCGGCTGACATATTATTAAATTGATAGATACTGATGCATCATTATGTGAGATAATTAATGTAGTAGGAAACAAGAAAAAACTAAAACAAAAGTCCTACTTCTCAAATCTCTTCCTATTTTGGGACTTTTTCCTAATATTTGCATTTTTATATTATAGGTAGCCATTTGCTCCTCAAACAGTTGATTAAACCATCTGAGAAGTGTATTAGTTTTTTTACCTGGAAAATAGCAAGGGTCCCAAGCTTAAATGGTTAGAAATCATTAGTATTTTTGCATTTAATTTATATGGTTCTTTTTTTAAATAAAATCTTAATCTGAAAAGTAGTAGTAACTATATAGCTGTCAAATCAGTGCAATGGAGTAAAGAGCACAATCTTTCCCTCTGAAATAAAGTAGCATGACATGGAAAAACTCAGGTTAAATGCCTCAAGGTTGCACTTCAGTACAGTAAATGTTCTTTGTTACTTTCCATCACTGTATATAAGTGAGAATATTAAACAAATATTAGTTTAAAAAAACAAGACTTGTTTTGCTTGTCTGTGCCTGGACTTCATGTCTGTGGTGAGATGCACTTCCAGCTCTCTGTCTCTGAAAATGTGATTTCTTTAAACACTTTTATGTTCAAATTGTGTGTTAGATGGTACTTCACATGCACTCAGACTGCAGTAAGACAACTCCCGAGAGAGAAAGAGAGAGAGAGAGAGAGAGAGAGAGAGAAAGATCATCAGTGGAAAACAGGAATCACAGTTTTAGCTCAGCCAAATCAAATCAGATACAGTAACTGTAAATGTTCAAACATTCTGCTGGAATTAACTTTTCTTTGTGGTTTTGGTTGCCGAGTCTAGTCTGAGGTAATTCTGCAGATACGTGCTGGTAATTATAACACAATTTAACCATTTTTAGAATGTTGTGCTTGACATTTAAAGGATGCTTAAAAAAGTAGTTTGATAAACTGGCTTTCTTCCCAAGACAAGATGAAAGATTGCTACCACTCTCAGGCTGAGAAACGAGTGTTATCTTCTCACTGCCATCTTCTGCAGTCTAGCTAGATAAAGACAAACCCCACAGAGCAGAACTCAGCGGACGGACGAACAAGCTGACAAATTATTTTCCATTGTCTTGTTGCCGTGGTAACATGCTGAGTTTCACAGGAAAACGCACCCTTGCCGATCAAGTTTAACCTCTTACACTTAATCACTTCCCACGCCTGCTGCTCCATTATTGACAGGGCAGGTTGAGGGAGAAACAGCACTGCTGCTGCTTGTCCTCCAGCTACAACTAAAAACCAAAAACTAAACATTAACAACTCTCAGAAAGCCAGAAACACAAATCAAAACATGTGACGATGACAGCTAAAGCTGCTGCGTACACAATGGATGTGAGACTGAGTTTGTGAAGCCAGTGGATGACTAGCATGATCTTGCACCAAAATTGGATTTTCTCCCAAATTACACATTTCCATTTTTGCAAAAGGGCATGTCTGAACATGCCCAGAGAAGAAATCTTGGTTTCTCTTACTGTCAGCTTTTTCTCTGTTTCCTGGCCTTCGGGAGGAGGTCTTTGTGTTAAATAAGATTTTCCCAAAAAGTTAAAGCAAAGGTTTGATATTTTGACATATGCTCATTCACTTTCTTGCAGAGAGTTAGATGTTTCCAGTCATCATGCTAAGCTAAACTAACTGGCTGCTGGCTGTAGCTTCATATTGGAAGAATAGAAATTATAGTGGTATTGATTTTCTCTTCTAACTATGGTCAAGAAAGCAAATAAGTGCATTTCCCAAAATGTAAACTATTCCTTTAAGCATAACATTTCCTTATTGAGCTTCAGAATAATAGGCAGAGTGGCTGACAGGGAGATAGGAGAGCTAATGCTTCAATGCATATGAATAATGCTTTAAGAGATCTTGTCATGTGTCATTGTCATGTCACTTGTAATGATTTTAATACTTTCACATATATATCTTTTATCTCTTGACATCAGTTTTTTTTTTCAGAATTGTTTATCTACAAGCCAGATTTGACTTAATGTTATGAAACTTATGATTCAGTCCTCATTGGATTATTATTACAGTTGCGCAATGGGGATATTAGTGTCATAAAGCCACCTTAGACTACCATACCAAGGCACTCTTCCCCTTTTTATAGAATTTATAATTCCAAGCACATTTCGTTTTCCCACACATTATTGTAATGTGTCTTTAGAAATCGTCTATATTAAATGTGAGCCTTGTTCATGTCTTTACATTCTTGTCATTTTATGAGAAAAATTATGCAATGCTAGTTTGAGATAAATAACTGCTACTCTCCTTTTGCTATTCTCATAGTGCCCACAATGGAGACTTAAAAATGTCATTGAGTCTTTTAATTAAACTGTTGATTTTCCAGGTGTAAACTCACAGTATAGCCCCTACAGCCTTTCGTCACTGCTGAATTCTCTTTACATTGTTGACTCATCGCTCACTGGGTGTGGCATGTAGCCAGCACTGAACTCACTTGGCTGTTTCTTTCTTCCCTTATCAGTTGTTGCTGTGTTGTAAGAGGAGCAAGAGAGCAGGCCGCAGTCCAACAACACTGGAACAGAACTGTAAGTACATCAAGGAAATCCAACATGTGTTTCTGTCGGTAAAACTGAAATGTCTGATACTTTCCGCCCCATTTGTGTTCAGTTTTAGACCTGTATGCTTGTTCCTAGAATATATTTTCTTGCTTAAATATATCAGTTTCTGACCGTGTCAACATTTTTTCTCTTGTTAGAATCAATCTGAGAAACAGCATCAGCAAAGATGGCAAGCCAGCTACAGCAGCTTGTAGCAGACAAAAAGGATATGGTGGAGACTGTGATGGAATTGTTTGAACAGGGAGCTGAAGTGGTGGCCAGTATTGCTGGCGACCTTTTCCCAATTTTCTCCATCGCTGCTCCAATTGTAAAACTGGCTCTAGATAATGTGGAAAGCAAAGAGGCTGCGTTTATGAAGGAGCAGTTTCAGAAGGTGCGAGAGCGTCTGGAGGTGGTCTCAGAGGAGATTCAGCGGATCAACGATGAAATCAAGAAGAGTGGATTGGATGCTGTGTATTTCCCAGTTGAGGAGAACATCACTAACCAGTTCAGGAAGTACATGGACATCCTCAATGCCAAACCCAAGTTCCGAGAGGTCAAGAAGAAACTTTTCCTGGAGCATTTTGCCAAGACCGGTGGTGACAAAAACCTTATCACCCTTTACAACTCTGTGACAGGAGAGAACTTCTCTGGGGAATCTGTGCTGGAGATCACCCTGAACTACGAAGAGAAAAGTCGCCGGCCGGTTGAGGACTTCTGCGCCAGGCTGAAGAAGCTCTTCTGTATCGGGCTCATTGCACTTTTGGGCCACGCCGCTCTGAAGGGATATGATGAGGAGGACATGCTTCTGAAAGACTGGGGTGAGAAGATGAATACTGTCCAGAATAAAATGAACGTTGTCATCGAAGACTGCATCGTCAGCTTCCCCAAGCAGGCCGAGATAGATGTCCGTCGTCTGGTGAGAGATGAGTCAAACTTAACCAACCAACAGCTAGCTGATGCTATCATAGAGAAACTAAAGAAGAAGTATGACTGGGTTGGCTGGTCCGTGCGTATATTTAGGACCCCATCTGGCCTGTTCGCCAACAAGAAGGATTACCACTGCTCAACAGGGAAGAGTCGCTTCCAGGTACCTTCGTCAGATGAGAAACTCAATGTCTGGGTGTCCTACTGCTCCTCACCTGAGCCTGTGGATAAGAATCACATCCAGCAGCTGATACAGAGTCAGAAGAAAATCTCGGTGGTCGGTGTAGCTGAGGACCTGTTTGAGAAGTTGCCCGGTTCCTGCATGGTCCACACTGTCAAAACCAGCAAAGACCTGGCCTGCTCCTGGAGCTTCACAGATGAGCTCCACTACTGGGAGGAGCACAAAAACATCTACGTCTGCGCTCACTCTGCTTGAAGTTTTAAGACGCTGTAAAAACTCTCAAAAGTCAGTCATTCATTGACTGTAGGTTGCTTCATATTTACACAGATAATCACAGAGTTGATTGCTGCCTCCCTGCTCGGCCTTAGCAGTGAAATACTACATAGTATGTTCCTCAACTTAACCTCTCTAGTGTTTTTTTTTTACAGATTTATTCCCTTTTTCTAAGAGCGTTTACTGTTACAGTAGTTTCTTGCTGATTTGAAGGTGCATCATGTCAAGCCCATTTTATTTAAATAGCCCATTATCACAAATCCCAAAGTTGCCTGTGTTTGTGTTTGCGTGTGTGTACTTTTAGCAATAAAGTAACATACACTAGATTCTTTATCTAAAAATAACCTTTTTCATCCCATGCAGCTGGGCTTTGTTTATTTCTCGGAACAGACAGAGCAGCTTTGCCCTTTTGTTTAGGCTTTATTATATCACAGTGTCTCCTCTTTTTGTAATGAGATTGGTAAGTAGTGTAACGCAATTTGTTGCTGAAAAATTGTGGTAGAAGATCAACAAAGTTGTTGATTAAGAATTCAGCTGTCATAAGGAGATAATGTGTGCTGCTGGTAGAGATAAGCGGGGACCTGGCCCTGTAGAGGACATAAACACCAAAGCTATGAGAGAAAAATGCCTGACACCAGAGTCTGTGACAGAAACCTTCATTTTGATTTCACTTCTTGTACTCATCTGACAAAAATAACAAATCTTGTTACTGGCTTCCGTACAGCACGAAAAAAGCACAAGAGACAAGGCCTTGAACAACATTAGCTGTGGTGACCCTGCCTTGAACATGCCAAGGCGTATTGACAGCAGCACTTTGTTTACATACAGATGCCTAGCATAGCTATTCTTGTGTCATGTCTTCACCTGTGTGGTTGTGCAACACACACTGGAAAGTTGTGTCCGCTCAGTGGTTGAGGATTTACTTCTATATAGAAATAAATTGTTGAATTTTGGACAATGTAAATTGTAGGTCTGGGATCTTTTTTTTTTTCTTTTCTAGAGATTTGGATCAAAATGTGTATATTTTGACCATGATCAACAGTACTTTGTAAAAACTACAGTATGTCATGGAAACACTACCGAAAGACACCACTGACCTGTCTTAATAGTTTAAGATCATTTGTTCTTTATTGCAAACCGCTGTAAGTTGTGTTTCTTCTTTGTTTGTGTGTTTAAATGTTATCACCTTTTCTTCTTACATTTCTTTGTTTGAATTTCTTTCTTTATTTGACCAAAACAAGCAACGTATTTACGGTAGAATTATTTTTTTTAATCTTGCGCTCTTTTAGATATTACCATTTCCATAATTTATATTTGGGTTTTCAGTGTCTTATATTCAAAATCCTGTTGTTAAACCAAAGCAATGATTGTATTAAATTTTCCGAATAAACTTAGTCATACATCATTGGCTTATGATTTTTTTTTCGAATGACTTAGTTTGTCTGGTTCACACAAACATCTTACAGAACGGAGTGAAAGAATTAAGCAAATCTACTTTGTATTTTCTGGGATAATTGGTTCTGTGATGGGCGTACTATAACATTTGCTACAAGTAAAACAAGACATGTGAAACTGCTCAACTGACCCCCTCAAAAATGAAATGGTACATCTCAAGGGGTTATCCTGATAAAAGAATTTTAAGAAAACTGGAGTGTCATTCATGAATGTACATGTATATTTCAAAACATGAACAGTTACAGATAGGGTGGTTAGATCTGTGGTTACTCTTATCCTAATGTGTGTGCTGTGCATGCATCACACTAACAATAATTTTGATTTTACTTTGTTGACTCTTGAAGGCTAAATAAATATACAAATTTGATATTTGTAGGCCTAGCACATATTTTCACTCCACTGAAGTGTTGTTAAGCAAGGAATTCAATACCCAGCTGAAATCTTACATATGGGTATAAAAACAAAAAAAGAGAAAAAGGATGTTATGGTTAGCTAGCTGGGAAACACCCATAGTGCTCTATAATTATGTGGTTGTGGCTTTTCTATCTTTAGTGTATGAAGACTCATGGCCGTGCAGTGCATCACACTGACGGGTCAAGTGCCTTGACATAAATGAACAAGTGCAAAGGAAAACAAGAGAGTCAAAGATCGTTGTCTACATGTGTTTTTACTGGGATCAAATTTAAACCAAAGAAAATGCATATTAAAAATGTGAAGAGAAGTCACTAAAGGCTTTAGAAAAGCATGGGTGACATTTTATAACAAAAAAATATCTATCTAGATTCAAAATTTTAGTATTTTTGTACTATTGAATTATTGATGGAGATGTACAGTCTGTCTGTCTAAAATCACAAAACCTGCTACCTGTATGGAGATCTGATCCTTTAATCCTTTATAAAAAGGCCAACATAGTGAACTCAAAATAAATGTGACCTCTGACTTTACATGACAAAAAGCCAAATGAAACTCAGACTTTTAACAAAAACCCTTCATCATTCTTCAAGCTTCATCACATAATGACACAGAGGTAGTACTAGTATTGTGTTTCAAGATGATATCTCCTTTTGACCAGAAACACCTGCTGCTGGTTTTCCCATCAGGTTAAAGGTATCCATCTCAACCCCAGTTTGGGGGTCTGCCCTAAATCTGAGGTGTCAAAAGTCAGGTAAAAAGTTAGAAAAGAATAGAAAAAAAACTGGTTGATATTGTCTTTGCTCTTTTCTTGTGAATATCCTGTTTCCACTTCTTCAGGCCTCTAGAAAATGTGATGAATATGATAATGCTTTAAATGCTCCCAGCTAATATGTAACCTGTAACCTGGATCCGCAAGGGGTTGTGAGATGGGTGTTTAGGAAAAAGGTTTGGGAACCTGTGGTCTTGTCCTCTCTATCTGCATCTACTCCTACACAAGTTCATGTTCAGGGTCATTTAATTTATTTTTATACAACAAGTCACAAGCAAGTCTCAACAGAAGCCAAAGAGATAAGAAATAAGAAGAATACCCTGATAGACACACAATAGCTGCAGAACAAAATGTGCAATTGCATGGACAATAAAGTTGTAGAGTTAAAGCACAAACTTAAAATGCAGATGGTCCTCTCTCCAGTGCCAGCAAAAGAAGTTCTAACAGCAGGAACACTGTCATACATTTTGGGGGTTCAAACTGTCTTTTGATGTCAGGAAAAATACTCCAATTACCAGACCTGGCTTGCAGAGGAGACAGACTTTGTTGTCTAGATACCTGTTTGCCAATGGAACAAAGAATTTAAACATTCCCTTTGCTTCTTAATGAAGCAAATCTGTCACAAGTGCTTTTCAAATTTCCACTGCCAAGTGACCTACTTACATTGATGCTCAGTGAGCAATGGCCCACACATTGCTTCATCAGCAACTTTTAGAAACAGACAGAAAATGATCAAGAAGGATTAATATCTGTGTTATGGGAAGATCTTTTAGAATATTCTAGACATATTTCAAACCTCCAGTTACATTCCAGCCATTTGGGGTACTTAAAATAGATAATCCTTTTTTAAGTAAGGAACTTTTTGGCAAAAGGTTGCTTATTTACACATTCAGCAGATATGTAGCAACAATACAAATCATTTGAAGATGTATTTCTGGCTGTCATATGAATGTTAGTCCAATACGCAATCTCCTTTTAGCTCGTTTTTGGTCTCCACCAACACCCAAGGCAAACATTTGGTTCTTTAGCTGCTAAATACGTCAATGTGTTAACCAGCTAGTTGTTAACTGTGTCTGTCTACTGTTTGGTGCTGATCAGGTAGTGTACAATAGGATTTTTAAACCCATATTGCTCTAAAATTACGCTATGAGAGAGGGGAGAGGCAAGAAATAAGTAGTTTGACATTTTTTGACTTTGACTTACTCAGTAGAAGCAGAAAATGACAAAAAAGACATAAAAACACAGAAAATAGGGGGGGGGGATCCATAAATGGCTAATGAACCAATGCAGATTTTAAACCATATATATCTAAATGTAGGACACAACAAAATTGTGAATCCAAATAAGACCTCTCTGCAGGCGTAAAATAATAAAACAGAACTAATATGTTCAAGTTTTTGGCGTTATCCTTCAGATCTTTTTTCCCCTCTGTTTGGAGGCCGCTACAGGCCGGTTTCTGTCTACGGCCAGGTGGGTTAAAGGGGCTGCTGATACAAAACATTTGAATAGGGGATGTGATGCTTTTAATCAAACCAGAATTACTCTTCCATGAATATGACTTGGCCACACAGCCCGGCATTGAGGCCGGCCCATCAGGTGACCTCAGGAACGCAGAAAAACATCACGTGGCAACGGCAAGATTCGCCCGCATTGCAGAATTACATTGTGCTGCCACCCGTCACCTCAATGTAACCCTCGACGCTGCCTTAATTCAGTCTCAATAGAAATAGCACTCATTTTTAGTTAAAAAAAAGAAAAAATTGTCACATATTTTAAATCAGGTGGTGCAGGTCAGATGGAGCGTGGGAGGGGCTAGTTTTCTAAAGCATCATCTGCTCAGGGCTCTGAATGCAGCTTGCTTTAAAATAGGGAACTAAATAGGTTTGATTTCCAGGAAGCTGAAATAGTCTGTTGATGCTGACCGAAGTGAAGGAGACATCAAAGAAGACACAATGAAGTTAGTCGGTTACTAATATGCTCCCACACAGAGCCGATGTTTGAATCCTTAATCTTCTTCGAAGGAGTTCTTTATGGCTCAGCTACTGTGTTTTACATCCAAACTTAGTCATATTTAATATATTTCAGTTAAGTATTCAAACAGTTGTACCGGGCCTTGTCTTTACTAATTACTTTATTCCAAAATGTGTGGAGACCAATACATGCTGTATCCATTTGTAATTGTTTTATCAGTTGTGTTGTATATTCTTAAAAAAATGCTTTTCAAATTATCTGAGAAATGTTCTCTTCTGTGGATATATTCCTAAAATATATATACATATATGTTACATTACAATAACAAACTGTAATAGAGTAAATTAGCTGTTGTGTAATTCATCTCTGCAGCTGTTGTGTTGATGTGGTTTGACAGTAAAAACATGGAGTACATGAGTAGTTTGCTTCTAGCTTTATAGGTTTTTATTACTCTTGAGTAGTCAAATACGAAGTAATCAACGCTAAAAAATGTTTTTTCAACACATTTAAATTTCCAATTAGTCATAAAGCTGATCTCCAACTAAATGCTTAAAAAAGGCAGTGACCTAGTTATGGACTCTACCTTTAATCACACGGTGCCAACAATTTGATTATTTCTTGTTGTCCTCGGGTCAAATTTGACCCCTTTAAACATGTCTATTTAAGAAATATGGGTTTCATTTAACCAAATTACCACAAAAATGGATTGGATTCCTTACAACGCACTTTGCAAATACAATTGATCACTTTCATTCCTGAAGAAACTCATCTGTACGTCCCTCTGATCTTAACTATTAGTCAAAATAATTTATAATTTCTGCTTTTTAACTCAAATATTGGTTATAATTCTATATAAATGAGGGTTATGGACCATGAATTCCAAAAAGTGGTGTAAAACTAGTGGCAGTAAGATGGTTTTAATGAAAACAAACAAAAAAGTCTGAAAAAAGGGACAAGAATGTCAAATTTTTGTTTGTTTTTGACCCCGGGGGACAACACAAAGGTTAAACTGGCTACAATTAAAACTGTTCTAGTCAATACATTTATATTACCAGCTCTACTGAGCATTTAAGTGTTTTCAGCTCATTGGTTTGGGTTTTTAAGTAATATATCAGTTCAACATAAACTCATAGAACATAGAGCATTTGCAAATGGACTCAAAGCATACAGAGATCATGGTACTCCACAGCAAAGAGAAAAAAAGATCCGTTACTTGCCGTTGCTTGCCTTGGCCACGGGTCCCTGGAATTGAAAGGGCAACAGTTTCTGAAATATCAGAGGAAATCAGATGATGCGTTAAAATGGCTAGCAACTGTGACCTTTTTAGCAACAATTTTTTTTCATCTCACATCATGCATATTCTGAATTGTATTTTACACCCACAATAGTCATATGTTTGTCAGACCCATCAATCCACCTGACTGCTTCCCTGTCCCTCTCTTTGAACTACATTGCCTGACTTCCTCCTTAGAGGCATCCCTGCAGGCCCTGGCTCCCAGTTAAGTAACATACAAATTAGTGCATTACTTTTTGTGCAAACAGTGAATGTGAACTGCCTATAGTTGGTTACCCTTCCCCCATGTTGAAATCAATTGATTCAGTTTAAAATAAATGCATAGGTGTCAATGCATTATGACTTCTGCCAGACATTAACTGCCTTGAAAAATTTGTTGTGAATCACCCTCTAAAAATCACAAACCTCTCTACTTACGGTACAATCCCTGTCCTCAAACACCAGGCATACACTCTCTGTCCCCCTTGTTCCTGTGATCCTCTGTCCTCCCTCCTCACATGCCAATGTCAAGACAAGACCCAACAAGCTTACATGGCCCTGCTATCTCACTATGTGTCAAAGAAAATCCTCTACAATGGAGCTTTAGAGATGGTATCAACCCTAACCCAAAATGTAACCTAAAGGCATCTTTCATATCCTTTTGCCTATTTAACCATTGTACATGTTGTGACTGCAATGTCTGTTTTGCAATATTATAGAAGAAAAAAAATTGACACTAGCCCCACATATGCAAGGCCTTCAGCCATCATCATCCACCTCTTCAGTATTTAAAATAACTCCTGACTGGTTTCTCTCCCATTATATAGCAAACAAAAAGGTTAGAACACAGACACTGACTTGAGCAGAGCACAAAGTCCCCAATAGTGGTGCAGGAAATCCGTTACACTTTGTGTCTTGTTTATACTGTCATGAACGTGTCATAAACAGTATAAACAAGACACAAACAATTGTGACATAACGCTTCTTTTAGTAAGTGTCATGTGGTTTTGTCATGACAAGTTAGGGCTAGGGTTCATGTGTCATGACTGTCATGTCACTCTTATGTAGATCGTTTCAAGTATTTTCAAGTGTTACAAGGAAATCTGTGGCAAATGATTTCCAGACATTTCACAAGTAAAATGTAAGAAAATACATGTAAAATCAACAATTATACAAATATGCATGTGAAGTATTTGGACAATTTGCACTATATAAACTGTTGTATTTCACATGAATATTGCATATTTCATGTATGAAAAGAAAACATGAACTTTATCTTAAGGGAGTTGGGGGTTATGGTCTGCTCAAGGGCACCTAAGGCGTAATAATGAGGGTACTCCTTTAAACAGGTTACGTAGACTTCTTCCACCTCATCATTTAGGATTAATAATACATTAAAAAACACAGACATACCTGTGGCTCTGCCTTAAGCCACTCATGTCTTTGTACTGTAACTGTGTTGTGCAAAAGGAATTCAACATGAATCAACAAGAACATATGAGGCACCTGCTGTACTTTTAATCAGGACAGAGCGTAGACAATAGGACAGGTGCCTCCGTCATGTTCAGATATTTAAGAGTCTAGACTAAAGCTTCCTAGAATAAAGTTCCTCTTCTGACATAAGTATGACTCGGCTTAAAAAATAGCTTGCATTGTTATGTGTTGCAATAAAGATTAGTTATTTTGGAGGGAATTTGGATTTCAGGGCTATAAATCTTTTTTTTGAAATGAATAAAAAAGAAAAAAATCAAATCAGGGATTGTATCTTTATAACTCAAAATATAACTTGGATGTGTTAGTTGGATGCATTGTGTTATTTAGGGATATTTAGAGTGCATTTCAGGTAGATACATGTTTCTAAATTCACCTATTTCAATAGAGGCCAGCTACAGTAACCAATGGTTGACTCATTGTCAGCACAGCTCTGAAGTCAGAAACACTTTATTTTAAATCTGTCTTGCACCAGATCTGTAAAATAAAATCAATTTCAAACCAGATTATAGCTCAATTTTGAATCTTCTTTTTGTCATGGTATTGATAATCTATCAAAAATACACGTAAGGCTTGTATCGTGTGGAGGCGTCTAAAGTTTTGTAGGCATTGCTTAGAATTCCTCATGGGGGTGGCAGAAACTACAACCTAAGGCTTTAAAACCTAGCATCAATATTTAAATACTCACTATCCATATTGGGATCTCTTTGTTCAATGTAATCACTAGTCCTTTCTCAAGAAAAGAAACACTGTACATGCTTAAATAAGGAAAAACCCAAGAGGTAACATGTGTATATTTTAGGAAATGACTGCCACCTTGTGGCAAACGGTGTCATCACAGGTTGAGGAAATGAATGATTATTAATCATTGAAGAAAACACTTACACCATTAGCTCAACCATTAGCTTATTATTATCAGTATTAGTTAGTCTGAGTTTTTTTAAATTTAGAAGCAGATTTTGGGTAAAATATTGTGCATATTGAGTTTAAAGCAGATGAGTGACTTGTATCATATTTTCTGAAATGCACTCTATGCATTGCAGACTGGTTGCTCTCTAAATTGGAGAGGTCTGCCTTAATAAACTCTCGGTAAAAACATTACACTCAATTTCCAAACCTTGGTTTGCCATTGGTCAGACTGGAACATTTTTACATTTTGCCATGTGTAAATCAGTGCTGGCAATACTAAGAGGAGTACATGACCTACACTTTAATGTCTTAAAGCTTTAATTCAGTTCAATAACAAAATATATCTCCCTAATCAAAACAAATAATCTAATTGTAGCTAGTGAAATAATTGGAGGTTAACTCTTTTGTAAGGCACGATATGCATTTCATATTCTCATGAGGGGCTGAGCCCCCTTAAGGGTCTGATCCCTGAAGTGCCCCTATGGATAACAACAACATTCAGCAATAATAGTAATAATGTTTAATGTACTTGTCTCATTTATTGGTTGCTCAGTCGGCCAGCAGGCAGCGGCAATCTGAAATGAATGAAGCCTATTCACGGCAGACAGCAGAAAACAGGAGTGGAACATGTCCTCCCACCCACCCCGGAAGAACTACAAGTACACTAGCTCTGTAGCAGGTTCTGTGGCGCGTCTCTCATGGGAGTTGTAGTTTTAAATATATTTCTGATAAGTAGAAGTTGGCAGTGTAGAATTTTGAATATATATATATATATATATATACACACACTGTATACTGTATATGTATTTATTAATAGCGGTGGAAAACACCAGAGGCCTCACGATACAATATTAATGTGATTTTAAGCTAGTTGAAATAGTCTAGGATATCTTGCAATGTATTACCTTTTTTCCAATTTCAAATGATGTCCCCAAAAGGAAACGTTGTCAACATCTGTTTTATCAAAAAATATTTATTTTTTTCATAATATGGGTTTTTCAAGCAAAATCCATCTCAGAAATCCTCCACTTTCTGTTTTAATTCAAATTTGATTTTTTCTAAACCACTCTCTGAGATATCCCATCACCATATATAATTTCTTTCTCACCACAGAAAAAATATATAATAATTTAATTTTGGCAAACTTCACCAAACGTAATATAAAAACATTTCAGAGATTACTTAACATGCTGTGTACTTTAAGCTATTGTCAGTCACGAGTGTCTTTGTGTGGAGAACTCACCTGTTGCTGGTTTGATGCTGTACCTGAGACAGTCTGGTTATTCTGCCAGCCAACAACATCACTTCCCATCCACTAGTAGATTTCTTCAAAATAAAAGCCTAATTTCCACAAACTGCAATTAATAAGCATTGCTGAAAGAAGAATAACAGAAAGTTGCAATGCCACAATTAAATAATACAATGAAAGACCTGAAGTGGAAATTAGACTTCTTTCACCACAAACAGATATTAAAAGTTGCCAAGGCAAGGCCACAGAGACTACTGTTTTCATTGATTCACTCCCCAATCTGCACGTTAACACCATTTTAATGTAGATGTTGTGGTTTCTGTTTTTTTTATCCTGTTTCCTTTCCCCTCTCTGTGTTCCCTCCCTGGTATTGTGTTTGTGTCTTGTTTTTCCTTAACCTTGTATTGTTGGTGTTGTCTTGTGTTCCCCTCACAAGCCACAGTGAGTGTTTGTATGTTCTGTTTCCTGTTTTATTTTGAAGTCTGTTTTTTGTCTCGTCTTGTCTCTACTTTACTTCCTGTGTCTTCCCGCTCTTGTGATTAGGCCTACCTGATGTTTTCTACTGCCCCACGTTACCTCGTTACCTGGTGTATTTGAGGCCTGTGCTTCCCTTGTCTTTTGTCAAGTCGTTCTGTCTTGTTGCTGCGTGGAGTGTTCGTCAGTCTGCCTGGCCTGCGTGAGTGCGTCAGTGTTCCTGATCTTCCCTGAGTTTTCCCCAGTGTAGACTCCTTGTTTTTGAATTGCCTTCTGCCCCTGTGCCTGTCTTTTTTTTTTTTTATTATTTGATCTTTTGGATTTTTTATATTTCCTGGATTTCGCCTTTTTCTATTGCTCTCTGTGTTTTGTTTGAACTGAATGTATAAATACACCCCTGTGTACCGGCTCCTGCTTGCCTCCTCTTCTCTGCGTTTGGGTCCTCACATCACTCTCCCGTCACAGTAGAGCAACATCAGGAAAAAATATCGCAATGTCAGATTTCTTTACAAAAATATCTTGTAGGCCTAATTTAGAGATTGTACCAGAATAGATTTAATTTTCAAAAATATTTATATTGTTCATTTCACTGTTTTCACTGCAATACATATGTACTAGTCATAGGCTAATTGACTTCTATTTAACTTTTATATTGCCCACTTATGTTTATACTGTTTCTATTTTTACTTGTCTTCTGTTTTTGATGTTTTCTCTCGGAGCCTTGCAGTGTAATCTCGCTCAGCTGTATATTGTGAATGTGCATTTGAATGACAATAAAGTCTGTCTAAGTCAAAAATACCATATTTTTGTCGTACTGCACATTGCTGCAGCTCCGCTTTTCACCCTGTGTGTTGAGCTCTCTGTTTGATCTCACTTGTGTTCCATCTTTGTTAGAAGTCGCACCTGCGCAGTGCCCCGGTAAGGACTACTAGCCAGTCAGAAGAAGAGTATGGAGGCGTGCCACGCTGGCGGCTAGGCAAGCATTGTATCATGTTACAAAGTGACGTGCGGTTGTCACAGAGTAAAGGCTGGACTACAACAGAGCTGTTTGGAGCAGTTGGTGAACAGTGTTTTCTGTTGGCGATGGTAATTCCCTTTGGGGTGGACTTTGGTCTTTTTCACTTTGTAAACCTATAACATACACAAAAAACATAACACAGTGAAGGAAAGGGAATAGCCAAAAAGCATAATATGAGTACTTTAATGATTACGGTTTATTATTCGTACACAAAGAGCACAACTAGTTATGGAACTGATTACATTGTTATGTCTGGTTTTAAGGTTTTTTATAAAGTACACAGCAGAAGCACAAACAACAGTCAACATTTAGGACTTTTTTTAACACGACTTAATATTGTGAAATAGTAAACAAAAAAACATATTTGTCCATCAATGTCACATACTCACATTCATGAACTTCCCTTTAACCTAAACAAGCTGACCGTAAGGCACATTATTCGATAGAAAATCATACTCATCCAAATATAAGTGCTATATTTCAGTGTTTTTAAGCATACCACCTAAATTTGACTAAATCATTGACATTAAATAGATATACAGTCAATGGTAATGCACAGGATTATACGTTGTAGCTCAGAGCACAAAGCAGATATTTTCATTCAGACTGCGGGGTTACTGGTGACTTCCTCCAGCAGTGGTTTGTAGCATTCTGGGTCACCGGTCTTCTAAACAATGAAGAAACACATTGTAAGTTTGATGAAAAGGAGCAAACATTCTCAAATCTTTAAGAACATATTTACACATCAAAAACACTGTAAAACTGTCCTCTCCTATTTTCTACAAGGATAGACTGTTGAATAATTATTTTTGTTGACGTTTCTGTTATTACTCTTTTTAATATTCTAAAATTTAGGGGCTGTCCACACGGAAACGCTTTTTGGTGTAAGCGCATGTATTGCATAGTTTGGGCCGATTATCAAAATGAATCCTGTAAACGCACGGCCTGAAGACGCACTTTTTAAAAACCTTTTCCCAAGGTGAAAAAAGAAAAAATGTTGCCGTTGTGTCTTCGTTTGGACAGCGAAGCGACATAATTGCGTATCGTTGATTTAATTCCCACACCCCTCGACCTCTAGCCTTCAACCTCTTATCCCATGACAGTGTCTCATGACAACAACAATAGTGGACTACATGCTTGTGTCCCTGCTGCAGAAGACATTGAGCCTATTAGGGTTAGGAACTCTTTCACAACAATTTCACTGGACAATTTCAGAAATAATCACCAGACTGAAAAGGAAATTTGAATCACATATGTCTGCAGCCTGGAGACCTCATCTTGTGCCATCCAGGCTGCTTGCTGTCGGTGAGATTCGGCTTTTCAAAATAAAAGCTTGCGTGTTGTCCGCTATGTTTTCGTATGTTGGTGTTTTTGATGTTTTTAACTAAACAGCATGACAATCATGCTAATGAATAAAGCAAATGTCTTCGTTACAACAGGATGAAACTAGCGAAACAGTTTAGTGGCTCTACAGGTGTACGGACAGGCACAGAGCGCTGATTTTTTGGGCCAGCCTCTCTTCCTGATCCAAGGGCTTAAGACTGGAAATAGAGTGGAAAACAGCCTATCCACAACTAAATCCACAAAATCCACCAGGCAGACAATTTGAAAGGTGGCATCCTAAAAGTTGGAAATGTGAGATTACAACCAGAGATTCAGAACCTTGTGGCCCTGTTTAGTCAACCTGGATGAACAACAGGTTCAACAGTGAAACGTGATTTTACTAAACTCTACCTCCTTTTCTCCCTTCTGACTTCTCTTTAGAGCCTTGATCGACATGACGGCAGAGCTGATGGTGAGGCAGAGCTCCAGGGTTGACAGGACAATCAGCACAGCACCCAAGCTTCTCAAAAGCATCTGGTTGAACAGAATGAAGCAAAGTTAGCATTAAAATATGTAAACACATTTGTTAGTTCTGTATGGAGTTAGTATAATTGGTTCTTACTTGACCCACATCATTCAAGCGTGGCTTATTTTTGGTATTTTTAATAGAATTTTATTTCTGCCTGCGACAAATTACAGAAGTTAATCAAGTTCACAAGTTTAAAAAATGGAAATCTCATCTCATAGTTATAAATAACAAGTCACTTGTTACACCATATTTTCTGACCATTCAGGTTCTGTGATCTGATTAGGAATTGCATGTTATTCCACTGCAAATGTCTTTAATCCTGATGAATAGCAAGCTTTATTTTGATAGCTGTTACCAAATGGTGCGTGTGAAGTTGGGCTATGTACTCGAGATGGCTATGTACTCCGGTAAGAGAGTTGCTGCAACCTTCGGTTTTAGTTTAACAGATTCATTGACTTTCAAATCCAGCAGTGAATACAGTGCTTGTTGCTTGCATTATATGTTTGTGTAGGTGTGTGGGGTTTTCTGTAACATAAAGAAATACACAATACGTAACTATAACCTGTACACAAGGAATGCATGTGTGCACGTGCACAAGTGCCCGAGTCCAAGGAGTGACGTAGGCTCATCAGTCCAGCAGGGAGTTTTCTACGGTGACACAGTATTTTGGTACACCTTTTGATTAGTTGCGTGCATTTGTATCTATGAAGCATCCCATCCTGGTTTAGCTGCTCCTGAACAAACATTCTCGTATTGTATTGTCACTCTTCGAGTAGATTAAAGCTTTAACATTGCCGAGGGCCCATTTGGCTTCCACACAACAGCCAATTAATAAATACTAAAACAATACAATATATAAACTCTACACAGTAATGATGTGCAGGATACTACTGCTTTATTTGACGTCCATCTACATATTAATAAAACAGCATTAAGTCATCAGGATATCTGATTGGCTATTTATTCAAAGCATGGAATAGCATACTTATAATAATAATAATCATAATAATAATACCACATTACTCTGAAACAGCAATGATTGATAACCACACTTACATAAAATGTTATTTTACTGTCTTTTCCATATTCTTTGTCTAAACAATAAATAATATATTTTTTTAAATGTCTGAAATTGTAAAATATATATAAATCAACGAAATAGACAATCACACTTTCCCTTGAGCCCTAGGTAACGTCGTTAAATTGATTGTTTTGTCCAACCAAGAGTTAAAATATTCAGTTTACAATCACATAAAACAGAAAAGCTGCAAATTCTCACATTTCAGAAGCTAAAACCAGCTTGGGTTTGCCATTTTTGTTTGATGGTGACAAATTAACAATAATTGATCAATCTGAAATGTTGACTGATTTTGTGGTGGACAAATTATAATTAATATAAATAATAATTAAAGCCCTCTATTTTCCACTCATGAGTTTGTACAACTTGTATCTTGACGGCAGAGATGACATTTTCCACCCTTACCAGAGTCAGTTCTTTGACCTCCAAGCATTTCTCCTTCATGATGTCCTGCCCAGGAGAGGGAGTTGTAGTCTGTCTCCTGTAGGATGAGTAGTAATCATCGCCGTTATTCCTACACATCCACCACGTGTAAATGCTTGCCATATCTATGCTGTAGAGTACGATGCCAGTAATGGCAAAAGCAACTCCCGCTAGATTCAGGATCACATTGATGATGACCTGAAATAAAAGACATAACAGTACATATTAGAATAAATACTCATGGAATTTAAAAGCCACTGAATATCTTACCCTTTACACTATTAACAGCTGTGTGGCTGGTTACTTTCTTTCAGATTACTGCATATGCTGTACATCCATGACATTTCCCGTTCTTTCCTGTTGTTCATGAGAGTAATAACATTACACTTTTAATGATAAACACTGTTTGAAACCAACATTACCTAATACTCCCCCGCTTAAGATAAGAAAAAGTATTTATGAAAAATAAATAAATATGAAATAAAAAGTACCAACTCACACAAATATACACATGTATTCCTACCTACATGCACACATCAGTAAATAAATCACTAAATGGGTAGAAAAGGGAATTATATATATATATATATATATATATATATATATTATACACTGTATGTACAATATACACACATATACAGGTCAGTATAGTAATAATAATAATGGTGTGGCTGGTTACTTTTAAAAACACCCTGCAACGTTGTCAAAGTGCCTTGAAGCAAGACACTGAACCTACATGCTGCTCTTTCCAATAAATATACATACAGAACTGTGTTAATGTGAGACAATGTGGGTGTGTGTAGTCTGCACCAACAACAAAACTAGCCTCCATTTTATCTGTCTTGAACTAAAACAAAACTGTAAGATGACAATAAAAATAAAGAAATAATTTCAAGACAACGTGAGGGTGTTATAAGGCTGAACTACTCACCAGACATGGACTGGGGTACTTCTCAGACAAAATGCCAATGGTGCCAAACAAAATAAACTAGAGAAAAAAAACAAAAGAAAAAAAAATATTTAAACTGTCATTCTTTCGAACAAACACTAAAATTCATTCATGAATTCATCATCCTGACAGGGTCACATAACGTTAGCCGCTGTGAGCCAGTGTATTAAGGTCTTGTGACTAACGTTAGTTGTATGAGAGGACAAAAGACAACTGTTTGAGATGTTAAGAACCTAACTACAGAAGAATATTATACAATTACTAATATCAAGAAGGAAACTAGGTAACCCTCATCTTGTCTGCCATCACACTGGCAGACAAGAGCCAAAGCAACCGGTACCGATCAATGTCATCTTAGAACTTAAGGCCATTTTATGCTTCTGCAGAGGCTCCACACAGAGCTTTTGCTGTAGCCTACGTAAGTGGCCTGATGTTTATACTCGTTCGCTGGTGTGCACGCTGATCCGGCATGTGTGTGTGGGGGGAGTGTGTGTTAGAGGAAGACGTGATCAGTATTGAATAAAGAGTCATAGTGAGAGAAACAAAGTGTCTCCCCTGTGCTTTCTGACCATGGTGAGATATCTTTAACAAAAAAGTAAACCCTCTCCTTGATCTCATGTTGTTTTTGGAGAAGGAGAACCAGGAAATGAGTCGGGGTAAATGCAATGCTACCAAGTCACGCTCGAGAGAAGTGCGTTGCCGCACAAGAGAGGTGCTTGTCAGGCTACGACGTAGGGTCCGCGTAGACGCAGGAGGGGTCAGCGGGGGTACACCGTTGATTCAACACAGAAGCACAAAACGGCTTTTAGAGATTAAGTTGTCCAATAACAATATTCAGAATTCTGTAAGGTAGTTCAAAGCTTAGTTAAAACCAATCAGTTAGAATACGCTTGGATTGGACTCACAAATCTGTAGTGAATTTTACATAATTTGGCAAAGTGAGATCAGTCTTAATTTAAAATGTCCCATATGAGAACAGCTGTTAGGTGGTTCTCCTAGGAAGTACCTGAACAGCCGCAATTTGTCATGATTTGTCATGAAAAGCCTTGGACCCAAATGCAGTTTAGAGGTGATTTATAAAACAAGAAAACAGTCTCACATGAGACGTGTCCTCAGGAAGGAAACCATGACACAAGTTCCAAAGTTGTATTTGTCTTTTTCTCTAACTTTGGAAGAGGCTTGGGAGTTTAAAGATGTAAATTTTGTAAAGAAAATTATTGGACATTAGTTATGAGACAGAAGAACAAATGCAAAAGTATCTTTCTTACCAATCCTCCAAGCCAAAAAGGAAATCCGGTTGAACTTATCAGAGACCAAAAGTAGTCCCTGTCAATGCAAAAGAGTATCGTTCCAAGGCCGATGTGGAGCAACCCAACCATAATGTGCAGAGCCTGTGGAGGAGGAAACAGTCAGTGTTTGGTAATTCTGCAGTTATCAGGTGACACTCTTTAGGGCAATTGGAGAGCACCCATGTAAAGCAAATGGAATTGTAATATTAAATCACTTTCCCCCATAGTTTCGTAGTGTTTTTGCGTGTATTATTAATTTAAATAAAGCTTTCCTATGTAAATATAACATTACCTGGAGCTCCAAGGCAGATACAGAGCCGTGGGAGTGCAATGGAAAAACTTTTGAAAAATGTGACTGTAATGTGATCACGACAATACAATTTTTCGGCAAAACTGGGCAAAGAGGTCGATTGTGGATTCAGCTGATACGGTTGAAAAATGTGACATTCTGTAAAATGTCAAATTAATTTTTATTTTGAGAAACATCATATGTGTAATCCAAGTCAATCAGGACCAGACAATAGTTTGTCTTTCGGCATTGACCGCCATCCATTTTTTTCCAAAGATAGTTCCGATAGAGGTAAACGGAAAGGGCGGGATTTTGGCTCTATATGCTCGCCTCTTGTGACGACAGCCACCTGTCACTCAAAGCGCCACACCCTTAATTATGCACAACTTTAAGCCTGAATATATTTTAAAAGGGTTGCGTTATGTTTAAATAAAACTCCCTCATTATACAGCTTTCATAAAGGGGAAAAATAATTATAGAGACACAAAACTGTTTTTTGTACCAGGCCGTAAACATGTTCATTTGTGCTGTGAAGTAGAGCATTTTAACGCCGGGGTCTATGGAGATTGACTCCCTTTTGGAGCCAGCCTCAAGTAACCATTCCAGGAACTGCAGTTTTTGGCACTTCCTTGTTGGCTTCACCGAAAATTGCCACTCTATGGAATTATTCCACTAAAGTAGATTATTTACTCAAAGTTTAAAGTCAGAATTGAGTGGGGAATAATAAAGTACTGAATAAAAAAATGCAGTATAGCATACAAAAGCTTTAAAGTCCACAGGGCAACTTCAAAGCATATAAAGGTTGTAACTCACCCCCAGTACTGACTGAGAACTTCTCTGGACCCTTCTCAGGTGCTGAGACACAGAGCAGCACACCGGGCTGTAGCAAAGGTTTTTAAGGATTTGGCACAGAGGAGGATAAACACTTTCGGGGTCGGAGGTCACAGTGAACACTGTGATCCCATCGCCCTTGGTCATGGACACAGACATCCTGCTGGCTCCTGTAGACTGAAAGAAACAACAGAGTAAAGAAACTTTAAATCTTACTGTATCAGGTTATGGCTGATGTTGCTTATTCTTTGACCTTTAAATGGCTTTTTGCTGAATCTTAACCTTAAAGTATGTGTGCTGATTTTTCTTCTATTCCCCCAGACCAACTGGTCCATGGCTGGGTAAAATGACCGATTTGGTCCTGAATCTGGGAGGGATTTTCATGGTACACTGTCATAGTTGTGTATGTTTTTCTGTTTCCTGTTTTATTTTGAAGTCTGTCTTCTGTCTTGTCTTGGTTTACTTCCTGTCTGTTGGTTTTCCCGCCCTTGTGATTGTCTGATGTTGTTCACCTGTTTCCCAGCCCTTATGTCACTTGTCTCCCGTTATCTCATTAAACTTGTGTATTTAGTCTCCGTGTTTCCGTTGTCTGTCTCGGTGTTCCTGATTCTTGTGTTTCCTGTTCTTGTTTACTACCACGTTTTGGGTTACCTTGCTGCATTTAGCACGTTGTGTTTGTATGGATTTTGGTTCTTAAATCTTGACGCTCACTACCTTGTCTCTGCATGTTGGTTCTACAATTCCTTAATTCTTTGACATAAGCCCACTGCCAAATTTCCAGTGTTACAACACAGGCGTTTAAATTTGATGTGGATGATTGATGGTAACTATTATAGTAATTTCCTGTTTAAAAACTGTATATACTCTCTTGTTTCTTACAGAAACGTCATTTGTGTTGATAAATTGGGGGTTGATTGGAATCTAAAGCCTGAAAAAAGTAATTATTATTAATTACAAAATTAAACAGTGATTTCACAAGAATGATTCTTGGCGAATGTGCTGAGTAATTCATATTTTATCCTTTATTTTCTTTCCAGAAGCCTTATTTGAACACACATATACATGTAGACTCCTTTAAATGTTAA
Source organism: Etheostoma cragini (assembly GCF_013103735.1). Classification (NCBI taxonomy): domain Eukaryota; kingdom Metazoa; phylum Chordata; class Actinopteri; order Perciformes; family Percidae; genus Etheostoma; species Etheostoma cragini. The sequence continues at coordinate 23,610,326 of NC_048412.1, read as the reverse complement.
GGGAAAGATTAAAAAAGAGAAACTGGATCTGTGAGTTCTCACAGAATCCCAATGGAATTTAATAGTTAATACTTATTAACCTGGACTCCCAGTCTCTGTCACAATAATCAGGGGCTGTGTCTGATTAGGCTCAAGATGGAAAGTTTCCAACACAAAGCCCTTATTATAAACTAGGGAAGTGGCATTTACCAGGCAGGAACGATCTAATAAAGTAGCCTTACATCTTAGAAATTACACGATTCAGCATTTTTAGAGCTTGACTCATACTAAGAACTCAGGGTATCGCAAGCTATGCGGTTTTGACTGTTCCCTTTTCATATCTTTCTCCCATGAATTCCAAACTTTAGGGAAGTCCAATACCGAAGGTCCAGAGCAGGGGTCTTTGACGTTTTAAATGGTGTGCAAAAAAAAATTTTCAATCGCGATTTAAGCTCTACCAATTCAAAATCGATTAATTGAATTTCAAAAATCAATTCTCTTTTTTTAATTGTATGTATTGCAATACTTTAACATACATAATACAACACATTAATAACCCTCATGAAGGGAGGATATGCATGGGTGCAGGGCTGCCAACTTTTCCCCAAACCTTGGAGTGAGATTTGGGGGGGCAACCGATATTTTGTCGCTTACAAAGCAATTTCTTTGGGTCTTCATCCTTTAGGGTTTAAATTGGGATTTGTTATTTTTGTGGGGGATGGGGCTCTCCCTAGGGGTGTCTGGGGGTATGCCCCCCAGGAAAGGTTTTTGAAAAATAAACCATTAAATGGCACTTTCTGGAGAGTTGTTTTGCAAAAAATGGAGAGATCAAGTCTTACATGATATCTGCAAAACTGTGGGGTTTAGAACCTTTGCATTGTTGTAGTATCAACAGGTTTTAGGGCATTTAGCATTTACATTATTAACTTCTTATGATATAAGAACTGACCCAGACAATGTGCTAAACATAACGAACCACATGAAGAGACAGTAGCATATGTCAGCAACAGCTGAGAAGATTTGGGTCTGTGGTGAACAGGTCCAGGGGTCCCTGCCTGGTGTAGGGACCAGTGACCCAAAGTTAAATTAATGTTGAGGGATCAACTAAGACCACTGAAATTCTAAAGAATGAGAACCACTTATTTACATAAATTATATTCCTTTAACCATTGTGCCAATGTTCAGTAATGTTTGGCCCTCATCTACTGTGCCCGTCTTACTGTATTTACTTTTTTGGGAAAATAAAGACTATTTGTTTATTTTATAAAACATCAAATTAATTATTTACAGTTACAATTAGAGATGCACAGAGGTTAAAGATGCACAATAGTGGCCCAACGTTGCAGTATTGTATATATAGTATAGTATAGCTCAGATGTGTTCCATCAGATTTCTGCTCATGTTTACAACTTTGTGCATATTCAAAATATAACTCCTCCCATCTGTTGTCCGAGATTTGGAGAGTTGTAATATATTCTGCTATGCATGTCATTGCTCCGCCGATATGGTAGTAGCTCACTCAGACCGTCTGACAGACACAGAGGCCCATGTGGGTCTCTGACAGAGTTTATAGGAGCTGTTCGCCGCTCTTTATCGGAGGTCTACGCACGGATGCAGCGCGTCCCAGCCCACAGCAGAGTGGGTCCACTAAAATGAACTGAAGCTGCTACACTACCAGCTGCGCTGCTCACCTCTATCTTTACAGAGAGAGAAGACACGATGCGACGGACTGGTCTGTGATACTCAGAGCACATACCTGAAGCCGGGGAAGTGCACCTGGGATGGCTCGTGAAAAAAAGGTTCTCATTTTGCGACAATTTGAAAAAATTCCACAGACAGGGAGCGCTCTTGAACCCCTCACAATCTCTGAAAGCACAACTAATCGATCACGAGTGGCTCAACAGGTAGATCTATAGATAAACTCATCTTTCAGAAATTTGACCGACCGGGTTGACACTTCAGCGTGAGAAATCGGGGGTGTGGCGTGTGAGCGTGTGAAAGAAACACGACGATGTATAATAAGGCTCCATTACCTTGTATCTCAAGTTATGGCTCCGTAGCAGACGTTTTTGTAAAAATATGCTAACGGTGGTGTTAATACCACGTGACTTACTGTCTGAAATTACCGTACAGGCAGGAGAAGCTCACAGGTTGTTTCGACTCCCATTAGCTGTTTAATTACTAATGTTAACTTTCATTTTATTTAGCAATAATTAGCCTGTAGATATATGTTATCTCCTAACATACCTACACTCTAACGCTCAGCCTTCACGGAAAACTGCTTCCAATGGACTCCACTGGGCTCATTTGGAAGTCGGCGTGGTTGTGTCTATTAACTTACTGTCTATGCTTTAATAATAAACATCTGCCGATTAAATCTTTACTTTAGTTAATATTTGCTTTAGATACTTTAGTCATTGTTTGCCTAAGATACACATATCTCCTGATAAGTTTCCAAAAACACACTTTATACGGCTATGTTCACTAAGGCTATATATACAGACGGGACAATAATAAGAATTGGCTATAATTGAATTAGGGTCTTTTACAAACGTAATCAAACATGACAAAACTACTTACATGTTTGGGTCTGTTAGAGTAGAAGAAAAAATAAAACGAATGATCTGCCTGACAAAGTCTTTATGGCTTTTGCGCAGTTATTGTTCTGAAACCAGGAACAAGAGACAGTGTTCCCAGAAGTACCTCCCATCAACTGAAAACATAAAGGAACTTAACCCTTTGTCGAGTATTTTGCTAAACACAATAATAAATGTAAATACTCCGCGTTGACTGTTTTTATTCATAGTATTTATAGGCTACGACCTAAAAAGTGGATTATTTCTGTGTGTTATCATCACAACTTCATCCATGGCCTATGTGTAAGAAGCATTCAGAATATCAACTAGCATACAGTATGTATAATAGTACTTTTATTGAAGTAAGTTTTTAAATGTGGTATTTTTACTTGTAAAGGAGGATTTTGATTTATTGTATTGGTAGGCTACTTTACCTAAACTACTAATTCTGAGTCTACTTATTATTCCAACAATGTATTGATAAGGAGCACATTAAGGCAGCATTACGAAATACAAAGACAGTGAGATGCAAAATTATTGAGTACCAATTCACATCAGTGAGGAGGTGATACAATGAAAAGATTGTCCCATAATAAGAACTCAAGATATCACAACCTCTGTGGTTTTGGATAACCCCTTTTCTTTTTCACATCTGTCTCCTATGATTTCCCAAACTTTAGGGAAGTACAATACTGAATCAGGGGTCAGTGATGTTTTTAAGCCAACTGAAAGAGAGACGGAGCAGGAACCCCCTACATAGGCCCAGTTGCATATCAAACCGGGCCTACAATAAAGTGTAAGGCGGCCTAACGCCTCTGTATAGGCCTACAACTTTTTTTGCAGCGAACACCAAGCTATTAAAACAATAATTGTTAGCATGATTTCGTGAATCAGTAGGCCAATAAGTCTATCATTAGTGGGGATTTATTAGTTACTAGTATGTTATGATTATATACTTTAAAATAAAATTGACAGTGCTTTGGAGGACACCCTGTTGAGGACTGGTCTAGGGTATCTATGTGCAGGAGACACTGGCAGGCTATAGCTACTGAGCTATCTTTATTTGACTTTATTTGAAAGAGTATAGGCCTATAGCCTTTATTACAGTTTTGTCCATTTCGTGTCAGGTAAGTTTCATTTGTCTTTCCAATTAAATTCAAACAACAGGCCTGCTGACTGTTTGCTTTCCTCTTTGCCACACAGCTGTTCCTGACGCTGTTGATGGCCTGAAGCATTTCCTGTGTCAGTGCGCCACCCACTGATCCAACATAAAACTGCAGCGTATGCACTCTAGTCACAGCGTGCTGTAACAAAACAAATAACTAAGTTACATTGCCTTAACAACAGGTTTTTCTCGTTTTTTTTTCCAATATTATAAAATAGTTAATGACCCATTGGCAGCACTGAGCCCTGCAGGCCGTGAGCGAAGCAGTAACAAACCATCTGATTAAATCTTAGGCTACTTTTAATAGTTAATATTCGTCTGGGATACACGCTATCTCTCCTTAAGTTCCCAAAACACACTTTATGAGCACTAAATATCTTAAATGTAGGGCTATAGGTTCACTCACATAGGCCTTGTAGAACAAGAACCATAACTTCTTTTTGAGACTTTAACTTAACTTGTTGAATTATGGTTACTATGGCTACTGTAATATAGGATAGGCAATCAAACATGACAAACCGACTTACATGTTGTGTCTGTCAGAGTAGAAGAAAAACCTAAACAAATGTACTTCACTTGAAAAAGTCTTGCCGATTTCAAGGCTGTTGCGCAGTTTTTATTGTTGTGAAACCAGGAGAGACCATGGGAGGGACAGCTGTTACCAGAAAGTACCTCCCCTTCTGCACAAATATATAAAGAAACTTAACCCTTTGTTGTTTAATTCGCTAAACACAATGATAAATGGGAATAGGCCTGCTTTTCATTGCTAGTTTTTATTTATAGTATTTTACGACATACATAGGCCTGTAAGAAGCATTCAGAATATGTGTAAGCATTGTAGACTAATAATAGTACTTCATGCTACCGGGTGGATTACATTTGTGCTATAATATTCTTATCATCACAGCTTCATACATGTGTAATAAGTATTCAGAATATCAAGTTGCATAGTAACCTACATATGTAGGCTATACGTTAATAACAGTAGCCTATTTTTGTTTAAGTAAGATTTGAAATGCAGTATTTTTACTTGTAAAGGAGGATTTTGATGTGTTGTTGTAGGCCCAAAGGTACTTTTACTAAACTAAGACGTATAAGTACTTATTCTAACAAGGTATTAACAAGGAGCACATTAAGGCACCGTTAAATTAAATACAAAGACATTGAGATGCAAAATCTTTGAGTAACAATTCACATCGATGAGGAGGTGATAAAATAAAATTTATTTTTGTCCTAAATGCCATTGCTTCCAAAATTACAAGCAGAGAATCACTTTTCAGATTAAATTTTATATTTTCATTTATATTGATAAAGTGTGAACCATGAAAATACAGGACAGACTTCATAGTCTTCTATCAGATTCAAATACTCAACCTCTCCAACACATGTTGGGGCACATTGTACACACTACCACCAGTTTAAATTGATAACAGTTTGAATGAGGTCAATGCCGGGAAAGTCCATGGCAATGATACCAAAGCACGGCCTGGGCTGATTGGGGTAGAACTGTCTCAGGTATTGATTGAGCCATGGGTTCACCTTTTCAGCCACTCTCTTTGGAGTCAGAAACATTCCCCAGAAAGTACCAAAGCCAGTGCCGCTAGTGTAAGTCAGAACCGCATTATCACCCCCACAGGCTTCAGTGGCTTGGTTCAGCTGCTTTATAATTCTGTTGTCTTTATCTTTAACGTTGCTAACCTGGGTTTGACCTTTCCCGTCTGTATCTATGAGGGGAATTCCTAGCGTGAAGGTGCTCTTCTGCAAAAAGACTATTTTCCCCCTGACCTGACCTATGTTTGGCATGCCAGAATTCACCCAGACTTGCTGGTCGTTGCCAATCAGACTCTGCACCATTTGGTTGACGGCGTTTTTCTCAAAAGACTCTGGTTGGATTCTAATGAGGACAGCTTCAGTCTGAAACTCTTTCAGGAAGGCTCGGACAGTGTCGAGGACATCCTTGAGAGTGCTGTGCTGGTACATCACCCCGTGCATGACATAGAGGGTGTCACCCAGTCCGAACACTTTGAGATCCAGGAAACGAATGCCAGCCCTGAGCTGATCCTTCAGGGACAAGGCCTGGCATTCAGCCTCTGGACCTCCGTACAGGGCCATGCTGTCATGGGCCCCAGGGAGGGTGATGAGAGAGAGGGTGCGGAAATTCTCGATGCCAGCCATCCATGGAATATTGTAGGACCCCGGGAGTATGAGGTTTCCGTTGTCATTGAAGAACAGGTCTTTTCCACGGCATAAACCACTGATGATTTAAAGCATGGTTTGTGGTGTTATAATAACTCCAAAGCCACAGATTGAAATTGGCATCCTAAAAACCATCAATATACTGTATTCTTGTATTTTAACTTGCAAAACTTTATTATACTTACACAACAGACAGCAAAATGAAGTGGAAAAGGCGACACTTGTGACCAGCCATCATTCTTGCAGAAAGATGAGAAATCTAAAAAGAATATTTGTACGTCACATTAAAATCCCTCATTTTGAAGAAAAAACACATGTATGGAAAAATTATTACATTATATCAAGTAAAGCATACACTTGGAAGGTTTTTTATTACCAGAATGAGGTCAAATGAATAGATAATTATACCATAGCCTACCTTATAGCCAGGAAGATTTCACAGCAGACCACTCCAATAGTCAGAATGTGGACAGCTCAACAAAAAACATCACTTATATGCTCTGTTATCTGTAAAATTGTAGGTGTGGACTGTAAATTCAGTTATATAATTCAGACGGATTGTTCCTTGTTGGACAATCAAACAGAAGTAAAGATTGTGGTGTTTGTTTCCAGAGTGTTTAAGAAGGTCACTCCCTAATAACATAGTTGGATCAGATTAGATTTGATTCCTGACAAGAATTATCTCAAATGCAAGCAGCCACACCAGTGTAACAAAATAACAATGACTAAGCCATGGAATATATCATCCATCCATCTGCATCCGCTTATCCGGTATCAGGTTGCAAGGGCAGTAGCTCCAGGAGCCCCCAAACTTTCTTTTCCCGAGCCACTTTAACCAGCTCGGACTGGGGGATCTAGAGATGTTCCCAGGCCAGGTTGGAGATGTAATCCCTCCACCTAGTCCTGGGTCTTCCCCAAAGCCTCCTCCCAGCTGGACGTGCCTGGACCACCTCCCTAGGGAGGCGCCCAGGAGCCATCCTTACCAGATGCCCCAAACCACCCCAACTGGCTCCTTTTGACGCAAAGGAGCAGCGGCTTTACTCCAAGCTCCTCTCGGATGACTGAGCTTCTCACCCCGTATATCATCGTACTGCATATTTGGTAATATTATTAAAAACATGCCAGTAATATGAATAAAAGCTTATTTTGGAATTGCCAAAAGATAACATATTATTGGGAAGAAGTATGGGGAATATTAAAGGAGATGTTAGGTTGAGGGATCTCTGTGGGCTCTGACTCATATCTGGGGAATCTGACACAGGAAAACACAAAGGGTGGGGACAGAAACCTGATCTAAGCACTGCTGCACAGCCCTTAGACCGTTAATCTTTGGCATAGCCCTAACCCTAACCTTAACTCTTTTTGCAGGATGATAGAGGAAGACTCATCCGGGATTGGCTCACCCTGACATTCTTACTTTAACCACACCCAATCGCACTCCCCTTGATTAAACAGAACCCTCCGCTTGCCAAAACCTAACCAACCCAGCCAGAGCAGGCAACGAGTACTATAGCCATTCAGGGATGAGTTCCCTAACGAATACTCATGAGTCTTCCCCTGCTATCCTGCAACAACAAAAAAACTCGCCGCCTGGAGTTCTATAGTCCTTTAATCCCCAAATGTAAGCGGTTGTTTAACAAATGACCGCTAGGTGGCAGCAATACGCCGATGGACCAGACGTTATTGTTTATCTCTGCCGGAAGTAACACAGAAGAAGAAGGAGGAGTAAGGTAGTAAAGATGGCGGAAAATAACAGCACAGAACGTACGGAGGATGCCAACATGGATAAAAAGGTTGCTCCTGGAGAATCTGTGATGGTTATCACCGTCAAAACCCCCAATGGAAAAGAGGACATTTCGATTTCGGAGGATTCCTCTGTCTCCCAGGTGCGGTAACTGACGTTTCAACATCCGGCAGCAGAAATCACGCTATCATCATGATGCGTTTCCTATCAAACATTAGGGGAAAGGTCAAGACGTTGGTGTTTTTTGCATGTTGTCCAACAGCGGGTTGGGTCTTCGTTGGTATTTTCGTGGTCTGACAGTAGTTAACAATATTTGCTTGGTGCGAAATTAACGTTTAAATCCAGTATTTTCTGAGGCGGTAGACATCTGCGTGATTACGGAAATAACCGTAAAATGTAGCGTCACGTTATTAGAGCTAACGTTATCATTGCACTTAGCTAACAGTTTGTAGGCTGTGTTTACCAACGTTACATCATCAGTATGAACACACACATAACTGTCCATATCAGAAGTGCGTATGCAAAGAAAGTAAAAAAAATAAAAAATAATACGTCATACAAATTGAATTCAATTCTATTATCGGTCCTAGAGAAATTAAAAAAAGAAAGTGAGTCTTAATTGCTTCATATTTTGTAAGTTCTCCTGTAGCTTAGTGTTGCCATATGATGCAGTTGTTGATTTAAATATTTAAAGTTCAGTTTGAAGTCCGCCCATATTTTCTTATGAATGTGGAATTTTCCCAATAACAAAAATTGAACAGTACAAAAAACATATTTTCCACGAATATGTATGAATGTCTTCATCCAGAAATTGAATTGTTTGCTCTTTTTTTCTTTTCTTTTTCTACGTATAAAATGTTGAAAATCAGCCCAACATGGTTGGGTACAGTGATAAAAACAAATGATTTTAATATGAAGTTGAAGCAGTTGGCAAAATTTGACATTGACGCAAAGTAACCTTATTACATTGTTACCTCATTCTAACTGTGAAACTGCAGTGAAATTAATGTTGGTTCAGTTTGGGTAAAGTGATAACGAACTAACGTTATCTTATATTATCGAAGGGACAGGTCGCTGATAGAATCTGGGTGGGATGCTGTTGACCAAGTTACAACATTATTAAACAAGTCAAAGTGACGTCACTAATGGTCACCCACTCTTTGATACTTATCTGTGAAACTGGGCCTATATGTTGATGATACGGCCACAACCATTCTTGTGCATTTTACCAGTTTAACCTGTGTGGGGTTACTGAAACGAAACAGGAATGTTTTAGTTTCATTTATTTTCCTTTCTGAAATTTTGTGTGCGTGTGTGTATTATCAAAATACATAGTTAAAGACAGACGTCAGGCAGCAAAGTGATCCACAACAACATTACAAACAAAATGCTAGTGACATCTATCATTACAGTAAATGACATTTTAAGCAACTTATAATTGATATATATATATATATCTGTCTATCTATCAGAGACTGCACGATTCTGGAGCTAGGATTTAAGGGTCTTGCTCCAGGACACATTGGTTGATGTATCGCAGTGGGAATTGAACTCAGGTCTCACACACCAAAGGCATGTGTCATATCCACTGTCCCATCACCACCCACATCTCAAGGAGTAGGGTGTGGTGTGATACATCAGAACCTCTCAGGGTATATAGAGTGCCAAGCAGGAAATACCAAGGAATAAGCAGAAAGTTTGAATACCCTCCAACGATGGAAGATAACCAGTATCTGTCTGTCCACTCCAAACTGTCAAAAACTAATCATTGCAACACAGTGTTTCCTTTAACCACCCCTTTACCAGTGTTTTACATATGAAATGTAACTGACATTTGCTGCAACACAAACAAATATATTTATTCACCTCTATTCACACACAATGAGGCATATTTTGAGTTGTGATTGAACTGTATTTTTGCCATGGCGGGACGCCACACTATTAAACATGGATGATAAAATCCTTTCCTGTAAATAACCGCTTTGTTTAAGTTCCATGATAGTTTTACCTGGAAAAAACTGTCCCTAGATATTTCTATTTATTTACAGCTTCCATAACGGCACCATCAATAACTACTTGTTAGTGTGTCTTTCTGTTTGCTCTGAATAAAATATAAAAATCAATCACCTACTCAGGTGTAAGAGTACTACCAGACTCCAGGTTGTCTCTGTATGTCACTTTGTGTAAATTTGATGAAATGTAACTTAGGAATAAGCACCATGAGGACACATTATAAACTAAAGTAATTACATTTCAAAACTAGATTCTGACAAAGCACCCCTCTTCAATTGAGGCCCAAAAGGTGACCTATAAATGCAGGACCCAGTTGATATTATATTTATCTCAACACCCACTCAAGTTACCGCCTCTTTTGGGGACCTCCGAGCAGTTGCTGACTTGCTCTTGTCTCATTTGTCCAGTTCAAACAGGAGGTGTCCAAAAAGTTCGAGGCCCAGCAGGACCAGCTGGTGTTGATATTTGCTGGAAAGATTCTGAAGGATGAGGATTCTTTGAACCAGCACAAAATCCGAGATGGCATGACCGTTCATCTTGTCATCAAGACTGCACCGAAGTAAGCACAATGCATGACATGTGTTTGCAGGTAAAGAGGCAAAGCTCAAGCCTGCTGAGATTTTATTTGATGGTTGCTATTTCTTCACAGATCAACAGGTGATGGTACATCCCACACAAGTTCCAGTTCTGCCACCCCTCAAAATAACAGCAGCAGCACCAACGCCACTGTAGCAGACAGAGCAGGAAGTGGCACGATTCAGACGCCAACAGAGCCTGCCAATCCAATGAGTAAGAACTCTATATATTTTAAATGACTCGCTTCCTTTTTGCTGTACTTTGAGTTTGATTCTTGTGATCCTATCGCATAGATCAGTGGTTCCAAAGTTGGATCCAGGAAACCCCCGGGGGTCCTTGAGAATAACCAAGGGGCTTCCCAGCAAAAAGGGATCATTTATAATTTTCACCATAATTCCATCCAAAAGCAACTCAATGACAGACTGTGACTATTTTGATCATGGGGTTTATACACGTTCCTTAATAATTTCAAAATATCTAAAAGATCAAATTCTCTCAGTTGGGGATAAACCCGATGACTAAATTTTAACAAATGGGAAACAGGGTCAAATTTTGGGGGTCTCTCACATAAAAACGTTATATATATATATATATATATATATATATATATATATATATGTGTATATATATATATGTATATATATATATATATATATATATATATATATGTGTATATATATATATATATATATATATATATATATATATATATATATGTATATATATATATATATATATATATATATGTGTGTATATATATATATATATATATATATATATGTATATATATGTATGTATGTATATGTATATATGTATGTATATATATGTATATATATATATGTGGGTTGCAAAGAGGATTAAAAACAAATCTGCATGGTGAAAAGACAACATCTGAACCCATATGCCTCTTGTTGTCTCAACAAACCAAACTTTTAAAGGTGCCACGCCACACATATTTCCTTACTTGGTGGCAATTTCTGAAGTTCTTCTAACATTCTAACACAAAATTGTCATTTTTCAGATGGACAATTTGGGATAAAATTAGCTTTGTTGCAGACCTTTTCTGTCTCAGGAACAAGCTCTTGTGAGATGTGGCAGCACTGATGAGCTAATGTCCACTAACCTTTGTCAACGTGGAAACAAAACTAATTTACTTAAAACTTAATATGTCTTTTAGCTGTGTTAATGTCTATTAGCAAAATCAAATATTAATAAATTATACAAATATGTCCATCCGCACGATATACACAACATTTTCCGACCTGGCCGCGCCTTTTTAGGAGACAGGAAGTGTGTACCATTGGCGCCGCGTGTAATTCGCTAGCTTTTAGTAAAAGATCATCTTTGCTGCACGGACGTATTCTCCAGCTGTCCTCCTCCTCCTCCTCCTCCTCCTCAGGTGGACTCGGTGACCTGTCCGGCTTGTTAGGCATGGGCATGCGGTCATCCAGCTTCATGGAGATGCAGCAGCAGGTGCAGAGCCAGCTGATGTCCAACCCACAGATGATGTCGCAGATGATGGGTAGCCCCCTAGTCCAGAACATGATGTCCAACCCAGACCTGATGAGGCAGATGCTCGCAGGCAATCCCCAGATGCAGCAGCTCGTGGAACAGACCCCGGACGTCTCCAGCATGTTCAACAACCCCGACCTCATGAGACAGGTCGGTGCTGCGTTGCTCTTGATAGTGCCCTGAAACGCCAGGTCAACCTCAAAGAGCTAGCACGGATTAATGTCTGCTCGTAAAATGAACGTCTTGTTTGTCTTGATACAGAGGTTCCCCCACCTTGCTTGTTTTTTTCTTTTTTTTTTTCTCTCACATCTGCAAACTCATAGCCTAGAAATCTAGACGCATGCTAGCGGCAGCAGATGTTATTTGTAGCTAGGGCTAGTCTAGAAACTCTCCATTGGCTTGCAAGCTGGAAAAACCAAACTCTAGTCAGGCCAATCACATCGTGTATAGAGTCGGCGGACAGGCTTAATTTAATGACGGCAGAGTTACGGTGCTGCGTGATTTCCCTGCTTCTTGAAAACAAAGAAGATGGCTGCTGGCAAACAGCGGACTTTCCAATCTGCTTTGGCCGCAACTCTGGAAGACTTGAGTTAAGTGGATATGGCAAAAGTTTAATCTATCAGCTAGCGTTTCTCTAGTTGGTTGTAGCGCCATCCCATTGTGTGCAGAGGGAATTTGAAAGACAACCATTTATTTTTCAGTTGCTGTTACCATAAATGTTGCTGTTAAACTAAGCAAGAACGTTAGTGCTAGTCCAAGCACTGTCACCTTTTTCTACCCACTTGAGTTTACAACTATGCATTTTTACATCGGTTTATATTTCTCTAACTGCCCCCCCACTCCTTGATGCTGATTGAGTTCCTTTCTTGGTCACTCCTGCAACGGGGAGCTCCCATGAATGTCCCAACAAGTTTAGGATTGACACTGATGGCCGCCATTCCAGTCAGAAGCCTGATTCTTTTTCTAGGCCACCTCAGCTCTCTCTGTTTGTTTTTGTTGTCTGAATCCTCTCGTCCCTTGACAGACAGTAGAGTTGGCAAACATCCAGCAATGATGCAAGACATGATGCATATCCAGAACTGGGTGCTAAGTAACCGTGAGAGCATCCTCTGGGTGTATAATGCACTATGGAGTGTGCATACAGTCAGATAGTCAAACTGTTACTGATTTCTTTTCTTTTTTTTTTAAGACGTTGGAGGCTCTGATGGGTTTTAGAGTTGACTTGTGTCATGTTTGTCATTGAGCAGATGCAGAATCCTGAAACATTGTCTATGCTGACCAACCCCAGAGCCATGCAGGCCCTCATACAGATCCAACAGGGCCTGCAGACCTTACAGACAGAAGCCCCGGGATTCATGTCCAGGTACCGAGTGTTTCTACTTGTTTGTACTTGCACCGTGTGTAATTGTCCCTATCTGGCACTCAACTCGGAATTAATCAAAAGTCCTTCTGTTATTTGAAAGTACATTTTAGTACATTTTGCGGAAATTGACAGGATTTGCCACAGTTTTCTTGATTGTTTGCATTTCTTTCTCCTCTAGATTGTCTCCCGGAGGTCTCGGGGTTCCTCCAGCCACAGGGGGGAGCCCCCCCGAGATCCCTCAGCCACCTGCCATGGCAACCGGATCCAGTCCCCTCTCAGGCACCAGTTCCTCTCAGCAACAGCTCATGCAGCAGATGTTACAGATGTTTGCAGGCGGAGGGCCCTCAGTATGTTTTATCTAATTGCCTAAATTTGTTGTTGGCTAAAATCAGAGCAACATTTTAAAGTATTAATATGAAATATTGAAATATTCTGGTGAAAGCCACCGGGTGGCTGCTCTCAAGGTTGTCTATATTTAGTATACGTGGGTATAAGTATAATTAGTGCCAACGTGCTTAAAGTCAATTTGATTAAATGGGAAAAACCAAATGTGTGAAAATATTGGGGTCAAAATCTGGTATACGTATAAAGATTTTTTTGTGGAATATCGTAACTCACTAAATAAAATAATCAGAATCTGAAAAAGAGGTCCACATCTGTTTAAAAATAAAAAAGCAGAACCTGACCTCTTGCGTGGTCTCCTCCCTCCCAGCTCCAGACTCCGGAGGTTCGTTTCCAGCAGCAGCTCGACCAGCTCAACACCATGGGCTTCATCGACCGCCAAGCCAACCTGCAGGCACTCATCGCTACGGGAGGGGATGTCAACGCCGCCATCGAAAGACTGTTGGCCTAACCCGCTCATTTCATTCTGGGGTTGAGGGTGGAAGACGGGTAGAGTTGGGGACTGGCATGGGAGAATTGAAATAAGTTATTACATAAACACCATCCTACATCAAATAAAATAAGTCTGACCTGACTCCCCGATAGACGCAGTGGTATTCCAATCACTTGTTATCTCTTCATCTGATCTGTAAATCATAGGAAGGGTAAACAAGGGAGGATGGGAAATCCTAGTGGAAGGATGTGGTTCGTTTCTAACAGAATTGGTCATATGCTAAAGGTAAAAGCCGTGGCAGATAAGATATGATAAGCCTTTATTAATCCTATAGGGGAAATTCAGGTGTTGCAGCGGCACAAAGACCAAAACAAGTACATTCAAATAGAGAAGTACAAATGAAATGAAAAATAAATAAAGCAAATAAGAGGTATATACAATTATATATCACAACTAGTAAACTGTGACATGTGAATTTCCCTCTGGGGATAAATAAATGTATCTATCTAGCACTATGTATCTTGCAATTAAAGACAAAGTTATAAGGTGTTTCAGTGACAAATTAAATTAACAAGGTGAAGTGACATGGTTGATTAATAGCAGCCTGTCTAGTATGTACTGTATGTAATCAATGTACACCAGAATAATATATACTGTGATGGAGTGTATGTAGTACTGCTACAAAGAAATAACGCCACAACTGTCCTGGTCGCGACCAATGAGTTCCTCCTGCCGGGCCGCTCGGAGATGATTTCAGACATGACAAGTGCTCATTCACTTGATGTCTGCACAAAGTTACCAAGAAATTCATTCTAATAGTTACTAACTTTACATACATTTTAACAGATTGTATTTGGTGGTTAGGTTGTTGTAGTAGGTTGGATGATCTTCTGTGCACTCAGCTAGTTTTTACATGTTTCTTTGTTTTGTTTTTCAATCCTCTTGCTTGGTATTTATTTGAGTTATCTCTTCATGGAGGTTCGTGACACCTTGTATTTCTCCCCCAAAATGTTTCTCAGTACTGATTCTTGTTGTTGGCTCTGCTGCCTAAATGTTTGAGGAGGACAAAGTACGTGTGATGTATGTGTGGATGAGGGATGGACAATAGGACCTAGGGAGAAAATTTGCAAAATTAAGGTAGACAGCACTGTGTTGTTGGAACAGGTTGATTGCTTAGCCTGTGTTATTGGACCCCATATTGCTGTAGATTTCTTAAGATGTTTAGATAGGAAAAAATATGAAATTACTATTCTAAATCATTGTACCCTAAATAACTTCCAAAATGCCCCAAAGCACTTAGAATGTTCATCACAACTGCATACTTAATGTGTACTTCTACTTCAGAGGAAAACATTGTACTACTACATTTACCTGACAGAGAAATGTAACCGGTTACATTGCACATTCAGATTTTACTCTCAAAGTAAAAAATCAAAATAGATGCATTATTATTATGAATTCAGCTATCCAGTGTTATATTAGAACTGAAAGCTTGACATTTTGATTTTCAATTGATCTGTTTAATGTCTCTAGTTGTATTGCCAATAGTGTTTCTAGACTGTGATATTGGATTTACAGAATTTTCCTGGAATACATTTAAGTTTTTCATCAAATTTAGCCAAAACGGTAATTTCCATCTAATTGTTTTAATCTATAAATATTTCTGCAATATAGCCTTAAAATTTACATATACCATGTCAGAAGTTCATGTCACTCACCACTAATATAGACCGTCATTGAAATCTACTTTCTTAGTCAACAGGTGTGGTTCAACTTGATTTCCTGTAGACAAACTGTGTAAAAGTAAATAAAGTAAATACACTTGCACTTTGAGTAGTTTGATTCTTTGTTTTCAACTATTAAATGGTCTCTATAAAGTGCCCTGATGATACCATGATTTATTGTGGTAACTTGTTGAGAAAGCCATTAGTGAGTCATTCACAAATGAATCAAACCCTTTCATGAAATCTGTTGTTCTATGCCTTCTTATAGACAGATAAGTATCTTCTTTTTTTTTTCAATCTAATGAATGATTGTGATTTACTTTGGCATGCAGTTTGAACCTGTGTTATGTTGAGTTTGCCCTTGATTGATATTTTCATTTGTCCTGGCAGAGTTTTTGCCTTTAGTCTATATTGGGTTGGAAGATGGTTGCAGTGAAATATAAAATGTACAAGTATATTAAGAAATCAAATACATTTAAATAATGTATTTGTCGATCAATAAAAGTCATCCCTACAGCTATTTGTAGCAACAGAGGAAGAAGTGAATTGACTGTAGCAAGACCAGAAATATATATTATTATAAATACCATAAAAGTATTTTTTTTAGAAATATGAAAGGAATAGTCTTATGAATGTTGCAAATACAAGGTTGAACTGCACACTAGCAGCTACAGACGTCAGATAAATGTAATGCAGTACACATTAAATATTCTAAACCTCTGAATTATTAGGTTTAAGTTATTTTATAGTCATGTACACAACAATTAAAGTGAAACAAGTTGTTGGCAATGAAAGTCTTACTGTAGCTCTCCGGCTCCCTCCCACTCTGCTTCTACAGATGTATAAAACGTTATTTAGAGCCTATGTTGCAAATTAACCACCACTGTTGATTATTGGGTACAAAAAACACTCAAGATATGTATATCATTTTTAAATATGTCTCCATATAGTTTTAAAAGTTAGTTTTTGGTCATTTTTGGTATTCGCGGGTTTATGGAGTCAATTCAGCGACGACGTCACAGGAGGGAGTTAAGTCTCAGCCTGGCACTAGAACCACGGTGAGTGACTGGGATGAGGAAGAGGAGGAAAGGCCAGCAGCCGAATAATTACCAACCTGCCAGATGTGAGAGGGCAAATGAGGAATTGTCAAGATTGTGGGGAAGTCTCATCATTTATCTAATGTGACGATCCTTGTTGTTATTCACTATTGTTGATATTTAGATATTGTATGACCTTGTTACTCATTATTTATTAACAGCATAAAGGTTTTTATGTTTCATGTTCATGATATATGTCATTTGTTATATGTCTGCAACCTTTTTGTTTGTGCTGCTGCTTATCTTGGCCAGGACACTCTTGGAAAAGAGATTTTTAATCTCAATGAGTTTTTCTTTCTGGTTAAATAAAGGTAAAATAAAATAAATAAAACAGAGGGGCAGTACACACACACATATGTACACAGTACACACACACACAGTATAATGTTATACCATATACTGTAATGAGAAAGAGGAAGTGGAGCATTACAAAATCAGAGTTTCTGCATGGATTAAAAGTTGTTTTGGCATTATTTTCATGGTAATACCAGAGTATACATTGTGCTGTCAAGCTACATGGATATCAGTAAGAATCAAGATGGTGCTGGACGCCGCTGGGAGATATTTGTATTGAGGCATATCGGGTGAGGAACTAGAAACAACACCGGGGAGGGATTTGCACAAACTCAGACGATAGGGTGTAGTATGGTGAATTTCATGAATGGGGATCCATTTAGGTGGTCACTGAGAAAGAAACATAGAAGAAGGTGGCACAGTGAGAAATTAGATCCAGAAGGTGGCAGCAATGCAACAGATCCCGGCTGTCTTTAAACTCCACATACAGTTAGGTGTGTTCCATCGTCCTTCATTTTGGACAGCCTGACACGCTTAGTAGGAAGGCGAGCACTAAAGAACTGCTACAAGAACTCAGAAGAAGAAGAAGACAACATCAGCAGCAGCAGCAGCCTACAATTCCCACAATGCATTGAGAAGGCACCCGGAAAGGGACGAAAACATCAGCTGAATATGACTAGTCAGTGTCTAGTTTTTGACAGTTTGAAGGCAGTTATTTATTCGTTTAAAAGATAGTTGTTTTGTTATTTTTGCATTAGTATAAACAGAAGAAGAAGAACAAGAAGTAGAAGAAGCAGCAGCAGCGCAGCAGCAGCCTACAATTCCCACAATGCATTGAGAAGGCACCCGGAAAGGTACGAAAACATCAGCTGACTATGACCAGTCAGTGTCTACTTTTTGACAGTTTAAAGGCAGTTATTTATTCGTTTAAAAGATAGTTGTTTTGTTATTTTTGCATTAGCATATGTTAGTGAGTAAGTAGCTATGTTACGACCAAAGGCGTTAACGCAGGTTCTGAGCCAAGCGAACACAAACGGAGTCCAAAGCACACTGTGAGTAACGTTAGCTAGCTAACTAGCTAGCATCTTGCTAACGAGGTAATATGGTTTTTGTACGTTATACTGTTTGTTGTTGTTGGAAATTGTACAATCGTGGGTTCATTTGACCCCCCAATCGTTTGACATACGCGAACATATGATGCCAAATATCAAGAGCCTGACAAATATCATAACTGCATATTTTACAGGGATCTCTCTCTCTGTACAATATGAAATTTAAGGAATACTGTGGGCAGGGTACACCTTAACATTACAAGTAGTAGTAGTTATCAAGTTATCAAGTTAACAATAGTTATAGTTAGGGCTGCAACTAACTAACTATCTCTATCTTGTTGCTATTTATTGTGGATCAATCTGCCAATTATTGCAGTCGTATGTGTATAAAATGTCAGGATAAAGTAGAAAATGCTTGTTATAATTTCATGATCTATCTGGCCAACAGTTAAAATTCCAAAGATGTTTAATTATAGATCACACATGACAAAGACGAGCATCAAACCACCACATTTTTAGAAAATCAAACATCATGATATGTTTGACCAAATACCTCAATAATGATACTGCAACAATATTGTAGTGTTAACTACTGGTGCTTTCACAAAATATGTACACAATGAGATTTTTGATAAATAATCATCAGTAACATGGATAAAATGACTAAGGCAAATAATGGAACAGTTACAAGAATCTGGTAAGTTCAGAAAATGACATCACTTTACTGTAAAGCAGCCTTTAAAACCAGGAAAAGATGCCATGTTAAGATATCCAAAATCTAAGACGATATATTGTCTCATATCACAATATTGATACAATATTGATATATTGCCCAGCTCTATTTTTACACATGCTTTCATTGTAGTTACTTTATGGTATTAAGGTATTATGGTCCTATTGCCATTTCAAATTGGCATTCCAAGTGTTCATAAAAACTGGCAAGCACCTTGTATAAACTGTAACACAATGCATAAACATTTACATATTTGTACACAGTTTAGACAGTTTCATTTTACTTTATATACAGTATATACTACGATGTATAGGTTTGTAGACATGTCCAACATTGTTGGGTAGCTTCATGGAGATACCCTGAGTAAAATCCATTCATTCATTGACAGTCTACAGTAAAAATCATTTCAGGTGTTCCTGTGCTGGATACTGAAACTTCAAAGTTTACATTTTCACCAGCTTACTGAACAATGAAGGTTCACTTCTGGCTTACTCTGGATACGGGGACACTGACGCCCGAGTGACAGCTGCCATCGCTAGCAACATCTGGGCGGCCTACGACAAGAACGGTCACCAAGCCTTCAACGAAGACAAACTTAAATTCATACTTATGGATTGTATGGTAAGGAGTGCAGTTCCAGTTGTTCTCAGGTTCTCATATGATGAGTGGTGTTGATATGGACAGTTTGAACTGGGGCACTTTGTCACGTTGCTGTTCTCTCGTTGTTTCTCTCAGGAGGGAAGGGTGGCCATCACTCGTGTAGCCAACCTATTACTGTGTATGTACGCCAAAGAGACGGTGGGTTTTGGAATGCTTAAAGCCAAGGTGAGAGTTTTTTTTTTTTGCAGTCATTGGTTTCCCAATAACCAATGTCCTGCTTTTCAGGCTCATTTGTTTATTCAGGGTTAAAGCACAACAACGAAGAGAATAATCAATAGTATCACACAAATAACAGAAAGCTATTAACACTGTCTCATTTGGGGAAATTAGTTAATCAATAAATTAGAATAATAAGGATTTAAAAGAAAGTATAGTTATGTAAAACAATTACAAGGAGAGGTTGGGAGGTTTAAAATCACATTCCTTAAATGTCCAGAAGGTACAATTCAATTGATCTAAAGGAGGTGCTGCATTTTGGTGCACTAAAATTTACTTTACAGACCATATTTATAAAACATCATAAAACTATGAAAAATATCCATGAAAACCTTTTAGATTCCATGTATTCTAATGTCTTGTTTTGTCCAAACAACAGTCCAAAACCAAAAGATATACAACTTTAATGTAAGTCAAGGAAAAGCAGCAAATACTCACATTAGAGAAGCTAAAACGACCTATATTTGGCATTTTTGCTTTAAAAATTACTTAAACAATGACTTGATAATCCAAACAGTTCCTGTAGCAGTCCTATACTGAACTGCAGTATTCAGCTTTAAGTCATTTAAAACCAATCCTGTCTTATTGAGGACTACTTATGGGACAGCTTGAAAGCTAAATCACAACACATAAGACCATGGCTTACAGATAACCTTGTTTGTCACTCTGGATAAAGCCTTATTCTGATTTCTCAGAAATCGGTCTGATTTCTAGAAATCTATGCACTTGCTAATGCACTTGACTAATAGACTAACACAATCATACTGCATTCTTTGTTTTTATGTCGGTTTAATACTGCTATGAAGGAAAAAAAAGCACTTTTAATTTTTGCACTACTGGTTGGATGTTAAACCGCAATTTGTTGTAATGGTTGTCCTTACTTGAAACAAAGTTAAATCTAATCTAATCTTTGTTAACACTGTTCTGTTGTTGTTGTGTTTATAGGCAGAAGCCCTGGTACAGTACCTGGAGGAACCATTAACCCAAGTGGCCGCATCATAGTGGAGACATGACTGAAGCTCTGCCTGTCGCTTCTGTCTGCCTGGAAAAAAAACATCATATGATCCCAGTCATTGGGCTGCTGAGTGATCTGTGAGTGTGTGTGTGTGTGTGTGTGTGTGTGTGTGTGTGTGTGTGTGGTGGGTTGGAGGCTGGGGGTGGGTGCAGTGCAGTGCAGTGTATTTGTGATCATGGTATTGAAGCTAATAACTAGTATGTTTTTTTTGCCCTTGCTTGTGACTTATGTGTTCGTCTAATGGTCTGTTGTAATAATTGTCAAAAGGATGTCTGAGTGTACAACTGCTGAAATGATTCCTTTGCATTACTGTTTCCACGGCCGATTCATTCATTTGCAGTTTTAGTTCAGGCACGCAGATCACAGTTAAGCAGAAAATGTAACCTTTTGGACTCCTGTCAGAGAAGTTAAATAGTTTGTGAAAAACCTTGATTAAAAGGTCTTTCGGATAAAATGCAGGGAAGATTATTTACTGCGTTTTGTTTCAAAGCTGTCAAATAAACAATTTTTGGATTAATACTCACTTTTCTATTTTGTGTTTATGCTCTAAATTGAGTGCTTTGTGAGTTGGCTATCCTATTATCAGATCAGGTTTTGTCAGGATTTAGTTTAAAAGTAGCCATAGCTTTAGTATTCCTTGATACACATTCTATTCAAGCAGTGTTTTTACAAGGAACTTAGAAGCAGTGCAGATGCATTATCTATTGGCTACATTATTACCCTTTTACAAAGCTCCGCATTGCTATTAATGTTTTTTTACAGGTGCATCCTATATAGGACACATATGGAAATCCTAATGTTGTTATTTTGGCCTTATTTAAATTCTTATTTAAATATTTGCATTTCCATGACTCTGTTGAAAGGATGGCTTTTTAACATTGCAAATATTTCTGTATTCCCGCAGTAAATCGCAGTATATACGAGATCCTTTCCATTATATGTTTATTTTATCACACTGTCTACTCTTTGCATGCTCACTTGCCTTAAAACCTGAAATGATTATTAAGAAAGTCCTTTGAGTATTGTAATTATTGTTGAGAAAAAAAAAAAAAAAAAAACCTTGGTTAGTTTTTCTAAGTGCACGTTGATCACAGCCAAAGACTTGCACAACACGTTTTAATTCTTAAAAAATCCGTTGGAGATTAAATTAAATTGATTGTAGCGTGTTTGATCTGTATGTGCGTGTTTAGACTTCAGCAAGGGTAAATTGGAGGAACATGGAAGACATCTTATTTCAATAAATCAAAATATGAGGTTTTAAAGGCATAGAATCAAAAAAGGAAGGTATATATTGCAATAGATGCTTGACTCAAATTACCACATAGAATACATGTACAGAACCTAGTCTTTGTGACCACAGAGGATCAGACAGAACAGCAAACCTGTTCAGAGGTTTAGAAGAGACTGATACAAATTCACAAATCACAACTTTGCTGTACAGTATTATAGAAATGCCACATAAACTCTGTTACAGGGCGTTTCTTCCTTGTAGTGAGCAATAAGACTTGCTTCCTGCTTCCTGCATGCAGTAATGTGATCAATCCAGGAGAAGGCGCTTGCCCGTCCCTCTCAGCTGTACCTGCCAGTCGCCCCACCTGTCCAACCTGCCCTGCGCTGACTCCCATTACTAAACACACCTCCGCAGCAGCCCCACCACTCCCTGTCACAAGCCCCGCCTGCTGCAGTAGAACAAGCTGGGTACACTCAGCATGTCTTGTTCAAACAAGCCAGCTTTTTATTAACTCAGATTGGGAAGGGTAGCGAAGGGCAGAAAACTGGCTACTGGCATTCATGTGTCAAAACATCTTTGCAGCCATTTTCCTTCCTGAAGCCTGAGGACCTGAGGGGCAGGCTGGTTTGTGGTGTGAGTCAGTGTCATCTTACATCTTGCAATCAGTCTGGTGAAGACACACGGCAGTTATAAACTGAATGAACAGAATATGGGGTCAGACGAGGCCTACAACTTTGTCTTTAAGGGTGAGTGCATGTTCTTCTGTTTAATTGGTTCAATCCTTTGAAACCTTCCTAAAATTGTAATTTCAGTCTACAATGTTTCTTTGTCTTTCAGATTATACTATCTTGTTTATTATTAACATATAACAGGGATATGTGATGTGTCTCAACAGAATGCAATCCATTCTTATTAATGAAGAGCTAAGTAAAATAAACAATACATGGTAATACACAGCACAGACAACTACTAGCCTGAGTGTCTGGGGTGTGAGCATTTCAGTCAGCTGTTGAGCTAAATATTGTATGTTGGTATTTTGCATGTCTCCAAACACTTCAGGTGAGCGTTATTCCTACAAAGTTGAGTGCTACTACAATCACATTGCCAGTTTAGCACATAGGTGCGTAAGCAGTAAGCAAGCATGCATAGTACAGGTTATTGTTGAAACCAGGATGTGAACTTTAATTCCTGCTTATCTGCAGAACAGCATTGTAACAGAGTGTCTGGTTTAAAGCCCTGTGTCAGTGGCAAAAGACAAAGCGTGTCACTCATATAGTAGTTTCCCAAAGATATAACACGTCCAGTGTGTAAAATTGTGTGAATTTATAAGCTATGCTCAGCAGCTTGTGCTACTCAATCTGTTCCTTCTGCACTGAACATGGCATAGTAATCGTGTATATGTAGCTAGTTAAGGGATCATGACCTTTAACAGGTGCCCGAGAGAAGTAAAAGTCATTCAGAGAGGTAATTTAGTTCATGTAGCCTGCTGTAATTTGACATGTGGGTACAAAGTGCCATGTGTATAAAAGGAACTGCAGGTGAATGGTAAATCCAAAGGAACTGTGTCCCAAACATCAAATAGCATCACTTACTGTATTTACAAGTTCCTCTGCAAAAATGAGACGGGTACATAGATGTTCAAGTCAATTTTAGTCACAGTGCACAGAATCACACTTAACACATTTGCCTTGAAGGGCTTTTGGGGCCAAGAGCCCAATGGTTACGGTGCATAATGACAACATGCCTGGTTTGACACACACACACACACATTTCCTGTCTGTATCAACACTGTCAACTATCAGAACTGCAAGGGGCATTACAGTCAGTAAAGAATATGACAACCTCTTTTAGACTCTTTAGAGATTTTTAGATTTTGTTATAAAAGTGAAAAATGAAACAAACTATTGAACTGTTCCTTGCTCCAGGGGGGAAAGGAATACAAATTGGGGGCAGTAATAGAGGAGGGATCCCTCTTCCAGCCTGTGATTGGTAAAAAACTATCATCACTGGAAAAACTCACTCACTACAGCAGTGCTCCTGAGCAGTGTGTGCAATAGTATCTCAAATGTATGAGCATGTTGTCATTCCACCCAGCAATTCACATTTAACTTAGATTCTATAGAGTTTGCTTGGAATGTAAGCCTTCACGCTCTTGATCCTCCACATGCTGACAACATGACAGAATGTGTGGCCCGCTTAGCTCAGCTGGTAGAGCAGGAGCACATACATTGTATAGAGGTTTACTCCTCGACGCCGTGGGTTTCGACTCCAACCTGTGGCCCATTGCTGCATGTCATTCTCTTTCTCTCTCACCTTTCATGTGTTCATCTGTCCTGTGGAATGAAATGCCCCAAAAAAATCTTTAAAAGTAACACATGAATGACTATATACAATGTCAGAATGAAACTTTGCTGTCAAATGCAGTACTAAATTATCCACCGTGATTTTTCAGGGCAATAGCCTTCTGTGTACCGCTTTGCTACATTTCCAGTCCCGAAGGTCATGGATACAAACAAAATGAGACTTGAGTTATTCCCAGCTTTGTCAGAATCAACAAACTAGGCTTGAAGGCCTCTTGTCCTATATCGCCATAGAAACCAGGGGTAGGTATTGTTTGCATAAGAAGTTACTGAGTAGAGTAGTAGAGGAGTAAGAGGGAGAGAACAGGCTTTCTCACCTCCCCTACTAGAAGAGAATGCAGTACAGTGACCTGGCTGCAGAGTGAACAATGGCTTAAAACATGCAAAGAGGGAAAAACTGGTAATGATCTGAGAGTTAAAGTTAAACATACTGTTAGCCAAGAACTGGGGCCAAGTGCCAGCATTGTTTAATCTGTTGTTCTGACTGGAGAATAGCGAGCAGGGGATTTTTACTGTTGGAAAAGTCTAACTATCACGTGTTCTTTGATTTGATGAGGACAAAAAGAGGCTGAGGGTCCAATTGAGAATTAGGAAAAGGTTTAATTAAACAGCATGATGAAGATGATAAGACAAAGACAATACGATCCCAAAAAGGATTACATTGCAGCTGACAGCGGACTTGATCCATGCTTCCCCCTGATGGAGTCACATGAGACCTGTCCCAAAATCATCACCGCGTCCCAATTTTATCCCAAAGAAGTTGATGGTGGTTCCTCAAATTAAATCTTTCCTTTTTGGCCAGATGTTTTCCCACATGAAGTCCCACCTCTGAATTGTCAGGTCACAGATAAAGGTCTTTTATCATGGTAGTAACAATTCATTTCAAGTTTACTGGGATATGCATATCCTTTGTTCTTAGTCAAGTCTAGCCCACAAGGGGGGGCTCCCAAAAGGCAGGAACAACAGTTACCTTTCCATTGGGGACAAAGAGTTGCCTCATGTATGCTAAATGATAGATATGACCTTATCAATTCTTTAGAGTCAGAGGGAGACCTCTTCACAGAGACAAAATGCATGTTGTCCTAACCTGGCTGCATCATACATAAACCGAAGTTTTCAAAACACTGTTTTTAACTTTTTATAACTCTACATCACCATCCATCTGCAGTTTGTTCATTCCTTGGAGACCGTGGTTGAACAATCTCACCATAAGGTCCATTTAGTAGCTGTTTTTTTTTTTTTTTTTTTTTTAGTAGCTATTGACTTTGGCTTGTCCATGTAGTGTATGCTACGGCTCTGCTTGACATGACTCACTTTTTGGGGATCAGTACTTTCTTTTGTGGTTTTCCAATGCGGATGGTTGTAGTGATACTCTGCCAGGATACTCAGCTGATTGACATAGCGCAGGCGTGTGAAACTGCTGTGACATCATCTTCAATGAAACAACTCGCTGATACCTTTCATTGGCACGTCCTCCATTGTAAGGCGTAGTCTACAGTACAGTGTAGTGTACAGTACAGTGTAGTGTACAGAACAGCATAGTGTATTTAATAGGCTATTTCAAAACTGCAGGTTTGGGCAGGATGTTCTGTGTTGCACTATTGACAATTCTCTGACCAATCAGTGGTCTGCCGAGTTTTAAGAAACTTGTAGAATTGGCTCAGAACGCTAAGAACAAGGTAGTACCAAAAAAAAAAAAGGTTGTAGCCACAACTTTTGCTTGAGACTCGAGAAGCGTTGAGTCGAGCTGTACCGCGCAGTGAAAAAGCGATATTAGTAACTGTTCTGTTCTGTTGTTTAATAAAGTGAATAGGCGAAGCATATTTCCCAAAATGTCCACCAGCTCCCATCACACCCTAAAGACGCCTACACGTGGCTGTGGAAATGTCACAAGAACTTGCATTATTATCAGAGTATTCACAAGCTTGCATGCCTCAGCAATACGCTGCGACTGTTTCTTCCTCTATTGTGCAGAGATCCCAGTGTTTTCATGGCGTGGTCCTATTTTCCAATCTGTGCCAATTAAGCCAAGCCTTTTTTTTTCTGTCTGAGTCAGGAACTAACAATTGAAAAACCAAACATTACTCACAAAAACACACAGAGTCTGTGTTATTTCTCATCCTGTTTACCCAGTAGTTATAGGTTACTTTTACCAAGATAAAAGGCAGTAACAGCTTAACTTGTTCCACCTGATTTGGAATCTTACTGTCCTAGAGACATTTTTGTTTCCTGAAACAGAGGTCGACTTGTGAGAGGTTTTTGCCTCAAGGGTTCTCAGTTTTGTCAACTTTTGTAGAACGGGAGGATGCACTTCCTCTTCTAGAAAAGTTGACTAGATTTTTCCCTCTGATTTAATAATAGGTGTTTTAAACATCAAAAACTCATGGACCCAGGAGGGAGGCATGACTGGTGATTGTGCCACACAATGATACATGAAAACAATGCTCTAAATTAATCTGGGGGAAATCACAAACATAGGAAAGCACCCCCTTTAATTCCTGCCTGTGCTTTGCTTCCTGGTCATCCTCACTCCTTGCTACCTAAATCAACATAACAGCATATTTTAGAATTGACGTCTCACAAGTCCATTGTGGGTCAGCCTACAGCCCTACAAGATCCTCAGTTATCTCCTTACTGATCAATAATCTGGTGTATTGTGTAACAAGACAACATCCCACCTTGTTCCCTAGTATTTTACTCAACATTTCCACTCTCTGCATTACTGTAAGAGGTCTGCAGTCTAGAGTTAAAACAATTATCTCATTTACCCTAAGGGTGTGGTGCTGCATTTCAAATAGGACATAATATTACAATTGGGGTAATTACCACCAGTCTTAGACAGCTAAGAATGAGGATTTACAGTACAACCAAACAAGGCACACCTAGATTAAGGCTTCAATTAAGTAGGGCTGTAAAGGATTAAGTGGACATACAGTATTTGCTCATATTGGGCTCTGTGAATATGAGTCTTGTCTGCTTTATCCAATAAATACTGGGTTTAGTTTTGCAAAAACCCAACCCCCAAAAAACTGAACTCTAATTAAGACACTTGCGTTTGTGTTTTATGTCCTCTGCAGTGGTTCTAATAGGAGAATCTGGTGTAGGAAAGAGCAACCTGCTGTCCCGCTTCACCAAAAATGAGTTCAACCATGACAGTCGCACGACCATCGGGGTGGAGTTTAGCACACGGACGGTGCAACTCAATGGCTTCACCATCAAAGCCCAGATCTGGGACACGGCCGGGCTGGAGCGATACCGGGCCATCACTTCTGCGTAAGTGTCAAGAACCATCACAGCTTTTATAGATCCATCACTATATACATGTGTACTCATTCTCACATTAGCCACTACTTGGTGAACCGAAAGAAAGGGATTGTCACCTTGTCCCTTTCAGTCATTTCAAACATATGAGCATGTAAAGAGCTGGAGAGCCCCCCCCCCCCCCGTAACAATAGCACATGCTAGCGCTAGCATGCTAGCTCGACCTCAATGGTAAAACACTGCTACAACACACACTAGTTTACCATAATCTACAAAAGAACTACTTCCATGTCCCTGTTCTGCAGGTATTCCACAAGTGGCCCTCGTTTAGAAGAAGTCTCCCAGCTAATCCTGCCTTTTACTTACCAAAGTTGTAAAAAGAAGTTGGTGCGCATGTGCAAGATTGTATAGAAGTGAGATGTCTCACTCTGTAGTTAAAACAGAGACCTAAACACACAAGATTAAAACTGGATCTGCAGCAACGTGGCATACAACAAATATGTTGTTTTTGGAAATCAAACCAAGTAAAACTATTCTGGTACAACCTCAAAATACAATTATGAACCTGAAAATGAGCATAATATGGGCGCTTTAACCCGGATAGCCATCATTGGCAAATCTCTTTATGTACAACTGCTTGGAAACAGTTTTTAATGGGTCAATGTAACACTGAGTAACTCTAAAACGCCTAAAAGTCTTAACTAGTGGAGATGTTGATGGTTCATACTGCATCACTCCTTTGTGACTAATAAAAGTGTTGTGTTTGTTCATAAAGAAGTACCGCAACTTTTAGGAACAAGGTGTGTATTTCCCTTATGTGTAATGAGTTAGAACTGAGGTAACTTACATGTATGTTGTGCTAGCAGATGCCCTGAGTAGACAATTGCACTTCTTTTTAAACATTCACACTTTTTAAGCAGCCACTCTGAAATTAAGATTTTAGAGATTTGTTTTTAAAATCAGGTTTCATGCTTGCTTTCTTGTTCGATAGTAGAGCAACCTGTATGTTGACTTCTTAAGGTGTTGCTGTTATCAGCCAAAACACATGAAAGACAGGCACCTAACAACCAGTACATTCCTGTTCCCAACTTGCACACTTGAGTCCCAAAATGCAATTGGTTAGAGCAGATATCTTTGTGTCTCTGTTCTGTGGGTGCTCCTGATTCATTCTTTTTTTAATTAAACTAGAAGGATTACCAGTGTGAAAACTGGTTTCAAAACAATAGAACTGTGTCAATTTTATTTTTGAGACAGGGATGAATCTGAGGATATCCTACACCACTGGATTAGCTCTTTTCTGACGCCTTGGCTTTTTGAGTAATTACTTGCCATCTTATTCCAGTCCGCAAATTCTCAATCCCAAGAAATTTCTCATTTGTGCTGTAACAAGCAGCTAAAACCTATTAAAGCGGAATTAATTAAATTGCTGGAAGAGGGGAGCAAAGATGTAATTGTGAAGGAAGTATTGATTGGTTCATGACTTCAGAGCAATTTTTAGACGCTTCGTTTTTTCCAGTTGACAGCAGGACCAACTGCCTAAATCTAATTTTTTTCATTTTAACAATGGATCGAATGACTCTGTGTATATTGAATGCGGCAACTCTCAGCTGTGGTCTTTTGGTTTTCCGGCCTACAACTTACCCGTTTAGTTCCACTGTCACTGCTCTCATGGAGTTGTTTTTGGCAGGTAAAAACCGGCTGGATGCCAGCTGCCCACCACCACACAGCAGACAGACGAAGTTACTGTGTGAGCATTTAGCAATAAATATTGGATTTACATAAATTGGCCAAGAGCATTACACCAAATGAATGATGATGTTGCTTAGTAAACTCCGAATGTGTAAATAGGCAACATGTTTACCATATCAACTTAAAAGGTGATGATATGTAAATAATGTGTTTAAAGCTTTTTCCGCTGCCCCCACGTGGCCAAAGAAATTGGTTATTACAGGTTTTATTGTCATTAGATTGCTAATGTGTAGCTTCATTCAAGTTATTTCCCTTTTTATTATATTATATTACCTTTATTTACCTACACAGGCAGGGCCACACTGTCCCTAAAAGTAAAAAAGGACAAATGTTACATAAAGATTAACTGTACAGACAATTTCCTCCAAACAGGTATTATAGAGGTGCTGTTGGAGCCCTGCTAGTCTTTGACATCACCAAACACCTTACCTATGAGAGCGTTGAGCGCTGGCTCAAGGAGCTGTACGACCACGCTGACCCCCACATCGTGGTCATGCTGGTGGGCAACAAGACTGACCTGGAGTCAGAGAGATCTGTGCCCAACGAGGAGGCTAAAGACTATGCAGGTACAACGTCAACAACTTTTACCTCTGAAAACCATAGGATTTGTATGTTCATTATTCATATGTAGTTAATGGAAACTGAACTTATTTTGATTGTAGAGAATGGAAATGAGTCTGCTCACCAAACAGCACATTACATTTCTATTCATTGATTGAAGATCAACAGTAAAAAGAATTGATTTGGGGAATACGGCTTTAAAGTGACACTAGCAACCAAATAACTGATGTGAATTTAATACATAACATGCTGCCTGTGGCCATCAAACTTTATAACTCCTCCCTCTAAGTGTCCGACACACACACTTAGAGGGGTTGAAACTGGACAATATTATCTGTATTGTGCATTAACACTGGCTTGTAATGTGTGCAATAACCAACTGCTACTATTATTATTATTATTATTACTTTTCACCATTATTACTTTTCACCATTGCAACACCTTAATTATGTTATTTATGTAAATACTGTATCATAATATACTATGTAAATATCCACACTCCTTCCACTCCATTTCTTATATTTCTAATATCTGAGCAACTGTAACACAGAGTTTCCCTTCGGGGATCAATAAAGTATTTCTGATTCTGATTCTGATAAAATGACTAACATAGCTGATTTGTATTATCTAGAAAAGAATGGTCTTTTGTATCTGGAGACGTCAGCTTTGGAGTCAACTAATGTGGAGGCAGCATTCAACAGTGTCCTATCAGGTAATTCATTGTAATGTATTTCACGTCTACTTTGTTAAAAGCCATTATGCAGGTGTGTTGTTCATGTTCAAATAAAGAGATACAAAGAGAATCAAATTCTGTGTGGGTGGCACGGTTGATTGCCTCAAAGCATCCCCCGGCCCCAGTTCTTTCTGTGTGTATGTGGGTTCTTTCTAATTTAGTCCCTCGAATGTCTTCCTCCCATCCAAAACATCCAATTCTGTGTACAGGATCACACATTTTACCATAAACATGCTAGAACAAGGCATTCCTGTGACCCTGGATTTAACCTCACATATTCAGACCTTCATCTCCTCAGCTCCTGGAGGTTTGGAAAAAAAGATTGGGTCTGAAAAGGTTCTGGATAAAATGGCCTTTGTTAGTCCTGAGACAGACATTTTTAGACAGACTGCTTTTGCAGGAAATAACTCTTTTGGTTGGAAATGAAAAACAATGCCGGTTTAGTTATTTTTTTAAGTGTTGCTGTCTTTTTTTAATTAACATTTGTGCATCATCAAATAATGGCTATTCTTTGATGCAATGGTACTTTTTACTTTCAAGTCCTGTGGACACACTGCAGCTTCTTTTTCTTCTAGCAAATTTTCAATGTATAATAATTTTTTAATTTTCTGCCTCAGAGATTCAGAGGAAGGTGAGCAGTAAAGAAGTGGTTCGGGGGTCTATCAGTGCTGTGTCCCTAAACAGCTCCAGCGCAGAAAACACAGAGGAGAGGAGGACCTGCTGCAAAAACATCTGATCACAAGGTCCTCCAGGAGCCCAGGGGCCTCGGAGGGGTGGGGTGGGGGGGTCCACATGGCAACCATGGTTGCCAATATACATGGCCCTTGCTTAAGTGATGTCACTTTGAAAATGGCCGTTTTACAAGTTGTACAAGCTGCATGATGGTGTGTTGTATTTAAAAGATGATTCATATGAATGTAGCTGGAGGTCAACATCAATCCTTTCAGAGTCCCTGTGAAATAGGTCAAAAGTAAAACACCTAACCGTGTTACCTGTAAGATAATATATTTACAATCCATGCACAGAATTGGAGAATGGAGTGACGTAGAAGGATCATGTTCACGTGTAATTGCAAATGACTGTTTTATGTTGGGTGGTTGGCGGACTGTGGGTCTTGCTGTCACTGCTGTGCTTGTGCTCCAGCCGATGATCGCAGATCGGGCTGATTACAAAACTGTTGAGAAATAAATGAATTATGGAGACAGCTGGACTGCTGCATGTTATTTGTGTCTTATAACAAAAGCTATGTCTTGTTCGTAGAAGAAATTTTGACATTTACCAGTTTGGAAAAGAACAGGTGTAAACATATATACAAATGATGGTGGAACTTTGTTTAGCTGCTTCAGTTTCCGTCTTTCAGGGTCCTGATATTGAGCATTTTGACTCCCTGTCACTGTCATGAGTTTCTGGAATATTTGAACTAGAAGTCAAGTAGTTATTAGGAATACCAAAACAGTAAGATTCACCACCTCAGCTGTGATTCAATTCAAGTGAAATGCTAGTTTCAAATCAAAATAATACACCCTGTATTTGGCCATGGTCTCTCTCTGATTCCGTCCTTTTTCAAACTCTTTCCCATCAAATGCGTGGCTGCAGCAGAGGTTCATAACCTTACAAGAACTCCATATTGAGGTCTAAATATTTTGGAGACTTCCAACAAATGAGATGCAAAGATGTAGAAACAAAAATGAATTTTAGGATGAATTGACGAACAGTAGCATCTCCAGTCGGCACAATACGTCAGGAGTATAAACCTTTTAAAGCATACTTATTTTTCCTGAGATAATCAGCTGTCCAATTAATGCTGCTAAACCCTGCCAGAATGTTGAGCCATGCACTTAATGAGTACATATGGATATCGTACATTACATTACATGTCATTTAGCTGACGCTTTTGTCCAAAGCGACTTACAATTGGTATATGTCAGAGGTTGCACGCCTATGGAGATACTAGGGTTAAGTGCCTTGCTCAGGGACACATTGGTTGATGTATCGCATTGGGAATCGAACCCAGATTTTCCACAATAAATGCATGTGTTATTTCCACTATGCCATCAACACCACATAGAGGTAATAGTGTTTTTCTTCCTGCTGCAGATGTAACAACAGTAAAATCAAACCAGCTGTCAGTTTTATGGAGAAATAGTGGATTGCCTGATAAGAGACAGAAAAAATAGAGTCAAACTAACACACTGGACTTTTATCAAACACAACATATCAGCTGGTTTGTGTTACGATTCTTCTGAATCATAGTTCCTCCCTGAGTACCACAATATGAAAACAGTGTGTGAAACCTGTAGTGAAACCTCCTCTTGTTGATGAGCTACACACTGACCCATTAGAGGCTGTGAGCTGTTTCAGGGAAACTTCTGCCAAATGCTAAATTGTTGGAAATACCAAAAACTGTCCAATAATGTACTGTTTAGACTGATGTGTTATTGATTATAACACATAATATGCATGCAATTGTTTATCTAGATAATACGGCCTCATATCTAATGCTTTTATATCCCACATTTCAGGATCTATATCTTAGATTGTAATTAAAATAATGCATATATGTTACATTGACAATATTTGTGTCTAAGTAAGTAAGTTGGACTTTGTGAGATACTTTTTGTGCTTTTTTCAAAAGATGTTATGAAATGCGTTGGGAGTTGTTGTGAGTAGGAAAGGTAAATTTCAAAGACTGTAACATTGTCAACCTGTTTTAATTATTTCAAAAGCACAAAATCCACTCCTGCAAATTCTTAAACCAAAAGCCTAACTTCAATGTATTTAATGACACTTTAAGTATCCATCTGGATACCACGAATGTTAGTCAGAAATGACAAAAAAAAAGAAGTTTTAAAGTCTGCATTGGATATCTTTAAATCCTGTTTTCTCTGTACTTTTGTCATCAATTGCATTGTATTGATACAAATAAATAAACACTTACTATTTCAACTTAAAATGGGCATATCTTTCTTTCATATTGGCTGGGAATGATTTCTTTCATGAATGTATATTACGCGTACATGTTTGCCCCCCATATATGCCTACTGTAAGGAGAGAAAAAAAGAAGGAAAAAAAACGAAATCATTCTTCTATAAAAGGTTTCCTGTACAGTTTGACAGCTTTTTAGGCGAGGCAATGCAGCTTTTTATGTATAGCACATTTCAGCCACAGGGTAATTCAAAGTGCTTTACATAAATCTTTAAAGAGCAGTTAAAAACAATTATTTATCTTCTTTCACACAATACTCATAATAACTTTTCTTTTACCTTATCTCTAGAATGCCAGTATTTTTGTTTTTTTAGATTATGGATCATTGCAAAAATTATATTTGTTTTCAGTCTCTAAGAAGCTGTCAATCAGTACCATCGAGAATGTCGTCCCAAAAAGCTTTTCCTCTAGGAGTAAATGTCCTTCTTTAAAAAATGTATGACACGCTTATTGTTGCGTTTAACCTGAGGCTCGATTACCTGTTGAGTCTTGGGGCCGCATATGCCATCCAGACAGGCACAAATCATGACCGACACCACAGCGGACCAATTGGGTTGACGTTGGTGACAGGTGTCGATCAGCTACTGACCATTAGTAGGAAGTCAGGGGCGGGACAAAGAAACTGACGTTACGTCTCAGCCTCGGTGATGGTAAGTGACAGTGGGTGAGGAAAACGAGGCTAAACTTTTTCTGCTACTAGTTGCTGTTGGTTGTTTATATGCTTGACAACAACGGCATCGTCACATTATTTTACTTTGAATGTAAGACAGCGTTATTGTCGGTTGAGTGAGAATTTTCCGTCTTCCGCGTGAGGCTAACTAACGTTAAAGTCGTGAACGGTGGTCTGTCGGTCACGAAGTAGCTGAATTACACAGAAGTTTGTTCGACTTCGAGTTAGTTTAATACGTAGAGACGCCGAAGAAAAGAAGCTATGACCAACAGAGAAGACGAATATGACTATCTTTTTAAAGGTGAGTAGCTGTATGTCTTATAGCTAGCTAGTTAGCTAAACTTCGACACAAGCCTTCACCTGTGAGCAAATGTCATTTGATGCCGAGTTATTAGATGTGTTGTTGACCTCCTACCAACAAGGTGTACGACGACATTAGTCCTAGCTAGAGACAAAGGCACCTGCTGTTAGCTGTAACTTGGAAATAATACATATATTACGACACCGTGTTTCAGACGTTTACCCATATTATTATAAAATACAGACAGCTTGTAAATACTATTAAGCAGCATCCGCAGTAGTCATCTTTTTGCAGGCCGATGATGTAATCATGTTAGGATGGGGAGTTGGTCAACAAGGGGGTCATAATCTGAGGCAGGGCAAGAAATCAGAACAGTCTCATCCAGACGTGCTTAGAGAATAAATGGAGTTTGGTCCACTAGTTTTGTACCTGTACTTCATGGTGTACTTGGAGTTTAAATCTACATACAAGTTTCGGCACTTGTCAATAACAGCTATCACCTGCTCCAATTCTGATACCACCTTAACTCTAACATACAGTATTAGCATCATTTATAGATATCCACACAATTGCCTGTTGACAAGTTAATTTTAACATTCTCCATAATATGCAGAAGCACTATCCCACCATGTGTCATCTAGTATAGAAGATACTGTAAAGATACTGTAACTGTATACCTGGGGAAGGGGGAGGGGGGGTGGTATCTGGTACAGTAGTTCCTAGTTGGACAATGTCATAAGCAAAGGGGAAATGAAGTCCATGGTTTGTTCAAATATAGAACAAGCATGTGTGGTCAAACTGGAAATACCTGTGTGTGTGTGTGTGTGTGTGTGTGTGTGTGTGTGTGTGTGTGTGTGTGTGTGTGTGTGTGTGTGTGTGTGTGTGTGTGTGTGGAGAGATAGAGAAGATGAGATTTACTTACTTGCTTGCTAATAAAATGACTCAACTCCTGGTGACCAAATAGCAAATTTATCTGAATCATGTGCAGCGGCACAAGGGCACTGATAAGGTATCTGCTACCTTTTAGGCTTTCGGTTAAACCAGGAAAGAGCTGTGGCTTTTTATTGTTACTACAACCTTTTTTTTTTTGTTCCTCGCTGTTAGATGGCATGAGTCAGGTTGTATGAGGTGTTAGTGAGTCACATAAACCTTTTCCCTAGTGATGGAGACAGGAGTCAGTGCAGGAGGTCATCCTGCTGAAGCGTTCTTGTACTGCTCATGTTCATCTCAGACATTTCATACTCACTGCTTCCTTGCCTTTTACAAAGCATCTCTATTTGGATTAAAACCCCATTTCCCCCAACAGAGTAAAATATGTATGTGTACATAAATAAAAATTTAGCACTAATAAGAAAATTATTATCTAACTTTAATAGAAGGTATCTACTTTTTATTGTCACCATTAGCCAGAATTATACACTGCTTTAATTTCACAAAAATGGAAGTGATATAATTGGATTGTGATGGTGACCTTTTATTCCATTTACAGCGATTTAAGATATGTAATTTTATCAACTAATCTGACTAAACGGATGGAAAGTCTCAGATTCTCAGTTATTATTTTGTTCCATTCTTCAGTCATACTTTTAGACAGTCATAGATTAGGCTGCATCACTGGGTGCAGTGCATCTGTATTTCTTGTGAAGAAAATGAAGAATGCAAACCGTACAATAGTTTAGCGAATGGGTGTGTAATGCAACCATGATATTACCTGTCTGATGGCAGAGCACCTGAAAATGGTTGCATAATGTTTTTTGTCCTCCGCCCAAGATCTTTTGTCTTTGACAAAATGGAGTATGACAATGTTACCTTTTTAGGTGTGAAGGAGAGCGACGCTGTTGTTATGAGTAGACCCATTGGTTCCCCATATTTTAATTATTTCAAACTCTAAATAATCCAGACCTTAATGTGAACATGTTTTTACTTGTGTCTGTTACACCATAGTACCACGGACAATTTTACAGGGTTTCCCTTTAGAATGAGCAGTATTGCTTCAGTGCAAGTGTAGACACAGTGGTCCGTTTGTAAATGCAATTTCAACATTCCACAACAAGTTCCTATTTCATAATAGCAGGGTGGTGTGTTGGTGTGGTTGGTTCCTTTTGACAAACTGACTCACCTGATAATTGTGTAAGTATTTTTCTGACAAACTCACACCCTAATAATGTCTGTTTTATCATCTTGATTACACTCTAAGCATTACAAGAGTAGCTCACGGCTACATTGGAAATGTACTTATTTACTTATTTCACCCCATGTCAGTAAACACTCACTTAAATATAAACCAAAGCAAGGCCTTGTAGTCATTGATAGGGATCTTAGCAGATTTCAGGGATTTGTATGCGTTGTTTGGGAAGTGTAAAAGGGTAGCCATATTAACCAAAGCAAAGTGCTCAGCATTTACACAAACGTCAGCAGAGTTGAGCTCAAATTCTTTTTTTTTTGCTCAGTTTTAGCAGTTGATGTTTAAATGTGCGTGTTTTTTTTTTTTTTAAATGATATAGGCTATAGCCTTTAAAACAGCAGGACTGCTTTAATTGGACTATACAAATGTATCTGGGCATTGTGTGGTATAATGTATGTCTCATATGTCCAATCATTGGTTTCACCTGTTCTCAGTCTGCGGGTATTTCCTAAAAAGAGCAGGTGGTTGTGATATTATGTCAGCTCAGTGGGAGTCCCCTGAGTTTCTGCTCAACCTCAGTTGGGAGCAACACGCATGCGTCATTGATGAGGCAGACACTCTATCTAAATTTCATCATTAAATTTTAAAAAGTCAATTCATCTTGTTCACTAACTTCTTTGTGGTTTAATGAACTATTCTACCAAAGCTGCAGCCATAAAGTATGCTCTGCTGCTCAAACACAGATATGTGTAGTCTGTTCTCCATATGAGATAGTTTTGTACCAATCAGTCAAAGGAATTAAAGTAGAAAGAAAACATTTTGTTGGCAGGTAGAGTGTACAATACACAGTGTGACCAATGGTGACTGTCCTTTCTTTATTCATCAGAAAATCCTCTTCTTTTCTTTTTCTTTTTTTTTCCTTTAGTGGTGCTGATCGGAGATTCAGGCGTGGGGAAGAGTAACCTACTGTCTCGCTTCACCCGAAATGAGTTCAACCTGGAGAGCAAGAGCACCATTGGGGTGGAGTTTGCCACGCGCAGCATCCAGGTAGAAGGCAAGACCATCAAGGCTCAGATCTGGGACACAGCGGGACAGGAGCGATACCGAGCTATCACTTCTGCGTGAGTATTGTACATCTTTGAAGCCTTAGTGGAAGCACCGCTACACTGTTGTGCACTGACTCGTTTCTAGACACTGGCGCATAAACCCATTTCATACAAGTACACGCTCATCTAATTACAATATTTTGTCTTTTAATCACTTATGTCCAGCATACATGCAGAAAGGCACAGTTCCACGTGCACTGGTTAAAAAAACATACACGCATGGATTTTGTTGACATAGATGCATTGGATCTTCGAAGTGCCTCTTTTGCTTCCTCATGCATGTGCATTGTGCGTTTTTTTTGTTAAAACTGTTATTCACAGTCACAGGAAGTTAGGGTGCATTAGCAATGGCTGGGGTTGTAGGTTAAGGGTAATAAACCTCCAACCATCCTTTGTTCATAAGTTTAGTTTAGTCTAACTAAAATAGTTAGAAAGAGATATTCTGAACTGATTAACAATGCAAACTGTAGTTTTTAATGCTCAGGGCAGGAAGTATTTTGTTAATCACAGCGTCTTCCTCATATCTAGATCAAGTTCCCATCCCAATATTTCTTTTTGAGCTGATTACCTCAATGAGGTAACCTCCCCTGCGGCATTGGCATATACTGTATCAAGCCCCCACAGGCACTGAGGAGGCAGACAAGCAAGAGCAGCCAGTTTTTAATAAAAAAAAATGAAAGTCAGTCAATGTTCACTTGTGTTTTGAGTTTTGTCTGCAGTTCTTTTTGGCTGTACTGTTACTTCAAAGCCGAGCCCAAGTGACACACCTGCAAAGAATCCTGAATTCAACAGGCTTTGACAAGAAAATGTTGTCTACTCCAATTTATATCCTGTTCAACTCCTCTTTGTCCAGGTACTACCGTGGCGCAGTTGGAGCTCTCTTGGTTTATGACATTGCCAAGCACCTGACATATGAAAATGCTGAGCGCTGGCTGAAGGAGCTGCAGGACCACGCAGACAGCAACATAGTTATCATGCTAGTGGGAAACAAAAGTGATCTACGCCACTTAAGAGCGGTGCCAACAGAGGAGGCCAAGGCCCTTGCAGGTATTGTGTGTTGTGTGTGTGTGTGTGTGTGTGTGTGTGTGTGTGTGTGTGTACGTACGTACATATAGTATCTAGGACTGCCTTTCTGATTATTGCCAGGTTAAAGATGTGATAATGAACATAGATGGACTGAGGTAGACCCCAGCTGCTTTTAATTAGGTTCTTAAGTAATTAATAACATACCGGTATGCGTATTGCCGAAAGGGAATTTGATTAATGCTTATATTTGTGTCATAAGCTTCCTTTCAGTTTAGTTTGTACTGTTATAACATTTTACATAACTATGTCCTGCAAATGTCATATACATATACACATACACACATACACACACTGTATATCTCTATTTATCTCTCATCTATACGTGTGCGTTGGTGTCTCTGTCTATTACTAAGAGAATTCTCTGTGTGTGTGTGTCTGTGTCTGTGTCTTGTCTATACGTGTGCGTTGGTGTCTCTGTCGATCACTAAGCAAATAGCAGGGCCGGCGTGTGTGTGGTATAGCGAGTGAGAAGGTGACAATAATTAGCTTCAGCGAAAGTACCAACTCTGGAGTCATAGTGTGAGAAACAAAGAGTCTCCCCTGTGCTTATTGACCACGGTCGGAAAGCTGAAGCAGGAAAAGTTAACCCTCTCCTTGATGTTATTTATGGAGAATGATAACCTGGTAATGCAAAGCCACCAAGCCGCGGCCAAGTCGGCCAATCATAGTTGTTGTGGTCTGCCTCAACTTTTTTTTTAAGGGGTGCACGTCAGACTGCAGCGTGGATTCTGGTGTAAAGTCTGTATCTCCACGTACCTAGGTATGTACCCACGGCATTGATTCAACACAGCAGGATAAATGGGCCTATGAAAAGGAGTATATGTAAATTAAAACGACTCTATGTAAATTAATTAAACCTCCATTTATCTTGGTCCTCTGAGAACTGCAAGGCTTTGTTTCAGACCAGGTTTATTTTTTACAATGAGCCTTGCAATATAATTTTGTCATCACTTTGACACTATTTTCGAGCATTTTTACTCTTGACCTTGAGTTTATTGGCTTGTGTCAGATTCAGTGTTGCATTTGCTTTGACTGGTAAATGACTTTTGGTAGGACTGCCTGTTAAGAACGTGTGTTCTGTTCATATTTTAGAGTAAAGAAATTGGTTTTCCAAATGATTGATAAATAACGTTTGTGCCTGCCAGTGAATTCAGTTTTGTTTTTCGGTACCATGAACTTAATATATGATGTCTCATTTACATAGAGACCATGTGCTGGTCAGGTCCATGCAAATGTATTGGAATGACACAAATGAGTTCTCCTGATGATGTCTTCCTTCCGCCACTGTGGGGCAATTATCCCCTCACCTATGATCCTAATCATTTTATACTAAATTTAATTTTTGTTCATAATCTTTATATACTCAAATTGGATTGTACAGATTCCAAAGAAAGATCAAATCGGGAAAGTTACAGTGATATGTTATTGGTACTGAAACAAGTACCAATACCAAAACAAGTAAACAATAAATACATCAATTTCATTTTGTTTTGGATATTATCAGCGAAGAAATGGACAAAACTGTATAGCGCCCCTTTAAGAAGCTTAAAAATCACCAATTAATATTCTATCAATTGATTTAACAATTCATCGACCAGTCGTTGCAGCTTTCTTATCATTTACTAAGTAAAAGCGCATGATGCCAAGTACTTAGTGGTTACTTATTAACTAATGGGAAATGTCTCTCAGTTCCACGTCCAACCTTTTTGGTTGTTAGTCAGATCAAGTAAGCATAAAAACATTTGACAACTTTTTGATAGTAATTTGTCCGTTAGTGTTTGTTATAGTTCTTTTTTAATGGAATTTATTTTGACATTTCACAGAAGAAAAAGCACAGGTGGAAATGATGAAAATGAATAATTGCTGAATTCCATTTTACTGCTTTGGTTTCAGAGTCCTGGCTCACTGTCATGACATACTGAGACACAGGAAGGGAACAAAGTCAGTGTTAACAGTGACATCTGAGCTTTCTCTACTATGACAAGTTTAAAATGTTTGCTGTGAAAAGGGACTATTTTATAGCGTTAAAATGTAGTTAGTCTCTATATGTATAACAGTAGTTGCTTTTGGATCAGAATGTAAACCATTAGAGTCTCCTTTCTAACAGTATTGCATTTCATCAGTTTGTAAATATACTTTACAGAGCAGACCAGTCAGTTGTCACACAAGCTATTAGATTTTCTATAATTACAAAGCAGTTCACACAGTGAACAATCAAACACAAAGCAGTTGAAATGACTGGGGAGAACCCCGGAGTGAGCGCATTATGCAGAAGAAATCAATCCATGAATCAGTTCGGTGTTAATGCCAGTACAGTACAATGCACCTCGGCTTAATGTAGTTATGAAAGCTTCAAAATATTGCAGGCCTTTAACATGTTGTGGCATTCTGTGCATGTGTGTTTTACAGAGAAGCATGGCTTGTCTTTCCTGGAGACATCAGCGTTAGACTCCTCTAATGTGGAGCTGGCTTTCCAGACTATTCTCTCAGGTGAGTTTCACTTGTTTCATTTGTTTAATAATATTAATAATACATTGAATTTATATAGCACTTTTCGCAGACTCAAAGTTGCTTTACAGGCGAGGTAGAAAACATTAACAATGCAAAACAGCAAAGACTAGTAAAACAAAACAAGGTTCAGGCACAGATGAAAAGGGAGGGGGGTGTAATGCTGCAGATAGGCAGAGGTGAAAAGATGGGTCTTGAGGCGGGACTAAAAGATTTTGTGTTTAGTGCTTGCCTTTTTTTGTTTGTTTTAATAAAGTTTTAGAATAAAAATGAATTTTTCTTCTGAAGGGCACTGATATCTAAAGCTCCTAAGCCATCTAATAATAATAATGCTGTGTAAATGTGAAAA
The DNA here is from genome assembly GCF_013103735.1 of Etheostoma cragini. Taxonomy (NCBI): domain Eukaryota; kingdom Metazoa; phylum Chordata; class Actinopteri; order Perciformes; family Percidae; genus Etheostoma; species Etheostoma cragini. The sequence continues at coordinate 23,568,551 of NC_048412.1, read as the reverse complement.
TGTTACATTTCCACCTGGACTGTGAGGATTTACACAACATCACCCATCAACTGCCACTAGATGGCAGAGCGATCCAACAGATCAGTTCTCCATCCCCATAGCTGATGTGCAGTCTGTGGCAAGAACACCACCTTGATCTTTTTTAAGGTCAAAAATATGAGTAATTGGTACAATGAAAGGCCACTCAGCCAATCAGTCCTGGTGAGAGACGCTATTAAGATGGCCAAACCACTAATGGTCTTTGTTCATGGTCACAAATCCACTTTGACCCACTGTACTATATGCACCTGTAAAGAAAGAAAGAAGAAGAAAAAAAAAAAATGTTGATAGTTGTTCACAGATATGTTTTCTTAAGTAAATGTCTATGAGCCCTGTGCCCTGGAGGCATATAGCCACACCAACAAATGTATTTGATGTTGGAGATTTGGTAACATGGACAAAAAAAAGCAATTGTTGTGACTGAGTCAACCCCTGGAGTGACTAAAGGGGCAATCGAACAGTGAGTGGTGCTTCCACTCAAATTGCTCCAGGGGCTATCGGTCTGCAAGTATGCGCCACTTGCTGTTTATATTCTGCTTCTACTCCATGTTCAATTCCCAGACGCAGCAACTTGAGCCATTCTGCCCACACCACAGCTTTATCAGTCATTTCAATTCATAAAAACTTCAAACCAACAAGCGTCATTGAGCTAACGTAGCTAATTATCTCATTAAGGGAGGAGAAGAGAGGAAGTATGCAGTGCATTAGCAGGCCAGTGAACGCTGAACTTTAGACCTTGTGGAGCAGATAAGATGTCACATGTATAGATATTAGCAGCAGACAGATTTAGGTTGGAGAGGGTCATCCTGGTGGATTATATACAGTGTGTGCAGCAGTTGGTGCTGTGTAGGGTTTGTAGTAATGAGTCATAGTTTCACTACCTGACGTGTCCCTACACAGTCAACCAGGAGTCTTGTTTTGCTTTAGACCTTGCTTCATAAGCAGTTGATGAAGTTTTTAATTCATGGCTGTTTTGTTACACATCTGGCTGTAGAGTTAAAGTGGCAATGTACAACAGGGAATCAGAGGGGTGTTTGCAGTAGACGTGCTTTGCTCTCTCTGAGGTTGATCAAATGACCACCCCAGTAGCATCTAAGCCATGTTAGTGACAGATAAACTCCACTTAAAACAAAACAACACTTAAGTTCACCTGTGTGTTTGAACAGCTGTTGTCCGCCGAATATGTAACTTTATTATATTTTCTTACCAGCATGAGCATGCCGGATCACAGATGCAAGTCCCACAATGTGTAATTTTTATTTATTTGCAAGTTCAATTTAAACTGCATTGCAAATTATAGCAATGGGGAATGCCTGAAATGAGACTGGGTACTGCCACATGACAGAGTGATGCAAGTTTAGGATGGAAAGAATCCTTAACTGCTGCCAGGAGTCTGGATAGAACAATTGTTTTGACAACAGTTTTGACATGCCGTTTTTCCTCGTCACAATATGGGCCACTGTTGACTGGATTTTATAGGCATCTTTAGTAACTCATTCCCTTTCACCTTTTTTCTCCATCACAGCCATCTACAACATCGTATCTCAGAGGCAGATGTCAGGGCGAAGCGACTCAGACTTCTCACCAGCCTCCAACGTAGTGCCCATCACGGTTGAGCCCACCCAAAACTCAGCCACTAAGGGTGTCTGCTGCCAGAGCAACTGAGACCTTACCACTGACCTCCTCCTTCACCTCCACGCATTTGGAGAAACAGCCAGATAGACAAACAGAGACAGGCAGGGAGAAAGGACAGACAGGTAGAGATAACCATTTCACACAAGGACATTTGTACAGGGGTTAATTTGTCTATTGTCTGGTTAAGAAAACTTAATACAGTTGAAGAGGGAGACCAGTGAACAAGGGATCGTAAAGAAGGGGGGGAAGAAAACAGGTGTGATGCACCATACCCAGTGCATTAAGCTTTTTGAAAGAGGTCACAATCAGAACTGATTTACAATCTAATGAAAAATGTAACACATTATGTGGTCCCTTTTATCATCACGATTTCTGTCTTTGAAAGCAGTCCTCTATTTTGAAAGCTCTATTTTACAAGCCAGTAAATGCTTTCTCTCAGTTTTCTACCACCAGGATATTGGGCAATAAAAATCCACATCCAAAAGACTGAACTGCTACCCCTCTGTGGCCACCATCATTCCCATTTTCCCTAAATGTATAATATTCAGAAAATAACACCCCTTACTATATTTATTGAACACTAGATTAATGTCTTGTTTGGGCAAAGGGTTTGCAATTTAAACACTATTTGGATTAGTTTTCCACACTTCATTGCTTTGCAGCAAAGGTAGCGCTTGCCCAAAATCATATATTTATGTGAAGGAGCTTGTAAGGGCAACTACCCCTCACTAATGGAGAAACAAAGTCTTCAAGTCATGTTTCCTAAACGCACATGCTGGAATTTGGTCGAAGTTGGTCGGTTCAAATTGTCTTCCACCGGGCCACAAAGAGCAATAACATCGCTCCCTACCAGTGACATGTAATTTCTTTTTGATTGCTTTTGATCTTTGTTTGGAAGGCTTTCCTGCTCTGAGCACACTTTGTACTCAACAGATGAGTCATGCTCTTGCAGCTATCCCATCTCATTTAGAGTTAACGCTTTGCAAAGCTTGCATTACTAGATAATAGGTTAACTGCATCACAAGTTGGTTGGGTGGCAGTACCGGCTCTTTTGATGCCTGTTTCACCTCTGCCCTGAACCTTTGGGTGAAGTGGGAGAGATTAGGGAATTGGTTTATATGCATGGGCAACCTTGTGCTGCTGCTGCTGCTGCTGCTTGCTGGGATAGATAGATGGATAATGTTTCAGGGGATGAGGTAGTGAGGGCACTCAGCCCTGCCCTGCTCCTGTGGTCTCTGATGCACCCGAGATGGCTTGTTTTACTGTAAGTGAAATCCTCCACTGCCTGCTACCTACTCCTCTCTGTCTCTTTCTACACTGTATGTAACTGGAACAGGACTCTGGCTTCTGGGATCTCCCTGAGGTCTGCCCTCGCCCTCACTTGTCTGTATTTCCTGTGGAGGGGGCGGCGGTGGTATTCAGGAGCCAGGATTGGGTTTGTTAGGATCTAATAGTTTAATAGATGAGGAAAAGGTGAAAGGATGGTAGTGTTAGAGGGACTTAATTATTTCCAAAGGTTATGCTCACAGATGGTGTTTATCTTGGTTAATGTTTCCACATCAACACTGTCTTAAACTGGATGGTGTAGGTTAGGGCTTTTTAAGCATTTATTCTAATATATGTATATTTGGACTGCATATGTATAAATAAATCTCATTTGTTATAGCCTGCCTCTTCTTATGTCTCTTAAGATATTTTTAAGCAATAAAGGCTGCAAGTTGCTGGCTTTTTCATTAAAGAATCTGGGTAAAGGCAGGATTAAATTATATTTATTCTGAATGTCCACTGTAATTTGATAATGATAGTTCCTCTGATCAATGAGATTAGAATATGAATAGACAGTCATCAAAGGATCAATTTAGCCATACAAACCTTTTTTAAACAAAAAATGCAATTGGTTTCAATTGGTAATCATTTCATTTTTGTTTTATTAGAAACATTTACAATACATCTTGAATCTTGGAAAAATAACAAAGAACCAGAACTAACATGGCGCAGATACAATAATAATAAAAATGTCTCCAAAAAATGTAGTTCACAAAAAAAACATGTGCTATAACAAATAAACCTGCAATATGATATGCCTTGTAAGGGCATACCATACTGTAACAGAGTTCAAAGACTTCTTTTTATTTTATTTTTTATTTTATTTATTTTTTCCATCCATCAAAGTTGACGGTCAGCCACTGAGGGCCACATTGGCAACCCTCTTTCACTGTTCACAGAGAAACCAGAAACTAACGCCAGCTGATGCTGGCCCAAAAGCTAATGCACTACAACCACTATTAGACCGGTATGAAACACCTCTACTGTGCTGGAAAAAAATTGGAAACGCTACCAAAGACAAACTGTCAGACTGTAGTGGCCTCTTTGGAAAAGGTTGCGAGTTTCACCAGCCAGCGCCACTTCAGTCCCCATCCTTTACGTGCATCAGAAAATGTGCCATTGTAGTGTTTTTGTCAAGTTTTTCTTATCCGTTTCAACTCGTACACAAACTTCAAGTTAATTCATATGAGGTGCAAACGGTCTTTCATCACCAACCGGTAACTGAGAATATAAAATCCAACTTTGATGTGGGGACTGAAATGGTCTCTTTGCCTGGCTCCAAACATGTCAACTTTTTCAGTTTCCAAAGAGACTCCAACTATGAAAATCTACAGAGGAGAAATGAGTGCACTGATGTTAAAGCATAACACAGGGCCTGCACCATTTCTCCTGTCTAAGTGACCATACAACATACATGCAAGCTAGTACGGTAATGAACCTGTTGTGTGTGTGTGTGTGTGTATATGTGTGCATCAAGTAACATAGATCTACTACACGGTGCGCTTTTGTCTTTCTCAGGTGCCTTCGCTCAATTTGCACATTTCACCTAATTAACATATTAGGGAAAGTCTCATAAAAGGCTTCCTCTAAAATGATTAGGCTCTGTCACTATTGATCACAAACTGTCCTGAGTAGTAGATGTAGAAAATGTGTGAATGAAAGTGTACAAGTTATGTGTGGCCCCAATGGCGAGAGGGTCACAGCTGCCTCATTCACTCCAAGCATTGTAGTCGTAACATGTTTTATACGTTCGATAAGTAAAAGCGAGTTTAGATTACAGAGGAAATGAGTTATGTGTTTCAGTCAGTAACATGGGGTTAGTTGAAGGGGGGAAGGGGTTACAGCAAGCAGCACTGCACAAAGAATGCTGATGCAGGAAAAATATATAATTGAGGCACAAAATTGATGCTCTGTGACTAAAATATCTCCAAATTCTAAAAAATATTATATTATTTTCTGTAATTATTCCATTGTGAATGCACTGATGTTAAAGTAGTGCATGTCTGAAGTTAAAATTTCAGCTCTGGGGAGCTCTCGTTCCATGTCCGTCATTAAAGTACACGGACAGGTGAGCATCCACAACTTTCATAAATAAAACTTCTAAACTTATTTTCTCATTTTACTTATTAGTAGAAACTGACCTCCCTGTGTTTAGAAATATATTAACTTCTTGTCATTTTAATTAAAAAACAAAATGTCTTGAGGTTACTCATAAATATGTTGCTTCATTTTTTTTTTTTTTTAACTTTTCATAAATAACATCCAGATACTGACTTTTTTCCTCTGCTTTCTATGAAATAATAACCCATGTTAGCAAAATAGATTTGAGAAACTGTAATATGTTTTTTTTTTTTAATTCATTTTAAGTTACTTTCTATAAATGTATGTGGAAGAACTCAAATATAGTCTACGTTGAAAACCTGTTGCAAATTCTCTCCATAAAACAAAGAAAAACTTAAAGCTCACTTGTAAATTGACAAAACAATAAGCATAAGGAGTGCATTGAGTTGAGTGGTCTTTTTTTTTTTTCCTTTTCTTTAAAACATTCAAATGCATACTTTCTCAATGTGTGATTTAGACAAGTTGGTACAATTGCTTAAGTGCATCCATTGAGAATAAGGATTTCCTATCACTCCTTAAAAGGGATTCTACATAAATGCATAACGACCTTTTCATATCAAGAGAAGAAAAAAACAATAGTTTCTACCATTACTATAATAGTAAGATTAATACAATATTGTAAATAATACTAACAAGAACTTAATAAATCAAGTGTCACTGAGTCACTCCACCCCTTTGTTGCTCCACTGAATTAAAGACTTTTTCATATTGGGTGAGCTGGACAAATGAAACTTACACCATAGCATATTCTTAAGAATCATTTAACTTAATGTATTAATTAGTAAAACTACACAGTAAATATATGATTTTAAACCGATGTTCACTTAAAGGTCTTAAAGCTTTTTATACACTTCAGGTATCAGGCTGATGAAACTTTATGAGATCTTAACTTTTTTTCCTGATAAATCTTACCTAATGTACTATATTTTACTAACATGCAGTTAAACTCAAGGATACAGTTAATGGCTCTCTAGACGATATCAACTAAAACCACAGTGATGTTTTGTTTGTTATCACACTGCAACCTTGTTAACATCTAAATCCTTACGGTTTACAATGAGGGTTTTAAGAATTAGGAATTCAGCCTGAATTTTCACTGGCTTGTCATTGTCATCACAGTCTGTTTTGTTTTTTTTAAATACGTGGGCAGTCCTTTTTTCTTTTTTAAATCTGAACTCAACCAGATCAGGCAAGTTTTTCAGAACGATGAAGCCATTCACTGGACTGTTTTTCTCCCATTAACCTAACCATGACAATAGAAAACTACTCAAAGGACTGTGTAAGTGCCAGGATGTGCTTTAAGCTGATCTCTTTGGGGAGAAGTAAGTCTGTTACCGGCGCCTCTGTAGTATTAAACTAATCTTACAACACTGAAACGTGATATGCCTTCATTTCACAGATATCGATGGAGTGGCCTCTAAGATTTTTGGGTAAACAGAGTAATTCTAGCTATGAGATTATTTCTCAATAATCCTGATTCAATAAACTCTTAACCAAGTTGATTTTGATGCTAAAATAAGTTAACTAAAGTGATAAGTCCTCTTCTTGTGTTTTGTTCTTTGGCTATGTCTGACCTTTTTCTTTCAAAAACAATACAGATGAAAAAGAAAAAAAAAGTAGATGCAAAACAAGTATAAAAATTCATGAAAAATATCATTACTATGTAAACAGAAATCATCTTAAGATATGCTATAAGTAACACCTCTGCCCTTGTATGTAACTTAAGGACTAATGAGGGTAAAGAATCAACATGAGTGACTGGTACAGCACATTGTGTCATGTTTGTCCTACCCTCTTCTTCTCAGTGCTGTTATTTTGACTAAAGCCTTTGAGACATCAGTCCGTCATAAGCAAATTCACCAGCTCCTGCTTTTTAGCAAACAGGCAGACCTTGGTGCTTATGCTCTGCTCTAGTTGTTTGTTTACACTTGACAGATCACTTTTACAGCGCAATGAGATTTCCTCTAAGCCACAGAAATTGCAGTTTTATCATTTCAGCAGAAGGAATCATTGACCCACCCTGTGACCTGATTGATAAACGTAAAAAATAAAATAATTAAGCAATCAGAACGACTTAAGACCCTGATGAACACAACAAGAACAATTACTTATCCTGAAACTCTTACTAATTAATTATATCTCTGTTTCTACACTGGCATGAATCCATAATGAATTTTAAGCAGATATGAGACATGAATGCAATGGAATCATCCTAATAATCACGGTCAATTTCTGAATAGAATATTATTTAAAGAATTGACTTAGAAGGCTTCTCTGTTTATTGTCCCAGTATAGTCCTATTATTGCTTTTCATCCTAAGATACATAGAAACGGATTCATTCATTAGGGGTTATTACACATACTATTCATTCCAGTTTTTATTTGATTTGATTTATACATCAGCGGCATCATAAAGGATATTCATTATTACAGTTTATAGTAGTGTCTGGTTAATTTCTCATCTATATATTTGGATGAAATACTTAAGTTAATCAGTTTAAATAATTTGTCTTAAATGTATGGATCTATCTAATATACTATTATAGTCAAAACGGATGATGGGACGCATATATAAAAGATTTACTCTCCCTAAAACTCAGACATTTTGAATTCCATATGCTAAAACATTGACAATGACACCCTCAGCTTGTAAAAAATAATCAAAACCTCACTTCAAGCAGGCCTTTGGATGTTCATAACTGACACACATACTGTATTTACATAGATGCTCAGAGTGCGTTCCATAAAGTACAATACTTATTAACTTATACAGCGTCTAAACAGGGAGAATCTCCAATAAGCCCTCTCTTCATTAAGCCAGTACAAAACCCAACCAAGTCATTAGCACTGACTAAATGGATGAGAGGTCTCCCACATGACCACTAGTACTACTGTAGTATTAAGAATAACAAGAACCACCAGAATACAAAAAAATGATAGGGAATCCTTATGTGCATGTCTTTCAAATTCTATGAAACGTATTTCACCATCAGTGGTCGGTTTGGTATTAATCAAATGCGCATGTTTTGTAATAAGGTGCTTTACTCTATAATTTAAGCAGTGTTTTAAGAGCCTAATTTCCTGAATCCCTCTTATCCCAACCCAAGCAGTTTGATTCACATTCTTTTCTCCAAAAATAAGTACTTTAACAGTTATTTAAGGGGGCGGTTCTATCAAAAGGCCAAAGTTGCTACTTTGTATGCCAAAGTAATGGCAATATTTGAATAAAAAATATATAGGCAGAAAACAAAAATAACAAAAAATACAAAAGTTCAAAGAACAGTGCCATACTGCCTTGAATTTGTTGTTGAAAGCTTAGGCCAAACCACTGTGCAATTTCTCTATCCATAAAATCATAACTATTCTTTATTTCTACGTCTGATAGATTTCAGGGTACTCTCTGCAAGTACGCTGCTCTCGCTGCAGTCCACACATAATGCAAGTGGTCTGCTTCATATCTTTGTTTTTTTTGAAAGCAGGAGCTTTTTTGTCCTGGAAGACACTATCTGTAATGGTTGATCTTTTTTTTGAGACAGAAGCCGAGTTGAAAAGTTCTCCAATACAACACAAGAAAGGTTTCCTGTCATCAGCACTGGCCCGCACGAGACAACTCAAAACTTGCTGCAGGACTTGAATGGTAAATACATTTTCTAGTTCTGCCCGATTTCATTTTTTTTTTTGGGAGCATACTTCTCTCCCCCCCCACCCCCAAACCTTCCCTCCTATCATTCAACAGCTTTAATCCCTACCCCCATCCGCTCTCCTCCAGCCCTCAGAAATCCCCAGGCTGGGGCTAAGGCAGACGCAGAGGGTGTGTAATTTGATTCAGCATGAGTGCTGGTTAAATGGGGCGTTTCCTCTGCTTTCCTGTCAATTACAATTGTCTGATTTCATTCTGGAAGCTCAAAGCGAGGGGGGGGCGCGGCCATTGGCTGAAGCCCGGGTGTCCATAGTGAAGGGGCAGCTGCAGGATGTGTCCCATACAGTAGCGAGCTGACATGATCTGCACTGGCGCTGTCACACAAACAGGAACCCTATCCAAATTTCAGGGCGGTGCGGTTGGGGAGTGGAGGGGGAGTTAATGCTGCACCCCATGTGATGAGATCACGCAATTTTTCTTTTGTATGTGACGGTGTACATTTTCATAATTTGGAAAAGAATCTACGGCAAATTAACATTAAAAACAGGTAACTGTGGTGTCTCCTGATAACTGTAGATAATTTATTTTGCTCTTAAGCCTCCCCTTATTTCACAGGCGCTGCCAAATACAGCTAGTGTCTTTCAAATTCTGTATGTGTGTGTGTGTGTTTTGGGACAAAAGAGGCCCCCCTCTTCCCAGTAGGGACAGCTCAGAGCAGCAGAAAAGGAGAGGAAAAGGGGGGAGGAAGGGGCAAGAGGGAGTGGAAGGAGGGGGTCCTATTCGCCCAGCTGCATCCCGACCATCCAGCCCCCTCTGTGCTTGTAACAGTGGGGCGGGGGAAGTATGGGGTTCGCTGCAGGACCCTGTCGTCCCCCTTATACAGCTCCAGAGTCCCCACACGGTCCGCACCTGGACCAACCCATTTGCCTAATTATCAATGAGTAGATCCAGGCCGTGTCCGAGCACTCTGCAGCCCACGCCGCTACCGGGCCCAGACAATACACCCCAGACAGAGAGGCCTTCGAAAGCAAACAATCAAACTGTAAGCAGGGGGAGACATAAAAGCCACTCCCAAAGAAAAGAGAGAAAGAAAGGGGGCTAATCGAAACCTCCAACTTGAGGTCACAGCTACAGTGTGCCGTGAAACACCTGCTCCTGTACAGCTTTGCTAATTGCAGGGGAGACAGCTGGCTCCTTGGAGCTCACACATAATGGGGGACGTGGAGTAAGGATTACTGATTTGGGACTCCGTATTTTACAGTGTCAACTATTTTAATCAGAGTCTGCTGCTGATTCAGGAAACATTTTACCCGGCTTCTGTCCACATACTAATTCTCCTCTTTATTTACACTGTCTATGTTGAAATGCTTGTTGACTGGAGCTCTTGCAGCGTTCTATATCGTTGGGCGACTGTGGCCAAATGACCACACAAGACAATAAAGCACGGTTAAGGTGGCTTTGAAACAAGTCCATTGGGGAGACAGATATCGAGAACTAGCCAACTGGATGAATTCCAAGGCTTTCGGCCTCAAATTAAATCAGTGCTTTAAGCCAACCACATGCTTTTCAAGTGCCACGAGGAGCAAGCATTACTGAATCTTTTCCACAAACTGCAGTGACCAGAGTGTAACCAATGGTTACTGGAAACTGGTTACTGATACTTCATACAACTTTCATCTATCTCTGTGAATGATGATACCAATAAAATGTAACCAATTATCAATAAATAAATGATGCAATGTCCTATTTGTAGCATCAATCTGCTTTATAAGACTTTAAGGTGTAAAAATGAAATATGGGGGCTGTGTTTTGTTTTTGTGTAAAGATTACAAAGCTTTGACTCGAACCAATCTATTCACATTTTCATTAAGCTAGAATGAATATCTATTTGGGCCAATTATATCAAACCACAATCACAGTAAAAACTGAAAAAGCAGAATTCACCTTCACATCAGCTCCCAATAATTCAAGGTATGATTAAAAATCCTATTTTAGACCGAGATGATTGTAAGGTGCAATGGAAATTCTGTTTTTCCCCTCCTGATAACAACATTAACTTTCTGGGTCAGTCAGGTGCAGATTGGGTACCTCAACAATCATCTTCTTCCTTCCATATAAACCCACTTCATGGTAAAATAAAAAATTTGAATAATAAAATGTTCACATTACTGTCTACCTCTGCCTACACTGTGATTCATGAATGAAAAACAGCAGCAGTCAAAAAAAAACTGAAAATGCAAGGTACTATACTTCTCTTATAAACAAAACTTTTATAAAATATATATGCATATATATATATAAAAGAAAAACTTAAAAATATTTCTTATACTTTTTAGTAAAGCAAGCAGTGCCTTCTAAAATATCTGCTTGATTGTAAATTTTCTGAAAAACAAAATGTGTATTATAATAATAATCATAATAACAGTAAATAATTATTAAACAAACACTGACAAAACTAATGATAAAAACTGATGTGGTTCCTTAAGAGAATATTCGGATGGCCTGTGTGACCTGGGTGTGGCACACTGGGCACTCCGGGTGGTTGAGCTCACAGATTCGGATGGCACACTCCATGCAGAAGAGGTTATGGCCACAGGGCACCAAAGCAGCCGTCACTTTGCTTTCAAAGCAGGTCATGCAGTCCCGCACAGTGGCCGGCGGCGAGTCCGGCACTGGCAGACGGCCTGGGAAACCCTCACCGGCTGACGTGGGCTCACTGTGGGCGCGGCGGGCCTGGGCATGAGGTGAGCCGGATATGGGCACAATGCTGGTGACTGAAGAGTTGTTGTTGCTTCCACCTCCGCAGGACTCGGGTAAGCCAGGGGAGAGTCTGGTCAGGGGGAGTGGTAGGCCTCCAAAGCTCTTGGACCGCTGCTGGGCGTAGAAGGCCACCTGTTTGGGGTAGTCGGGATCGCCCCAGCTTTGGGTACTCTCTGATCCAAAATAAGAGCAAGGCTTCTCCCCGGAGCTGGAGAAGTTGCTCTTGTTGTAAATTCCCCCTCCCTCACCTCCTCCTCCCCCTCCAACCATGGCATCTGAGAAGTTCTGGCGGTAGCTGCTGGTGAGAGGCTTGCGCTGGCCCCCCTGCAGCCCCCACACCTGCTGTAGCCGGCTCTCCAGACCACCACTGCTGCCCGCTGGGCTGCTTCCACCATTCGGCCCCAGACAGTCATTTTCATTATTGTGGTCGTGCAGGCCTCCTGTTCGGAAGGCGATGTGTGCTTCAATCTCCTCGCGGGCCCGCTCTGCGTTGCTGGGTGACCCCGTGATTTCAAAGACAGGGTCGCGGTCTCGACTGGGAGTGACGATGTACGTACAGGTTTGCTGCTGGATGCGTTTGATGGTGGAGCCTTTAGGCCCCACTACAAGCCCCACGACACGGTATGGCACTCTCACCTGAATGGTGGTCTGACCTGGCAAAGGTGTGGGCGGGGAGCCGCTAAACGACACTCCCAGCTTGTTGCGGGACGCCCGGAGCATGGAGAAGTGCTCTGCAGCAGAGATGATTTCACGGCGGGCCAGTGCAACATCCTCCTTCCGGCCAGTGATTAAGAACACAGGCTCCTCTCCTCTAACGGGGGTTTTGATGTAGGTGTTGGTCTTGGCCCGCAGGGCTTTGATCTTGCAACCTGCAGAGTCAACAGCATACATTTTAAAATAAGTAAATGTGATACGTCGCTTACATTTTGTGACACACAAATCAGGTTAAAAGGTGATAACACACTTTGTTCTCAACCTGAGCTATCATAAATCCTCAAAATTCTGATTTATTTACCAATTGTGAGCAGTTTAACTTAATATGTTGCAGCTCTTATCTGGCAAAGGATACACAGTAATTACCATGATTTATGAGGTTTCCAGCACTTAAGCATTAGTGTAGTTATTCAGTGCACTTATTAGCTCTAAATCAGAAACACATCCTCCTGAGATACATGGATGATGCAGAGGTATTGGCCAGCATCAGACATGACTGTTTTGCAAGGCTGTAAGAACTACAGCAGATGCAATCACATCCTGACCTCTCCTTGAACTTACAATACAATACAGTTAACTCACACATGCTTTATTTTGGGCCCATTTATTGCTCTACATCTGCCCTGTTTTTGTTAAGAAAGTACTATTTTACACTATTAAATGCTTTTAAGGCAGAGTCTTGATGTGAGAGAGTGCAGGTTATTGTTATTTCATGACAAATTACCAGGCAGTGAAATGAAACAGAACATACAGTAAATTAGTAACTGTTAAGGATAAAGCGTAAGAGGAACATGGTAAGACTGTGTTCATATTACACTCCATGAAGAATGTACTGAGCATTCCTCTGGTCAATTTTCATTCAGAAATTCAGGCAGCTCCCATATTAAGACATCCACATATGTTGACGGCTCCGACGTGCCTTTCTCGTCTCTGCCGTACCTTTAAAGACTCTTTGGGCAAACAAGAACTATCAGGCATCTATTCAGTGAACAAATCTGAGCACATCTTACCAGACTCCAGGTGCTTCAGATCACAAATCAAGGCATTAGCCATCTGAAAACCACAGCAGCAGGTTATCAAAAGGTTCAAAGACACCTTAAGTGTGAAGACAAATGTCGCTTCTGCTACCAAATAGGCCTACTTTGTTCAGGAACACTTTTTTCTAAGAGACCAGGGGTACAGACAGAAGGATAGTTATCTTGTGAGGGTTTAGAATTGCTCAGACCCAAAATCTTAACATGCCCTTTGTGGCTATAGCTTGGTATTAGGCTATTAGACCAGTTTGTGCCATGGGGGATCAAAGAGCAACTGCCAAACTCCTTTTGTCAAACTACATTGCACCTTTTAATTAGTCTAAATTAATGAGTCAAAGAATTCTCTGCAAGCCAAATAGGCAAAGATGAATTCATCGCTACCATAAATTAAGGCCACTGGAGGTGCATTTATTTGTGCAACTGTTGAACTGTGTTGTGTTGTAAGAGGTGCCTGTAATTCAAAACAAAGCCACCCTTGATCCTTGGAACGCCGGAGGAAGGTACAAGAGCATCCTTGGGAATCAATGCATTTGACTTTGACAGGAGAAAACAATCATATCCAACCCTTTCTTCAGACAGGATGCTCTGTTTGCCAGATTCACCATGCGGCCTGTGATGCACGGTGCAGAGAGGAAGGGGGTGTGTACGTAGCGCCAACAAACGAAGGGCTTGAATCAAACGAAGCTCATCTCAAATCCCCCAAAATCAGCACCTCTTCCCGGGCCACGGAAAAAGGGCCCTCTCGCTGTACTTGTGCTCACTGGATCCACCCTCCGGCTGTCTTCAGTTACCCCATTAAAATTCAAAACTTACACTTCAGAGTAAAGAACAGGATCCGCAATGGGAGACAAGGGGCACTTAGCAGCACAAACTAAGTCCACATTACCACAGCAGGGAGCAAGAAAGGGGAGTATTTGTTTAAAAAGCAAGACCCCATCTCAACTTCTTTGAACCACGTGTCACATAATTCAAACCTGTTTGTTTTCGTTGTAAGATAAATTAGGATTTGTTGATGCTACCTTACCCGCCCTGCAGTCTTTGTGCTTCTCTCAATCCAACCCCCCAATTTCTCCCTCTCCTGACAGGCAACCATGTGGTATTGAGAGTGTGCAGTGAAGTGGCGCTCATGAGGAACCCCTTGTGTTGAGCTCCAAGGCGTGACTCCCATTCAGCTTTTAGATGCTATACTGGCCTTCCGTGTTTGTTCTGCCCCTCTCACCCATGCGTTCATCACAACAGTTAATGGGTGCAGCCACATAAACACCACCACCAAGCTCAAGATGAAACATCTACTTCTGGCTTCAAAACCAACTTAGGTTTAAGCTCCATTGTGCAGAAATATTGTCACCTGACTACATCTTTACTGCAAATGTTTTTTTTTTCATAAAAAAAAAAAAAAAAGGACTGC